>NC_134778.1:8986759-9004259 GCF_046742065.1 Oratosquilla oratoria
GTGTGTGTGTGTGTGTGTGTGTGTGTGTGTGTGTGTGTGTGTGTGTGTGTGTGTGTGTGTGTGTGTGTGTGTGTGTGTGTGTGTGTGTGTGTGTGTGTGTGTGTGTGTGTGTGTGTGTGTGCGTGCGTGTGTGCGTGTGTGTATGTGTGCGTGTGTTTATGTGCGTGCGTGCGTGTGTGTGTGTGTGTGTGTGTGTGTGTGTGTGTATGTGTCTGTGTAAGTGTGTGTGTGTGTGTGTGTGTGTGTGTGTGTGTGTGTGTGTGTGTGTGTGTGTGTGTGTGTGTGTGTGTGTGTGTGTGTGTGTGTGTGTGTGTGTGTGTGTGTGTGTGTGTGTGTGTGTGTGTGTGTGTGTGTGTGTGTGTGTGTGTGTGTGTGTGTGTGTGTGTGTGTGTGTGTGTGTGTGTGTGTGTGTGTGTGTGTGTGTGTGTGTGTGTGTGTGTGTGTGTGTGTGTGTGTGTGTGTGTGTGTGTGTGTAACCAATCCAATGTTCATTTAACATCCATATCATTTGCAAATCCATACCGACCATTTGTGATGTATATTTATTGCGTAAATAAATAACAGAACTGCATAAACAACCGCATTTAATGCATATTTTAAGATTGCATGTGTATTTCCTATTCATATTTTAGCTATATACGTACAAATGTGACAAATCGACTCTAAGTTCCATTTCACTTATATGTCATGTGACGCGTATTTGCACGCTCTCTCTAACTAAATATATGACCAATTTGTTTGTAGGCTAATATCTACCTTAATTACAAGCACACAGAGCAATGTTTACATAAACAAGTAACTAGGTTAATTACGTGCTGTTTGTATATACAATCTATTACCGTATATGTTCACGTGCAAAGTGTACCTTTTCTCTGGAAATGAATTGTATAGAACGATTTCTCATTTATACGATATGTCGACTTTATGTATTTAGTTTTATGGCGAAGATAAAAAAAATATTAATTTGTTCAGTGATACGTAAAGTGCTCATATACACAGTGGAATATGGGTGATTGTTATGTTTTACTAATGCATAATGCAAATAGATAGACACAGCCAAGGAAGGTAAGATGGAAGTATAGTGCTGATGTAGGACCACAAGTGTTTTAATATTACTTCTAAATATTCATAACTTGGTTTATCTTAGTATCCCTAGTAAACGATTACAGCAAGCTTAGATCGTGTTAGATATAGAGTTTTCACTGGTGGGGAATTGGAAGTCAGAAATGTCTAAGATATTTGGTATGAAAATTTTTGAAAACAGAAATAATTTTTGATAGTCTGATATATGTAATTTTTTATAGAAGATATCTGAACTTCAAAGGCTTCCAATAAAGAAAAATACATAATGTATGAGTTGGAAATGGTGTTTGTATTTCATATTAGATTCCGAGTCTTATGATTGTTAGTTATTTACACATGTATGGTGGTTAAATGCACATATAAACATATATTTTAAACCCTTTACGTATCATGTGCCAGTTTTCCATTTCTTCTTACTGCCACCAGACTATTTTTGAGCGTCTCTAAACAGATAAAAGGATAATCATCTTATGCTCAACATTATAACACAAACGACGATGGCCTTGTAAATACAGACGGGTGGCCAGAACACAGTTGGTACCCCTGGATATCCAGGGCTGTTGTTTATGTATGAACGATGGTATTAATTGATATGGCTCGTCGCTCGCAGGAGAGCCAACCCTTCAGAAACGGCAAACATCCTCGAGTTCGTGTACGTATCTGGCAGACAAGTGAACATCAGTGTTCTTTGGTACAACTGTACCTGTAATGACTATAATAAATATAATTTACATATGTTTTTGTCCAGGTTACCATTAATGAATAAAATTGTCTAAAGTTTTTAAGTAGTAGAAAATAATCATGAATTACACACGAATCCTAAGAGTATAAAAATGGGATGAAATTGATCTTCCAACGCTTGTTCAGCTGGAAGATGGCTCCCAGAATGCATGCATGCCATTTCATACTAAGTGAAGATAGACTGCATATACATCATTTCCAAGAGAACGGCGTTTACAAACAAGATGAATTATTGACCAAAGCAAGGCGTATATTCAACATAGCTTCCAGCCTTTTACATTATCCATCATCCAACAGCAAAGATACGTAGAACATTCTCGTCTAGCTAGAATACAGACTGAAAGAAGTAAATAAATAGATTAATATTGTACAAAGTGCATTATTAGAATTGAAAAGTATGAAAAACTTTGTGTTTGTTCGTCCTATATGCATTATCAATATCTTTTTACACATCCAATACAAAGATACATTATCAATACTGGACATATTATTGTCTTCAACGGTATTGCATGCAAATGCTAGTGTGGGACTCCTCCATTTATAATGATGTTCTTTTGTTTCAGCTGCCTACGAACCAGCCGTTGTTATTATATCTTTGTTTTCCTTATAAAAAGGCTCTATAGCTCCAGGTACATATAGACTTATGATGCTCTTTTGTTTCAACTGTGTAAGAACCAGCTGGCGTTACTTCATCGTTTTCTTTGAAATTAGTCTCTATAGCCCCAAGTATGTATAGACTTATGATGATGCTTTTTTGTTTCAACTGTCTACAAACCAGCCAATATGACTACATCGTCATTTTCCATATAACTAGGTTCTATAACTCCAAATACGTATAGACTTATGGTGATAATCTTTTGTTTCAAGTGCTTGCCAACCATCTGGGATTATTGCATCTGTCTTTACCTTATAGCTTGGCTCTACAACTTTGTATGTACAGACGTGATGATGTTCTTTTGTTTCAAGTATTTGCAACATAGCTGGTATTACAACATTTTCTTTTCTTTATGTTCATATTCCATAACCACGTTCTAACTGCACATGTATGTTGTTTATTGACTGATATAGTCTTAACCTCTTTGGTAATTGGTCCTGTCCTTAGCTGGATAAAATCTTCTGGCGTTAGACAGATCGACATCAACTAAGGAGTCATTGTAGCAAAGGAGTAATTTGTGTAAAATGGCTAATACTCTCTTTATACTTTAAGGTTCGAGGGTATGCCTCTATTACAAGGTGGTTTTATAAACAGTCAGTAAATAAGTGTTTTTAAGAAGAAAAAAAATTATTTATTTATTTATTTATTTATTTTATTTTATCTTTATTTATTTATTTATTTATTTATTTTTATTTTTTTTTATTTATTTTTTTTTTTTTTTTTGTTCTCTGATACCATTATTTCCATTGAACTGAATGTGTTTGCCTTTGCATAGAATAAAATATGTCTAACCAAAAAACAGCGACAAAAAAATAAACGTATTTGGTTAAGTATGCATACCATGTAATGGTACAATAAACTGCAATATGATAACTGATATATAAAGACTCATAACAATGTTTCCCTTTTGTTCACAAAATAAACTGATTCTACGCCAGAGGGGATCAAAATACGTATTTCTTCCGCTTCGAGTGAACTGCAGCAAAGTGGACTGCAAACAGTAAAAAAAAAAAATCTCTACCCAAAAAACAGCGACAAGAAAATAAATGTAATGGTACAATACACTGCAATATGATAACTGATATATAATGACTCGTAACAATGTTCCCCCTTTTGTTCACAAAATAAACTAATTCTACGCCAGAGGGAATCAACATACACATTTCTTCCGCTTCGTGTGGATTGCAACAAAGTTCTTGACCACTGAGCTTGGACTAAAACCGCGAACAGAAAATAATTTCGTTAACTGGTTAGGTTTCACTTTCCATTTTCGTGAATCCCATTGTCTGGCTCGTAATAGCTATTGGATTCGCCTTGCCAAATTCGTGGTACAAATATTTACGTAGGCAATTCTATTGCGTAGCTTTCTATCTTCCAACTCGGTAAGAGCACAACTACGCAAAGTCTTGACATGTGTCGACTGTCAGCAATACTTGACTCTCTTTTTTTCTCACTTCCTCTTTTCTTCTCTCTCTCTCTCTCTCTCTCTCACACACACACACACACACACACACACACACACACACACACACACACACACACACACACACACACACACACACACACACACACACACACACACACACACACACACACACACACACACACACACACACATGCACTCAGACGTACACAAAAACAAGAACGAATTTGCTGCAACCGACACAGATAAAGACTGCTCGAAGCCAGCGTGTTCAGAATGCAAAATCTACACTTCGCAAGATCCTTTAACACAGCTGAATTATCACTTCTCCTAGAACATGTTTACACATGTTAAAACCTTCCATTCGGCCGCTAGATTGTCTGTTCTAAGATGTCTCTTCTCTGTTTTATTCCTTTACTTTATATACATGTAGTTTATTCTTTGTTCCTTCTGGTCGTGAAGGTAGTGTCTACTAAAATATAGACAGGTTAGTGGTCGCCAAGTGTGACAAAGTAGACAAAAACCCCAGAAGATGTACCAGGACACAACCTCAACCCCCGTTTCTATACGAGATGGAACATCAGCCCAAGAACATCTTATTCTCTAGCGTACCACATATTATTAACCCAAAACGGACGAGCCCCAAAACATAATTACATAATCCAACAAACACCCTTTTACTTATTCGTTCATGCTAAGCGTGATATGTGATTATACAGAGGTAATGTGTTTGTTTACAATTTAATGAAAGATATATAAAACTCTCACCTAGTATTTGGGTTTGTAATCATGCAATGGAAGGGAGGCCATTAAAAGATATGCAAGGAAATCGTTGCTTGTGCCGTTTAGGGAAAACCTTTGCATCTTCAACAGGTGTGTTCCCTGGTTCATCAACAGAACCAATTTACTTACTTGGTACACATTAAGGCAACCTAGAGGAAGGAAACCGGTTGGAAGAGCCAGGAAAAGGTGAATGGATTGTATGAAAAAGAACTTGGAAGGAAGAAATTTAACGTTGGAAGAAGTAAACGAACAAGAAATTTACGAAGATCGAAATGAGTGGAGGCGGCTGGTGACGAGGCCGACGACTGACTGTTGAAATCAACTACTTGGCGTCTGATGAGAAGGGTATGCACTTAAGGCCTTTCTGATGTCAATTAAAACAAATCCCTTTTTAATGCCCTTTATATGTACCTTTCTCTATTAGAATGAAATTAATGGCAAGTGTAATATTATTAGGATGATGAGTAATGAATTCCTGCTTTCCTATAAAACGTGAAAGCATTTTTTTGTCAGTGAACATCTGAGAGTTTCTTACATTTGGCAACACTAATTACGATCACTGAAGTACGTATCCATAAAGAACATCTCAAATAACATGATAAACATGTAGCGGAATCATCATCATCAGGCCTACCAACTGTAACCAACTATCAAAACTGTCGTATATCAAGGCTGCTATCCTCTTTTTATTTGAAGGTAATTCTACATGCTGATTGTATGATTAGCCATCTTCTCTCCAGTAGTTTTCCCTCAGCTGAATAAAGTTGTGTGTCAATAATAGGGTAATCTGGTGGAGTTTAATCCTTTGGATTTCAGGGGCTGATTAGAATTGCCTGTCAAGAGTAACCATACAATTTGACTAGTGGGGTCAAAGGTTAGGCGAACTGATTCATACGTGTGGTATAGTTAGATCGTAGGTTTGTAATATATCATTATATGTAACATGATATTTTAGGAGCACTGTAGGCCAACCTAATCTAGAGTATGGTCTTCGTGATCATTCGTGTTAGCTTGATGATTTATTGGATATGATATACTGCAGGTTTGTTGCCTGGACAAAACAAAGACGAATAACTCTAGTGGTCAAAGGTAGACCTGGCTTTTCAGTAATTTGTCTTCTCGGTAGGGAAATAGTTTCCAGATTTATTTCTTGTTTGGTTTGCACGCATTTTCTCAGTCTCCTCCGGTTCTGCAAATGGTTGGTTTTGCATCGTCCCCCGCTTGAGGCATGTCTTGTTCTAGTGTCGTACAAGCCCTTTGTCTTACCGAATAGCATTCAATATCTTTGTGAAACGACATGTATATATTTATTTGCACGGTTTAATATAGGGTTTTATTTTTAGTCGAATGCAGTAAAATACTGCTCGTATTTTTGCCTGTATTAAGGTAATAAGACGATTTACAGTACATTAGTGTTCTCCTTCTCTGAAAGACAAAATGTCAGATACCCCTCAGAGGCTCCATTAGGATTCTTTTGTGAGTACAAGAGCACATTTCCTTTCTCAATGCTTAAAGTTTTAATGATCACAATTTTGAACTTGTGTTGTTGTTTTTCTTTTTTCCTAACTGCTCTCGGACAATTTTATTCACACACACACACACACACACACACACACACACACACACACACACACACACACACACACACACACACACACACACACACACACACACACACACACACACACACACACACACACACACACACACACACACACACACACACACACACACACACACACACACACACACACACACACACCTACGTACGCACGCACACGCACAACTATATATATATAATTGATTTGTCTTTCTTCAGTTCAGAAATGTACTTTACCCATTGTTTCTCCAGTCTGAAAAGAATCAAAAGTCTAAAGCCAGCTAAGACCGGCCTATCTATAATCATACATTTGTTCCGTGTAAGCCCTTTGTACGTGATGTATAACTTGTGAATAAATTCATAATAGCTAATGCAAGTCATATGTAATATTAGTAGAAACTCTTGAATATATTCTCGTTACCGGAAATGGATTTGGCATAATTATGCGCAAGAAAAGCGCTAATTCGGTTCTTCGCCATATTTTTTGTCAAAAATAGATTCTGCCATTCACATGAAGTTTATGTTCTTTTATAGATTTTTTTTCGTGTCGACGGAGGGAAAGAGGGGAGTAGGTCTGATTTAGATTTTTTTCCGTTTTACATAGGGTTTGGTTAAAATAATATCAAGTATTTGCTGAAACAGGGTGCTTGTTCAATAGTACTTCAGGATAATACCATGCCAACATGGGATCCATGTTGGATGTCTTCATACCAGTGATAGAGATAGATGATAATGGCGATGATGATGATGATGATGATGATGATGATGATGATGATGATGATGATGATGATGATGATGATGATGATGATGATGATGATGATGATGGTGGTGGTGGTGGTGATGATGATGATGATGATGATGATGATGATGATGATGATGATGATGATGATGATGATGATGATGATGATGATGATGATGATGATGATGACGATGACGGTGACGGTGAAAATGATGATGGTGACGGTAAAGATGATGATGATGATGATGATGATGATGATGATGATGATGATGATGATGATGATGATGATGATGATGATGATGATGATGATGATGATGATGATTATGGTGGTGGTGGTGTTGGTGGTGGTAATGATGATGATGATGATGATGATGATGATGATGATGATGATGATGATGATGATGATGATGATGATGATGATGATGATGATGATGGTGGTGGTGGTGGTAGTGATGATGATGATGATGATGATGATGATGATGATGATGATGATGATGATGATGATGATGATGATGATGATGATGATGATGATGATGATGATGATGGTAATGATGATGATGATGATGATGATGATGATGATGATGATGGTAATGATGATGATGATGATGATGATGATGATGATGATGATGATGATGATGATGATGATGATGATGATGATGGTAATGAAGATGATGATGATGATGATGATGATGATGATGGTAATGAAGATGATGATGATGATGATGATGATGATGATGATGATGATGATGATGATGATGATGATGATGATGATGATGATGATGATGATGATGATGACGGTGACGGTGAAGATGATGATGGTGACGGTAAAGATGATGATGATGAAGATGATGATGATGATGATGATGATGAGGGAGTTAGTATTCTAGAAGTCTTTACTATATTTGATTCGAATTTTTATCATACATTCTCCCACCCTTCTGCACTGCATCGCCACGGTCATAGTAAAGTCACCAGTCATTTAGAATCCACTAGTAAGCATGTACAAGATTAAAGGAGGCCTTTGTTTAGCAGTGAACTCCGATTGCCTAATGGCTTGTCTATGGTAGCAGGGACGTTGTGTCAATAAAGGATGGGTAGAAAGAAAAGTCTGGTAATTGTGGTCAGGATTCAAATTACAAAGGATTACAAAGGCGGAGCATGCCGACAGAAGACCTTTTGGTCCATATCTAGGTCGGATGCGAAAAAAATCATAATAATAATAAAATAATAAATAAAAACTATAATAATGTAAATAACAAATAAAATACATAAATAAATGGATAGGTATAGTTTAATAATAAACAAACAGGTAAATAGTAAATAATAATAGATTGACATAACTAATAATAAATCAAAATCAGACAGACAAATGATAACAAAACAAAAACAAATAATATAAAATAAATTATATTCAGAGGTGAGGAGAATGATAATAAATGATAATATGAATGGAGCATGGAGTGTGTATAATGATGTTGCGAAAGCCACCAGGGAACAGACAATCGTCGTCGTTGCCGCGTCGGAGCGACGCGACGCATAGTATGTAGCGCTGTTGACATGCGAGCGGGCGGGTATGTATTGTACCCGGGACAGTGTTGCTGGTGGCAACTAATGGTAATAGTCTAGTTTGCGAAGAAGCCCATGAATGCTAAAACAACTTCAACACTGAACTTCGATTTCAGGTTATAGTGATATGGTGGTTCACGTGTTGCCAAACACCTCAGGACGATGTAATTGATCGATTTTGGGTTTATCAATAGATACATTGTTTCCCCATTGGCGTTCGTGAATTTAAACGAGATGAACTTAATTCATCTGTCCCCGTTTCGTACTTAGGGGATTTTATTCTGGTTGGGGATGGATGCTGTTTTATTATATTGATAGGAGGAATATTAGGCACAAAAATCTCGACCTGAACTACACCTCATCACCTTCAGAGGGAATTTGCTCCATGAACACAAGTCCACTAATCAGTAATAAGTCAAGAATATATACAAAAAGTTATACCATAAATTCAGCGAAAAAGAGCATCATCTATATTTTACTTGACAGCCAATTGATTTGAAAAAATATGTAATGAAGACGAACCTTGAAAGTTATTAAAACCTAGAAAGTTATTAGAACCTAGGAAGTTATTAAAACCTAGAAAGTTATTAAAACCTAGAAAGTTATTAAAACCTAAAAAGTTATTAAAACCTAGAAAGTTATTAAAATTTAGAAAGTTATTAAAATCTAGAAAGTTATTAAAACCTAGAAAGTTATCAAAACCTAGAAAGTTATTAAACCTAAAAAGTTATTAAAACCTAGAAAATTATCAAAACCTAGAAAGTTGTTAAAACCTAGAAAGTTATTAAAACCTAGAAAATTATTAAAACCTACAAAGTTATTAAAACCTAGAAAGTTATTAAAATCTAGAAAGATATTAAAATCTAGAAAGTTAATAAAATCTAGAAAGTTATTAAAATCTAGAATGTTATTGAAACCTAGAAGGTTATTAAAACCTAGAAAGTTATTAAACCTAGAAGGTTATTAAAACCTAGAAAGTTATCAAAAGCCTAGAAACTTATTAAAATCTAGAAAGTTATTAAAACCTAGAAAGTTATTAAAACCAAGAAAGACATTAATACCTAGAAAGTTATTAAAACCTAGAAAGTTATTAAAACCTAGAAAGTTATTAAAACCTAGAAAGTTATCAAAACCTAGAAAGTTATTAAAACCTAGAAGGTTATTAAAACCTAGAAAGTTATTAAAACCTAGAAAGTTATTAAAAACCTAGAAGGTTATTAAAACCTAGAAAAAAAATTGACACAAGTGATTGACAGTTTAGATTTGTTTACAATTATTTCATAGCAACGTCAACCATAACAACACTCCATACAATCTGCTAGACTTACAATATCAATTAACTGGTCATCTATGTTGAATTCCCATGAGTGAGCTAGGAAGATTTCATTATTACAATCATATAACATACCCTCCAATGGAGCAATGATAGCATGTTTTAGGTAATCAATATTTCACAAGCTTGAGTGATATCCCTAGGGACTAAGTCACTTAGCATTCATTGATAGATAGATCCCTTGTCTTAGGTGCAACATTATCCTAAAGGGAAGAGTCAAGAAGTACTGTTCACAAATACTAAAAAGCAAATTACTGGCAGAGGACCTTCCAACTCACGTTGATAAACAATATCACCACGACGATGGCCAATCCACTGAATAAAATGATTGGTGTCACCGTGCCAACTCAATGCACTGAAGCAAATATATATATATATATATATATATATATATATATATATATATATATATATATATATATATATATATATATATATAAGTTCACACACGCATATATGCATACCAACACACAAACACACACACACACACACACACATATATATATATATATATATATATATATATGTGTGTATATATATATATATATATATATATATATATATATATATATATATAGATAGATAGATAGATACATCAATGAAAAATCCAAGGCTTAAATATGAATTATTCATATATCGTAACAGATACCGAACTATCATTCATACTCAGCTACTCACAAAAAAATATACTAAATAAAATCTACAAAGGTTACTCCCTTTGATATTTCATTCAGACGATCAAAAAGAACGCGGGCCAAATAGATTTTGTTTATATTTAGCATTTAGTACATAAAAAAGGTTATTCATAAATTAATCAAATTATCTATTTCAGCCGCACAAATTTCTCGCTGTCCGCATGTTTCTCAATACGAACAGACCAAACAGATGTATTGGCTTTCCTGGACCACAAGACAAGGTGCTTTGCAAGTCACGCCCGAGATCAACAGACTGTTCGTACTTTTTCCCTTTGAGGATATTTCAAGGACAAAGGTTTTGTGTCTCGATTACCCCCGGATGAGATGATGCAGGAATGCATCAATAAAGCTCTGCGCGCAATTACGCCGGACAATCTGAAAATAGTCTGGACCTATTTTGATTATAGTCTTGATGTTTGCCGAGCGAAGAGATGGGCACAGATCGATTGTCTACAATTTCAACCGATGAGGAGAAAAAAGAATTGTTAGTTTGGGCAACTGTAGTCACCAAAATTTTAATAATGTTCATTTAACTTTTGATGTTATAAATATATAAAATCAAGGAGCGTTTTTGTGGTCACCCTGTATATTAATTTTAATTTATCTATTTATTTATTTACTTGTTTATCTATTTATTTATTTGTTTATTTATTTATTTATCTATTTATTTGTTAATTTGTCTATTTGTTCATCTATTTATATATTTATTTATTCATTTATTTATTTCACTTCTTTCATTATTGTAATTTTGTTTTTAGATGGTTTGTCTACAATGCACCAGGTAACACTTTCCTACTCTTGTAACTGAAGAGGAATGCAATCTACTGATACACGATATAATTTCCATCACGCAAAGGAAAATCATCCTTATGTAATATTGTGAAACAATTCAAATTAGCACGAACCCATGTTTTACCTTCTGAGGACAAACATTACCATAAAGTCTATAAGATGATCTGATACCATCATTTCTTACTAATTCATTTTTTAATTCATTTAGCTATTTATCTATATACTTATTTATTTGTTTATTTATTTATCTATGTAATTATCAATTTATCTAATCGCTTGCTTATTTATTTGTTTCTTAATTTTCTTATTCATCTATCGATTTATTCACTTATCTATATATTTCACACTTGCCTTTACAGAGAACGAGGACCCCAGCCTCGCTGTGAGCATCTGAAAGCTCTTCACAGTTGGTAGCACTGATTGTGATTGCTTAATTGGCCGTCTATGAGTAATAGCGCATATAATACACATGAGAGGTTTGTACGTGCAAGATGGTAATCAGTGATACCAACTGTAAAGATTCCTCAGACGTTCACACTCCGAGCCTGGCTATTTCGTTTTGTATGAAAGCAGGTGTATATTTACATTAACGTTTTATGTTTTTATCTTATGTGTTCTTCTTTCTTTAGTTCTTTTCTTTCGCTGTTTTATGCTTTATTGTTCTAATTCATGGTGCATCTCTCTTTTGTATTCCAGTAAATCTCCTTTTGTATTTTTTCCTTCTAACTTTCTTTTTTTTTCTTCGTTCTTTTCTCTTATTTTTTTGTTTTTTGTACTTTTCTTCCTGCATTCCCGCATCGCAATATACATGTACGAGTAATTTAAACTACAGTATTTTTTCATCGCTTTTTGCAGAATTAGATATTTACTAATCTATATATTTCTGATTTTCTGAAACAAAAGATCAAATCCTCTTAGTTCGTCCTTCACACTCACACATTCTTATTGTTTTTTATTAGATGTTAGCAGAATAGGTATATTGGTTCCTGGATTGTAATAGAACAAGGGTGGACAACTAATTTAAGTGCAAGTGCTAAAATCATCCAAATCTTTAATACAAAATGTTCTCACGCGCCAACGACGTATAATTGTTGGCCTTGATACAAGAGGGCCACTTCCCTTTCACCAACTAGGTCCCAATCCACCACCCAGGGCCCCATGTGGTTACCAGTTGTCGTACAACAGACGTTAGAGGTTTATCAATTGTTCGTTTCAAGATGAGCGTGAAAAGGATTGCCCACTCCTGTACTAGATCTTCCCTATTCAAACTAACTTGTATTTTGATTATTATTTTTCATAATTTTAGATACATGCATACATACATATATATGTCTATATATATACATATATATATATATATATATATATATGTATGTATGTATATATATATATATGTATATATGTATATATCTATGTATGTATATATATATGTATATATACATATATATGTATATATATATATATATATATATATATGTACAGTATATATATATATATAGATATATATATATATATAGAGAGAGAGAGAGAGAGAGAGAGAGAGAGAGAGAGAGATAGATAGATAGATATATACATATATATACATATATATAAATATACATATATAAATATACATATATATATATATACACATATATATATATACACATATAAATATACATATTTATATATCTATATATATACACACATATATGTATATAATATATATATATATATATATATATATATAGATAGATAGATAGAGATAGATACACACACACACACACATATATATATATATATATATATATATATATATATATATATGTATGTATATGTATATATATATATATATATGTGTGTGTGTGTGTGTGTGTGTGTGTGTGTGTGTGTGTGTGTGTGTGTGTGTGTGTGTGTGTGTGTGTGTGTGTGTGTGTGTGTGTGTGTGTGTGTGTGTGTATGTATGTGTATATGTATGTGTGTATACAAGTAGTTTCCAACAGTCCCTCCGGGATTCGAACCGAGGTCTCGAAAATTACTTGTATGGTATCCGCTGTTACTAACGATTCACTTCATACATACATACATATATATATGTATATATATGTATATATATACAATATGTATATATGTATATATATATATATATATATATATATATATATATATATATATATATGTACATATATGTATGTAAACACATAAATATGTCACAGAGGATGTATCACCCTGCATAGGCCACTTCATTGGCCCTACCGTGGACTTTGAAAGTTGCCTGCTTTCGGTTTGTCTTTCACTATTTAATATGAAATATCAAGTTTTGACAGTTTTTGTTCTACGCGACACCGATGTATTTTGTCATAATTGGTGGTACTTTTCCGTAGACTGCATCTCAGAGACTTCCTGTACTACCTGCAGAACCCCTTTCGACATTTCATGAGAACGGTATATATATATATATATGTATAACATATATATATATATATACATATATGAATATATATATATACATATATATATATAATGTATATATATACATATATATATACATATATATATATATATATATATATATACATATATATATGTATATACATTATATATACATATATATACATTATATATATACAGATATATACATATATATATATATATACATATATATGTATATATATACATATATATGTATATATATATATATATATATATATATACGTGTGTGTGTGTGTATGTGTGTGTGTGTGTGTGTGTGTGTGTGTGTGTGTGTGTGTGTGTGTGTGTGTGTGTGTGTGTGTGTGTGTGTGTGTGTGTGTGTGTGTGTGTGTGTGTGTGTGTGTGTGTGTGTGTGTGTGTGTGTGTGTGTGTGTGTGTGTGTGTGTGTGTGTGTGTGTGTGTGTGTGTGTGTGTGTGTGTGTGTGTGATTCACCATTGTCTTGGAACACGTGTAGGGCTCGTGATCGACAGCTATTTCCCCTCCGGAAGAGAGTTCAGAGCTCATATATGACCGATCTATGGGTAATGCTATGACCTTACACGCACACACACACCCAACTCCCCGCCCATGAGAGTTGGAGTAACGACTCGTAAAGTAGTGATACTGAAATTATTTCAGCCCTGGGCGGGATTCAAACCCCGACCGCCTTAGTGGCGGCCGGTATCTTTAACCACTGCTCACAAGTGTGTGCGTGTGTGTGTTTGTGTAACTGTATCTGCGTGCGCGTGTGTCCTTGTGTGTATGTGTGTGTTTTGTGTGTCTGTGTATATGTGTGCTTCTAGGTGGATATATGAAAGAGGAGAACAGGGGTGGAAAGGGAGTTGGGAGATAGGGTTGATGAAAAAGTATTGGGATGGTTTGAACGCATGGAATGAATGAGTGAGGAAAGATTATCAAAAGATGTGTGGAAGGCATAAGTGGAAGGAATGAACATGAGGGGGCGACCAAAGATGAGATGGATGGATGTGGTAAAAGGGGTATTGGGAAAGAGGGGAATGTCTGTTGAGGAAGGATGGGAGAGGACAGAAGATAGGGGAGAATGGAGAATGGTTGTGTATGGATGATGCTGTGATGCATGAGGGGGTGGGGGGTGAGGGAGTATGTATGAGAAGTAAATTGATGCAGCCCAAAGGGATTTCTCCCTGTCTTCTCCATTTCTGCATGAGGAGACGGGGAGGCGGTATCGCCGATTTAATGAAGTGGTGTTGCTGTGTGTGTGTGTGTGTGTGTGTGTGTGTGTGTGTGTGTGTGTGTGTGTGTGTGTGTGTGTGTGTGTGTGTGTGTGTGTGTGTGTGTGTGTGTGTGTGTGTGTGTGTGTGTGTGTGTGTGTGTGTGTGTGTGTGTGTGTGTGTGTGTGTGTGTGTGTGTGTGTGTGTGTGTATGTGTTTGTCTGTGTTTGTGTGTGTGTTACAGAGAAAGAGAGAAAGAGAGAGAGAGAGAGAGTGAGAGATTAAGTTACCTTGATGAAACAAATGTTAGTAACATAGTCCCACAGTTGGGGGAAAGAGAGAAAACGTTCTTAATTAATTGTCTGAGATGTTTGTTCAGTCATGAGGATGTACAGTGTAACTCACAGATTTTCTTTTATGAAAAATGGGAGGGAAAGAATTAGAAGGAAAGAATGGGAAGAAAAACTGGGATGAAAATGGGAGGGAGAGAATTATAAGAAAAGGTTAGGGAGAAAATGGGTATGAAACAATAAAGAGGAAAATGGGAAGTAAAAATGTGGAGGAAAAAATAAAGAGGAAAAGTGGGAATGAAGAAAATGGGAGGGAAGTGGAAATGAGAAATTAGGAACAAAATGAAAATAAAAAATATGTTGGAAAATGGAAAGGAAATAAGAATGAAGGAAAATAGGAAAGAACATTTTTGCAAAGACATGGAAGGAAAAAGTAAAAGGAAATCATGGCAAGGGAAAATAAGGGTAATTTTTGGAAGACAAAATGAGGATGAAAAATCAGTAGAAGAATTTTTTGAAAAGAAAAAAATCTGAAACAGAAAAAAATTGAGGAAAAAATTGAGAAAAAAAAAAGTGTTTATCTACCACGGGCCTTGACATGGAGTATTACGAAGCTCGTACCTCAAGGAACGAGCAAGCCCGCGGGCCAGTCGGTGCTCAGGTTCCGTACAGGCCGCACGTCAACTCCATGGGACGTTCTGTACTGTCCCAAGCTGATGGGACTAAGTTCACTAACTACGTTGTCTCGCTTTTCCTACCTAGTTATGGCCCAAAAGGTCTCTTGTCGTCATGCTCCTCCTTTGTAATCCTTTGTAATCCTCATTTGTGTGGGACAAGGCTCCTAATACTTGTTCTGTTAGATAATTTAAGTTCAAACACACACACACATACACACACACCTACACCCAGACCTACCCAGAGATCGGCAAATAATGAGCTCTGAGCTCACTGCCGTAGGGTGGTGTCTGGCTGTCTCGACAGAGACTGCAGCAGATCCGAGGTGAATACACACACACACACACACACACACACACACACATACATTATATCCACACCGTGAATTTGTGTAATAACTTTCCCCAGGATCCAAGGGTGCACGATGTAATAGTGATTTAGTGCCAGATTATAAACTATGTGGTAATTAAAGAATTATAAACTCCATTATTCTTTAATTACCCTCTTACCCATTTAGCCATACGAGTCGGAGAAAATTGGAAGGGAAGATGGCAAGGAAAAATGGGGAAGAAAAATAGGAAGGAAAATGGGAGGGTAAAAAATAGGGAGATTTTTTTTTAATGAATAGGGAGGAATAATGGAAAGAATGTAAATAAACTCATTATTCTTGAAACGATTATGGCATGTTATAGCCTATTACAGCCTCTTTTGATTAACTCCTACCGTACTAGGTAGCACATTCGTTATAAACCCGGATGCTGCTACGATACGATTTTATTCGAGTGCATTTGACTTATTCAGTACTATTGACCTCAACTATCTTATGCCTGAACGGACTTAGCCTTTTACTCTTACAAATTTATCTTCTGTAAAAGAGAGAGAGAGAGAGAGAGAGAGAGAGAGAGAGAATGCATAGTGATATAGTCCCGTCCCTAACAAGGATATTCGATTCTATTTAGCCGAGAGATTGATGAATCAAAATCCCTCTCAATTGACAAAGTTCTTTTGTAAAGCGTTTTCTTCGAATGAAATCGTCATATGTGAAGGTATCTCCTTCAGCTGAATTAAATCGCCTGACGGCAGCTAGAACGGAGATCGAGTGTTTGCACAGCTGTTCCTGGATGACGACTCAACTTGTACGCAATGTTAATGCAACTTACATACATATAACCATACATATACCATAGGCCTTTTCCCCCTTACAAGGGAGGTAGCCAAAACACAAAGGCATAGAAACCACTCCCACCCATTCCATCCCCTACATACTCCACTCCCCTCTACCCTCTTCCCTCCCTCTTATCTTGGCACCTCCTGGATGATGGGTCATCCCTGCATCTTGTCCATTGCCCTGGGTCAGAAGCAGTGTCGCTTATTATCGTTTAACTTAGGTCCGCATCACGTCATGGATCAATGTTTTATCATTTTCCTTTACGCACAAACTGCATTCAGTATTGCATGTTACACTACATCTTGATGAAATGAG
>NC_134778.1:9014259-9019259 GCF_046742065.1 Oratosquilla oratoria
GTATACGACATAATGTAAATTTCTCTAAAACTAAGATATCAACGCTTTGGATGATCGCCTCATGAATATCTGTTGCTTTTATTACATATTTCTCTGAAATGTATTGCCGCAACAATTAATACAGATAGGTTTTGCAAGAGCTTAATTGTAAGGATAGGCTTACGTACAAACTTCTTTTCCTGATGAAATAGGAGAACATAATATATTCTGCCCATTCATCTATATCAAGCAGCGTTTCTTTTATTGTTTTTCTATTTCACTACTTTATTAAGGTCATGAAATATATTGTCCTAGAGTCTGATATATATATATATATATATATATATATATATATATATATATATATATATATTATATATATATTATATTATATTATATTATATCATATTATAATATGAGTTTTATTTCACTTGAATTGTAGGAACCAAAGCGGGTTTAAAAGAATTTAGATTTACGTCCCATGAATATAGCACAGTTCATTGTTGGTTTGTTTCTCTTTGTCTCATGCACGCTCCCCTCCCCCCCTCATCGCCACCCCCCACCCCCGACCAGCTTTTTTCAAGCAAACAAAACGTCTGAAGTGGCCATCCGTTCTCTGGCAGTATCCATCTACATAACCTTACCCTATTTGGTATTTTACATAATCATCTATCCATTTCACCGTGACAGTTGTCTGCATGATGTGCAACTTACTGTAAATAAATGTATTTGGAGTTATCTATCGCAAACCGTTAAGATGAAAAGAGATTTGGCATTATGACAAGTTCCAGTTCCGCGCATTATGTAATAACATTGTGAACTCGATGTAGTCCCTTCCACTCCTCGAAAGCTTGAAAAGTTAGGGACAAAGAGGATTCGTCCTTATCTAACTAGGACATAAATACCAAAATTCCTTAATTCTTTGTGACGAGAGAATCGAATGCAGGGTAAGGACCACAGCGCAAAGGCAACACGCCAAAAATCTCTGCCGGTATTAATATTTCGAAGGCCGTGAGAAGAGCCTAACGAGTTTGAAAATAACTGTTTCCGTAGTGTATACATTTTGTCGACGTTGAAGCATTTGGTATAGATATATTTCAGACATCGAGCATGGAACGAAATTTTTTGTGTTGCTTCTGCGTCGACGACTCGCAGCGAAACCATTTCCGTTACACCTCCTGTACATTTGTACATTTGGAGTGCTAGAGATGTACAATAACACATAGTTTGTGCCTGAGGCACTCTAGTAAATTTTTTTTCAAGTGATAATATAGACCTGGATTTTGTACGCAGGTGTTTCAGTTAGCGTTGTGATAGCTTACCTGCTCTCTTGACGAAACGCTGATGTCCAGACATTCTTGATATGTCGAGGGCCGAGGCGACTGTCGCCAATAGTGCAAGAAGTGCCACGAAGGCCACTAAGGACGAGGCGGTAAACGTTGGGCGTCCTCTTTCCATTGTCTTCTCCTCCTCCTGCTGCTCTCTCTGACACTCTCACTCCTGCTTCCTGTACAGACCCTTACTCTCCTGCTGATGAGACGGTTCCAACACTTTCGCGATTACTGAGTGGTGCACTGGCAGTGTGTATGGGAGACTCTTTTGACAGCTTTGTCTGGTCGACCGCGTCAGACAGACGGGCAGGTGAGGGGCGGCGGTTTTGTCAACAGTTGGTCGGGATGTGCGAGCACAAGAGGGCTACTGGTGCTGGTCTGGCCGATTCCATCGCCACACAAGCCGTCCTACACTCACTGGCACCACGCACACTTGCCCGATTCCCGCGCCGACCACCATCTTCCACGGCTTCTCTTTTTGTTTCGGACGACCAAAACGAAGTCTGGCGGGCCCACGACGGTCTTGTTCGATCTGCAAAAAGACCTGCGAGTTGGTTTTGCATCGTAGAATGTGGCAGTAGAGTTTCCCATCTTAATATACACGACAATGCCACCAGAAGTCGAAGACAATACCGAAAAGCTGAGAAATTCCATTTGAAAACTTCCCCTGCGTCGGAGCTATCGGCGGCAGCGGGAACGAGCCAATAGGAGCGCGGGAAGACCAGGGGCTGGACCAATCACAAAGGCGCATTCAAGTCCCAGTCTTCCCGCGCGAGGGGACGTCAATACTGGTTCTTGCTTTCCCTCCTCCCCCTTGGACCGCCAAAGCATAGCATGGAGCTCAGGTGAGGTAAGGGGGGGTAGCAGCCTGGGTGGGGCCTCTTAAAGCCAATATCAATGAACCTCCACCTACGCAAGCGGTATTGGAGCCCCGTAGACTCCGTACGACCAGCCCCTGACCACGCAGCTGAGCCTGAGGAAATAAATGGAACTAGATGAAGCCTGACGTTTTGCTTCCCCTCTTTTGTCAAATTTTAATGACTCTATCCTCCTCCCCCCCACCCACCCCCACTCCCTGCATTAATGACCTCTCTGTTCGGGTAAGTTTTGTATCGAAGGGCGTATTGACCACCCACGGTAGTCGGTGGACTTTGGAGAAACTCCATGTTATTCAACTTGGGTCGTTGACCTTCCGATTACGTTGTTTCTCCTTCAGCTTGTCTCCTCGAACATGTCCAGGAGAAAACACGACTCTTAACCCTTTGGCTAATTGAAGTACCTCCTTCTACACCCTCACAGCTGAATAAAATCACCTGACGACAGACAGAAGAGACATACAAACTGACTTAGATAACCAAAGGGTTGATTAATAAGCGTATTCATCAACACTGCAAACTAAGACGAGTATGTTAACAAGCACCATGTTCCTTTCTCTTTTACAAATACGCATCAGAGAATTCCCAATATATTCTGAAATTCCTATTTGTTGGCTGAGCGGGTTAGGGCGTCGTTACTTGCGGCGAAGGTCGAGGGGATGGCGGTTCGAATCCTGCCACCGGTGAAGTTAAATTCCACGCTATCAAGCCCTCTGTGAGGCACCGTCCTAGCCTTCCGATAAGGGGAAGCTTGTGACGTTAAACCATATCATCATTTGTATATATATATATATATATATATATATATATATATGTATATATACATATATATAGACATATATATATATATATATGTATATATATAGTGGCTACCTTACACACACACACATACACATATATATATATATATATATGTGTGTGTGTGTGTGTGTGTGTGTGTGTGTGTGTGTGTGTGTGTGTGTGTGTGTGTGTGTGTGTGTGTGTGTGTCTGTGTGTGTGTGTGTGTACTCAACTTATATCTCTCTTGATGGCGCAGTGGTTAGTCACTGTTACTTTGATACGTCTGAGCTGAGGTTCGAGCCCTTAGTTTCATTTCGTATCAGTTTCCGTATATGTCTCCGACGAGCGCATTGTCAGTCTCGTTCGTGATGACATGGAATTAAAATTGAAAAGTTAATGTGGTTGAAAAAAGATATATATATATATATATATATATATATATATATATTCCTTCCGTGTGCAACTGTTTCTCCCGTCTTGGTAAAGGTAAAAGTAATAATGAGGAACCACTTGGGTAAGTGCTTTTCCATTACTGAACATTAGTCTGAAACGTAACCGCAAACATCAACACAACAAGATTTGCTCCTTATTCTATTATCCTTACTTCGTGGCACCCTGGTCATTCTAACCCTTCCGGTGCATTTTATAATTTTACTTATTTATTCTAACTGTCTTTAATTTTTTTTTTCTTAGGAATGTTCCCTTTGGGACTACAAGTAGCAGGATTCCTAGTCCTATCACCGTCCCGTTGTTTTTTTTTTTTTATCGCCTCGTACGACTCAAGTGGGAAGACTTGGTGGAAGCATTCTTTTCCCCCACCACAGGGCAGCAGACAAGATGCAGGGATGACCCGTCATCCAGGAGGTGCCAAGATAAGAGGGAGGGAAGAGGGTGGAGGGGAGTGGAGTATGTAGGGGATGGAATGGGTGGGAGTGGTTTCTAAGTCTTTGTTTTCTGGCTACCTCGCATGTAAGGGGGAAAAGCCTTTGGTATATGTATGTATGTATGTATGTATGTATGTATGTATGTATGTATGTATGTATGTATGTATGTATGTATGTATGTATGTATGTATGTATGTATGAATGTATGTATGCATGTATGTATGTATGTATTCTACCTATCGGTAGGTGATTTTATTTAAGAGAAGAAATTCTTCTCAGGAAAAATTATTAGAATATATTTCGAACCCATCTGGATTCTATAAGTGCCTCTTATAATCATCTACTTTTCCTGTCATTAGGTGATTTTGTTCAGTTTAGGGAAACCTTTTTTTAATGTGTTTTATGATTATAGACTTTAATTCTAGCTGCCGTCTAGCGATTTTATTTGGTTGAGATAACCTCTCCACACATCCACCCACTCAAGAGGAATAAAAAGAGTTTCTCCACTTAAACTTTCGTTCTAATAATTTTTACTTCGAACAAAAACATTAAAGTTTTAGATGAAGAACTTCGTTTTCTTTGAACATTTAATGGTGAATGGAAATATATATTTTCACGAAAAAAAAATTTTAACATGAGAGATTAGGAAAAAACTATATTTTATATAATTTGTATTGTATCATGGATTGCATTTGATAGAAAAAAAAATTATCGTTCCTTTGACCACATGAATTGCATGTTAAAAAAATATGTGATGAATTGACAAAGAATTTCTTTCTTTTTTATTATCAAAAGAGATACCAAGCATAGTTGACAGAATTCTATTGTAAGAGTAGCCCCTGCCTGACAATTGATTTAATTTTGGCTAACGACAGACGATTTTATTCATCCGTCCGCAACAAAGAATTAAAGTGTTTTTACTTGAGCCCCGCCAAACCCCGATTCGTTTTATAACAAGGGCAGCGTGTTTGTACAAACACATCAAACATACGTCCTTCTTCATTCGCCCGCTACATTATCATCAGTCATGTTTAATGACAGCGGACCGCAAGAACTACGTGAACGTTTGGTGAGTGCTGGACAAGTTGGCTGTTCGTAGTGACCGATATACACATTTTGTGTATATCATCAGCTGTATTTATTTATTTTTT
>NC_134778.1:9024259-9039259 GCF_046742065.1 Oratosquilla oratoria
GCTCTATTTTAGATAGATAAGAAATTATACCTCAAAATATGCTTCAAAAGTGGTCCTTTTTAAGATGATATGGTTTAACGTCACAAACTCACCCCTACCAGAAGGCTAGAACGGTCCCCCTCACAGAGGGCTTTGTAGCGTGAAATTTAATGAACCATAATACCCTTGGTTTAACTTCGCCGGTGGCAGGATTCGAACCGCCATCCCCTCGACCTTCGCCGCAAGTAACGACGCCCTAACCCGCTAAACCAGCGAGCTTCCAAGTAAGATAAATTGCACAAAAATTCAGCCTCCACGTGGTAATGTTTTCAAACATCCTAGATAAAAATTGATGTAATTCTTTACTCTTTCAGCTCAAAAAACATAGGAAAATGTACAGTAATGTATGGAAATATGAAGAAGTTGTTTTTAAGCAGGTCTGAATAACGGAGTAGTGTATAAAATTCCTTGCAAAGATGGTAACAAATTTTATATTGGACAAACAGGAAAAAACTTGGAAACAAGGATTTCCCAACATAATATAGTTTCAGGTCTGCCCAAGAAACCAATGCTTTGTTTCATCATAAATCATCAAATAACCATCATACTGATTGGTCTAAGGCTACAATCTTAGCAAAAACAACGAGTTTACCTGAGAGGAACCATGTTTAATCTCAGGCATTTTGATAGGAATGTAAATTTAAGCTATGGATATTTCAAACGTGGCAAATTATTAACCGGACTGATGATGAAAGGGTTTTCGCCAGATTAAATAAAATGTAGTCAGGTCAAAGTGGGGGAGGTAAGGTCACACCCCTTCCCATATGTGTAGTCTCCCCTCCCTCCCCCCTACTGTCCCCCCACACCCGCGTTCTTTCCTTACTTTTGTATTTAAACACTCTTGTATTTCCTTACTTTGTCTGAAAATGTAATACACGAAAGTACTTACTGCCTATAAGCTTTTCTTCCCCTGTGGTTATATTGCACATATACATATAATATACATATATATATATATATATATATATATATATATACACATATATATATATGTATATATATGTATATATATATATATATATGTGTGTGTGTGTGTGTGTGTGTGTGTGTGTGTGTGTGTGTGTGTGTGTGTGTGTGTGTGTGTTTGTGTGTGTGTGTGTGTGTGTGTGTGTGTGTGTGTGTGTGTGTGTCTGTGTGTGTGTGTGTGTGTGTGTGTGTGTGTGTGCGTGTGTGTGCATGTGATTCACCTTGGTCTTTGGAACACGTGTTGGACTCGTGATAGACAGCTATTTCCCTCCCGGAAGAGAGCTCAGAGCTCACATGACCAATCTATGGATAATGCTGTGACCTTGCACACACACACACCTCCAACTCTCCTCCCACGAGAGTTGGAGTAACACCCCGTAACGCAGCGATGCTGAAATTATTTCAGCCCTGAGTGTGTGTGTGTGTGTGTGTGTGTGTGTGTGTGTGTGTGTGTGTGTGTGTGTGTGTGTGTGTGTGTGTGTGTGTGTGTGTGTGTGTGTGTGTGTGTGTGTGTGTGTGTGTGTGTGTGTGTGTGTGTGTGTGTGAACTCAGAGGAT
Source organism: Oratosquilla oratoria (assembly GCF_046742065.1). Lineage (NCBI taxonomy): Eukaryota > Metazoa > Arthropoda > Malacostraca > Stomatopoda > Squillidae > Oratosquilla > Oratosquilla oratoria. The sequence continues at coordinate 9,025,822 of NC_134778.1, forward strand.
AAGATTATGACTATTGTGGTTTTAACTCATTCTCCCTGGGGAATAAACATGATTGCTACACTGGGATTTACTATTCTTGTGTCAAGATCATTTCAACCGTTACACTAATCGTAACACACAAGAACAGCGTTTTAGTGATCCCGTAGTATACAACCCTGAGAATAAAACCCTTTTCTCTGCTTCCTTTGATACCTTCTGATGTAAGGCTCACAAAGCGTGGCCCCAAATGAGCGTGGTGACATAAGGTCTGAGTCTATATCACTTAGTTTTACAAACTAACTGTTTCCTACCTTCTTCCAAGGTGTCGGTAGCCCCCTGATTCCCTTCTTCCGGGGAGAGGTGATGTGACTGTTTTGAGCAGGTTTTGTATACGGCAGGAACTGCAGAATGTTTGTAGATCTAGGTTCATCGTCTCTATCTCAGAAGTAATCCAGCAACAACAACAACAACAACAACAACTACTACTACTACTACTACTACTACTACTACTACTACTACTACTACTACTACTACTACTACTACTACTACTACTACCTACCCAGCACGCTTAAATTCTAACTTTTTCTACATTAGTATATAACTTACTGTATTGTGCAAAAAATCTTGGGTAGTAAAATCTCATTTCTCCATCCATATAGGATATTAGTTCTATCAATAGTAACTCTTCATATTTCAATCATTGTTTTCTCTGCAAATATGGAAAAGAGTCTGCGTGTACCCTTGATTAATCCACTCAGTAGAAACTAGCTATTGTGAGGCATCCCTCAAAAAAAAGTAAAAAAAACTCTGATTAGTTTAGCAAATTCTAGTATTTTTTTCTAGTGTCTGGAATGTGTGATGCTGTTAAGTGTATTTATCTTACACCTTAGCTTCGTTTAGGTAAGAAAGGAAATAAATTTTATGAATCAAATAAATATATATTTTTTCAAATCAAAATAGTACATGAGCATTCAAGAGCTAGTGAAAAAAACGGGTCTGATGATGTCACAAAATGTGCGACACTCCCTCCGGGACCAGCCGGAGAGTTCTGGATGGTGGGTGGGGTGAGGATGAAGGACGGACAGAACTCTGGAAAGGGACGCTATTCTAAGCGATTCGGAAGGCTGTGAAGGTCTTGTAAGCCTCGTTGTCCAGGGCGTGTTCGTAGATCCTCATTCCGGGACCAGCCGGAGAGTTCTGGATGGTGGGTAGGGTGAGGATGAAGGAGCGACCGAACTCTGGAAAGGGACGCTATTCTAAGCGATGCGGAAGGCTGTGAAGGTCGTATAGGCCTCGTTGTCCAGGGCGTGTTCGTAGATCCTCCCTTGCTGAAGCTGTAGGTGAACATTGTCGAATCGATTCAGATACAAGACGGCTGAGTTAGAAGCCGCCTGGAAATCTTTGCTGCTTCCGTAAGCCGTTACACGGTACTCACCGTTGTGCATGATAGCCATGCTGTTGGAAAAAGAAAATAAGTGGAGTCATGCAATGGCGAATATATATATATATACAATGTATATACAAATATACATATAGAAATACAAATATACGTATAGAGATACAAATATACATATACAAATATACATATACAAATATACGAATATATATATATATACAATGTATATACAAATACAGGAGAAGGAAACCATGCCTCTATTGTCTTTAAATAGAGAAACATTTTTGTAAACATGGAAGCATAAAGGTTATGGAGTTTATAGAATAAGGTACTTCCCCTTATAGGAAGAAAGAATCTAATCCTGTGAAGAGACAATCATACATACATTCATATACCAAGGCTTTTTCCCCCTTACCAGGGAGGTAGCCAAAACGAAAAAGGCATAAAATCATTCCCACCCATTCCATCCCTGAATACACTTCACACCCCTCAAAAATAAAAAAGATATAATCATACCATCACGTAACACTTAGTCCCATCGCTGGAGAAAATATGTTTATCTCCTCTCTCTCTCTCTCTCTCTCTCTCTCTCTCTCTCTCTCTCTCTCTCTCTCTCTCTCTCTCTCTCTCTCTCTCTCTCTCTCTCTCTCTCTCTCTCTCTCTCTCTCTCTCTCTCTCTCTCTCTCTCTCTCTCTCTCTCTCTCTCTCTCTCTCTCTCTCTCTCTCTCTCTCTCTCTCTCTCTCTCTCTCTCTCTCTCTCTCTCTCTCTCTCTCTTGCATCCCCGCCTCCTCTACTTCGCAATCTCTCTCTATTCGAAATCTGAAATCAGGAAATCTCCAATATTTGAAAAGGAAAGCTTCAAGGTTCTGAAAACCCTGAATACAGTAAGAAGCGTTTTCTAACATTTTGGTAGATTTTATTTTTTTCAGAAGACGTTTTTGTTCCGAATACTGGAGGTTTCTAAATGTTTGGAGATTTCCAAGTACTGAGAGGGGACTATCTATATGACAACCGATCCGTGGTGGCGTGTTTTTAGCCACCTCACCCCCGAAAATAATGACAATAACTACTCCTTAACCCATTAAACTCCGATGACAAGATGTCTTGTCATTTGGTCAAATAAAACAAAAAATTATAAAACACCAAAATGTTTGATCCAACACCAGAAAAATATGACGTCAGTCCTCCTCGCTTCGCTCGCAAGCGAGCGAAGCGAGGAGGACTGATGACGTCATATTTTTCTGGTGTTGGATCAAACATTTTGGTGTTTTATAATTTTTTGTTTTATTTGACCAAATGACAAGACATCTTGTCATCGGAGTTTAATGGGTTAATGTCAAATGGTCCAGATAAGGACAGTCTCTACCACCAACCACCCGCCCACCTCTCCCGACTCTCTGCACTTTCCAAGGAGTGCCAAGCCTCTACCAATGACAATCTAGACCAGTCCTCGCGCGCGTGTGTGATTCCCCATGGTCTTGGATCACGTGCTGGACTCGTGATCGACAGCTATTCCCCTCCCGGAAGAGAGCTCAGAGCTCATATATGACCGATCAATGGGTAATGCTGTGGCCTTACACGCACACACACACTCCCAACTCCCCGGCCCACGAGAGTTGGAGTAACGACTCGCAGCGCAGCGATGCTGAAATTATTTCAGCCCTTAGCGGGATTCGAACCCGAACCGGTGTAGTGGCGGTCGGGAACTCTACCACTGCGCCACTGAGTCGTGTACAGTATGTGGGGCCCCTTACTTTATAAAGTTGAGATTATGAACGAGGAATAAACGCATTTCCGTTGCTTTTCTTGAGATTTCCAGACAAACATTCAGGCAGTCAGTCAAACAGATAGACAGGTGAAGACAGACAGACAGACAGACCGACAGACAGTGAGGAAAATTGGAGGAGACGGAGAAAGAGAAAATGTCATGTAAGAGTTTGATAAATACGACTTTTCATCATCATCCTCTTCATCACCCTCCTTGTCCTCTTCTTCCTCCTCCTCCTCCTCCTCCTCCTCCCCTGTTTCTTTAACCAGATACGTTCATTCCTCCTTCTGACACATGTACCAAACATTCTGCCGTGAGCTTCCATCAGCAAGGATTTACCGTGAGTTAGTCGTACATTTTCCACGACTTTTATCTGTGTTAGCGTTCTGAGCGCTTTCTTCTTTTTTCTAATTCTTTCCTCTAGTTACCATTAACCTTTTTTTTCTGTCTTTGTTCTCTCTAATTAATATTTGTATCCTGAGATTTTTTTCCTGATTACTACTTACGTTCTGTTGTTTTTATTTATTTATTTATTATTTATCTATTTATTTATTTATATATTTATATACTGTATCTATTTATATATTCATTTGTATTTATTTATTTATGTATATATCTATATACATATATGTTTATTTATATATATATTTATTTATATATTTGTTTATTTATTTATTTATCTATTTATTATTATTTTTCTTTCATATTAACCTTATTTTTCTGTCTTTCTTCCCTCTAATTAATATTTATTTCCTGAGATTTTTTCTGCTTCTTTCATTTGATTACTACTTATGTTTTGTTGTTGTTGTTTTTATTTTTATTTTTTTTCTTCCCTCTTGTATCTACTTACGTAAAGTCTTCTTCTTTGGTGGAAGTGGCGTGGAACAGAAAGAAATAGGCGCCATGGCAGGGAGCCGTGAAGTGTTGCCCCGTGGCGTCCCAGCCGCCAAGGTTGGTGACGACTTCCTGCAACACGAAAAAAGTATAAAGTGCATTCGATTCGCGCGTTTCTATAAAAGTTTAATGACGCCTGATTCACATCAGCAATCCATAAGCTACATCACTGTAGTATTTTTTTAATCGTATTTAGTTTTTTTATCTGTTAAGTAATAAAAACCATTTATATCCTTAGGTACAATATCGTAACGAATAGTTGGGGTCAGAGGGGGTACATGAGAAGGAATGTACAGTAGCAGAACAAAGTTTAGTTGTGTATAAATAAAAACTGATCAACCTTTGTTTTTTATGAAGATTTGTCTCCAAATTTATAGTGCTTGAGTGATGCATATGATATCTAAAGTACACAGGTGATTTTCCTACGTTAATATTCAATATACCATTTTATCATTTGTGTATTAAAGAAGAGCTTCGAGAACGCAGACGACAAGTCGTCCATGACGTCATAATCCTACGGCCAATGACAATTGAGTAATGTTAGCCAATCACATTTATTGCGGTGAATACCAGTCTCAGTAAAAGCAACAGCCCTTCTAAAGGAAATTTAAAAACAAAATTGGTCGAAACGCTGAACTATATTGACATATCATCGCAAATGACTGTTAGTTCCCCTAAATCAGTTTTAGTCGACCTACTGAAAATATTGTCCAGAACAGGCAAGTTATATTATATTGTTGTAATGTGTGATATCAGTTAAATAAATCTAGATTTCTTTTTTAACTAAATTTAAAAAAGTTATTTATGGTTAGCAAATGAGGAACGGAGAAAAAAGCTACACTAAGAAATAAATTAATTGGCCGATTAAACATTTTTAAGTAATTCAGTCCCAGGTAATGTAGCACAGACGACAGAGTACACCTACGTATTGAATATAAAAATGATTTAACGAATCTACACGGAAATTAAGGATACCAAATCTAAAAAAGAGTATTAAAATCTTAAAAGACTACATTATTAAAAACGTTTAGTTGTTTCAATTTGTTTAAAAATATTTCAAGAAAATGTCGACATACCATCCACCGATGTCGATCATTTGATTATGTTTATTGATTTTCCATAAACGGGTAAAGGCATATAAGGAATTATTAGCAAAGTTATTTTAGAAGCCGACAGAAAACATGCAAATAAGTAGACTAAATGAAAATGCATTGAATTGAAAATGGGGTGTATAACATTTTAAAACTTTTAAGGTATATACTGTCAGCATAACGAAAGGTAAAATCAAAATAAAATAAAAATATAAATATAAATAAAACTCTTTGATAGCAGTTAGACTTTATGCGCGAGCAAGTACCGTAGACTTTTGTTTGGATGCTGGGAGAGAATAGGACAGCGTAAAATGTTTATGTCATTATTACTCAAGTGTCCCATTATAAAAAGATATTAAGTCCACTACATGCCCATCCCATAAAAAATAAGAATATATGAAATTAATAACAATCAACAACTCTATATATTTTGAACCAAAACTCAAAACAAATTGATAGATTATTTGAAGGGAAAAATATTTGTCCAGCGTAAAACAGGTATCACCATTTTCCCAAACATTAAACAGAAAATATTCGAAGCATAATTGGTAACCGGTCACGTGGATAAACGTTGCACGAAACACAACTAGTTGAGTCGTTATCAAAACAAATGACGAGCTATCAGATCACGTCATGGCGTAGTTAAGCCTTAATTAGAAGCGCAGGGAAAGGTAAAAACAAGATCAACAAATTTTGTCAGTAATGACAACGACGACAATAATCCTAAGTTCGTATAGTTTATATTCTTATGGGATTTATGTCATTATTGGAACAACTCAGTATATCAATATTGCAAAATATAATACTAGTATAAAATGTAAATATACAAAACACAAGAAACAGTAAATATTACAAATCAAAATAGAAAAAGCTCGAAAAAATAATCCAAAAAACTACAAACACTGATGATAGTCAAAATTTCTGCATCATTGTAGAATGAATAAAATCCTTTCAGAAAATGAAAAAACTCATTTAACCAGAAACATAAGTCCGCATGCCATTATATCAACAAATTAATATTGCTAAATTTGATATATACAAAAACTAGTTATAAATGCTATGCAAACATTGGCCAACCAAACTATATGCAAGTTTCCACCAAACGCAACCAAGCTGCGTTTTTGGAAATTGTATTGCCACCTTTTTTTTTTTTTTTTTTTTTTTTTTTTTTTTTTTTTTTTTTTTTTTTTTTTTTTTTTTTTTTTTTTTTTTTTTTTTTTTTTTTTTTTTTTTTTTTACAATATGCAAAACAGTGTGTATACGCACCGCAAATCCAATATGCGCAGGAGCCACCAACGAATCATTATTCGCTCGTCGTACTGTAAATCCAGCGTTGCATGGTCTGAAATAAATTATATAAATAAATAACAAAGAAGTAAATAAATAAAATTAATAAATAATAGAAATGAATGGTGAATTTTAATAAACAAGTAAGTATATAAATAAACAGAATGATAGATAAATAAAGAATGAAAGGAAGAAAGAAATTAAATAAATAAATAAAATAAATTATTACTAAATAACAAGCAATAAATTTCAAACCATATCAAAACTATATATACATAATACATCTTCCGTTACTGTTCCCATAGCGCAAATTTGGTATAAAAAAATTAGAAAAATTATCATATAAAGAAATATTAAATATAGAAGAGCAGAAACTATATTTGCAGTTCTGCTATATCATGTGTCCTGTTCAGGTGTTCACAATGATACATCATATAGTATTACTATATTTGCTATATTACTTGTCAATCATACATCTTCGCAGTGATGTTGAAAATTTGTCCGTCTTTGTCTTACTATGATAATAAGAAAAAAGTAGTATAGGAACAAGAACAAGAACAAGAAGATGATGTTGTGAAGAGGATAAAAACGATGAAGAAGAAGAAGATGAAGATAAAGAAGACGAAGAGAAAGATGAAGGAAGAGTCAAAGACAAAGACGATAACAAAGAAGAAGAAAGAATAGAAGAAGATGTGGAAGAAGAGGAAAGGAGGAAATGTGTGTGTGTGTGTGTGTGTGTGTGTGTGTGTGTGTGTGTGTGTGTGTGTGTGTGTGTGTGTGTGTGTGTGTGTGTGTGTGTGTGTGTGTGTGTGTGTGTGTGTGTGTGTGTGTGTGTGTGTGTGTGTGTGTGTGTGTGTGTGTGTGTGTGTGTGTGTGTGTGTGTGTGTGTGTGTTTACGTTTTTTTTATTCACCATGGTCTTGGGATCACCTGTTGACTCGTGATCGACAGCTATTTCCCTCCCGGAGGACAGCTCAGAGCTCGTATATGACTGATCTATGGGTAATGCTGTGACCTTACACGTACACACATACCCAACTCCCCGCCCACGAGAGCTGGAGTAGCAATCCGCAGGGCAGCGATACTGAAATTATTTCAGCCCTTGGCGGGATTCGAGCCCGGACCTCCGTAGTGGCACCCGGGAACTCTACCAACTGTATGTGTGTGCGTGTGTGTATATGTGTGTGTGTGTGTGTGTGTGTGTGTGTGTGTGTGTGTGTGTGTGTGTGTGTGTGTGTGTGTGTGTGTGTGTGTGTGTGTGTGTGTGTGTGTGTGTGTGTGTGTGTGTGTGTGTGTGTGTGTGTGTGTGTGTGTGTGTGTGTGTGTGTGTGTGTGTGTGTGTGTGTACGTGTATCTGTGCTTGTGCGTGCGTATGTATACATCATCTGAACTTTATACATCAGCTTATAGCACTACTTACTTTTTCTTAGGCAACAGTTTGATAATTCGACATTTTTCTGGATAATGCAATGTGGCATTAGATAATTGTCAACTCGAGGTTATATATAAGAATATAAACACTGGTAAATTATAGACCATAGATAACTATTACTACTTTTTTGCGTTGCTGCAAAAAAGAATGGATCTTGATACCAGATATCAATATCCTATGAAATTCTTTGGCTGTGTTTTACTATTCTAATATTCTATTCCAAAGTGAAAGAAATTACCATTCGACGAAATTATCAAAAAAATTCAAAAGTTTTGACATTACGGATGTCTTTGGTTTAGTTGTATTATAAGACAAAGGTGAAAATGATCTCTGTTTAATTCTGTATGCTCCGTCAAATTCAATTCGTCCCACCTTAAGAATCAAATCCTCTATAAGTTAGAATATGACACAGAATCTTAAATGAATCTAGCTGAATTCTCATGAATTAGATATTATCAACGGAAAAAAACTACATATTCACTACAATTACCAAAATGAGTGAAAACTGTTTAACCCACAGACAGCGGTGATTGTTTTAATGTTTCTTTTCTACCTCCAAATAACCATATTCCTTTGAGGAAAGATTATCTATCAAGTATGATGTAGACCACTTTCATACAACCTGTAGTCTATCTACTTCCTGATGGCTCAACAGAGTATCATAAGAAGGACCATTCTCCAAAAACTAGTAGAAAAGCTTATTCTTAGCGTTTTACTGGTTCCCAGGCGAATCAGCAACAGCAATGCATAAGTATGGAATAGATGCTAGGAATCTTTGATATCGAATAACCCACGGCACTGGTTTCTAGACCGTGGGCAGGGTGCAATATCCAAACTCCCCTCCCTCTCCCCTCCTATCCCCCTCCCCCCCCCTCCCCTCCTCTCCTCTCCTCTCCTGTCCTCTTCTCCTCCCTCTCTCCTCTTCTCCCCCCCTTTCTCTCCTCCCCTCCTCTCCTCCCTTCCCTACTCCTATCCTTCCTTTTAGTTGTTTACTTGGGAAAGCATAACTCAGAGATAGATCTCACTGTGCTTAGAATTCAAAATGAGTTTTTCTAAAAAAAAAAAAAAAAAAAAAAATAGATAAACAAAAAAAATACAATTTAAATATTTTATATTATATTTTTGTAACAATAGCATCACACTCGTGCCCAAATTCAAAAACTGTTAACTTGTCTGTAAATCAAAACAAGTTTATTTCCCAACAAATGGAAATGCCCAAAATAATTTTCAATCCTACATTTTCTATTGTGATACTGCTCAATTTAATATAAAACACACCAATCCCATTTTACTGCCAATAGAACCTAACTGTAGATAACGGGATTTCCAGCACAATAATGAAGTGGAAGACTTTCATAAATCCTTTATGGAATACACTGTTTTCGGTCGCCGTAAGATTACCTTCACAGTGGGTTCGAATCCTACATGCGTCTGTCATAAAAATGATCAGATTAATGTCGCTGTCATTAGCGAATTTCTCTCATCTTTTATGGAAGTTTATAGACATTTGCGTTCTAGATCCATCGGTATTCGTATGGCATGGCAACGACTTCCGTACACATAAGAACATAAGAACATAAGAATAAAGGAGACTGCAAAAGACCATAAGGCCTACACTAGGCAGCTCCGTATCCATCACCACCTGTCATCCCCATCCATAAAGTTGTCTAATCGTTTTTTAAAACAACTGATAGTTTCAGCGCTTACTACATGGTTACTAAGTTTATTCCATTCATCGACCACCCTATTAGTAAACCAATTCTTGCCTGGGAAACTCAACAATGCCTCTTGCCAACTGTGAAAGACGTTGAGCATTCGCATTGTTCCGATCTTATTGTTCTTTACGTCAGTCAAGGAAAGATGGTTCAAGTATAACTTCCGCGGGGAATTATTCACTTCGGCAGTCTCTCTTTTTTTTCAACTTATTTTATTTATCTAATATTTCTAGGTTGCACTCTTTAGACATAACTAAAAGTCTTATGTACTCCATGATAAACTTTTTTTTCAGTGAGAGGTTGAAAAAGATATGACCGTCTATCAATCTATTTGTATACATCAACTCTTCCTCCTTGTTTGGAAGTAAACCAACCAACACATCCGACTCCCGTCCATCTACCACCTATTTTATTTTTATTTATTTATTTATATATTTATTTATTTATTTATCTATTCATTTATTTATTTTTTTATTTATTTTACCATCTGAGAGATTATCGAGGCAGATTTTGTTCTAAAAATATGCATTATTCTGATGCATCCCCCCACACTTCTAAAAGACCCATCAGGACCAGAGTTGGAGAATCGCTTGTCTAGAGGTTTTCTTAGGGCCAAAGATAATACATATATTCAATTCAACGATCAATTGAAAGCCCCTTCAGCTTAAGGCAAAAACTAATATGTGTTTATATATATATATATATATATATATATATATATATATATATATATATATATGCAGAGTCCACTAGGAAAAGGAAAAACACACGTAGTCCGAGCGCTTTCGTGATATATTCACATTATCAAGGAGTACAGAAAGATGAGAACAAAAAATGGAGATACAGAGTATAAGTAGGACAAGAGAGACATTTACCCTCCTCTCCGAAGCCTGAAAGCTCAGGTTGGGCCACTCGGTGAGGTCGTGGAAACATATTACTATTACATTAACTTTTAAAATATGTACTATTTATATTACTGACAATATATGGATCTAATTTATATAATCCTAAACTATTATTGATGAGTTGGTCATAATTGCATTTGATAATTCCAGACTCTATGATATTTCTTTCTGTTATATTCTTACATTGTATAATTTTTGAAGCATTTTTCCAGTCAATAGGATGGTCAAATTCACAAACATGTTTAAAAAATGCACTAGATTCTTGGCCCTTTTTTATGCTGTTTTTATGCTGTTTAATCCTAACCTCTAATTCTTTTCCTGTTTGACCTACATAATATTTGTCACATTTACTACAAGGTATTTTATATACACAGCCTGTAGAATTGTCAGGGGAATTCTTTATGAGAAGATTTTTTAGAGTTGTGTTGTTCTTGAAGGCTACATTTACATTGAAATTTTTAAGAATATTAGGAATCTCTATAAGATTTTCATTAAAAGGAAGTACAAGTAAATTCTTTTTCTCAAACTTTTGTTTTGGTTCCCCTTTGTAAAATGTCCTTTTTGCTTTTTTGAAACATTTGTCCAAAAAGAATTTGGGATATCTCAACTGTGTTCCGATGTCATAAATTTTTTATACATGTTTGTGAATTTGACCATCCTATTGACTGGAAAAATGCTTCAAAAATTATACAATGTAAGAATATAACAGAAAGAAATATCATAGAGTCTGGAATTATCAAATGCAATTATGACCAACTCATCAATAATAGTTTAGGATTATATAAATTAGATCCATATATTGTCAGTAATATAAATAGTACATATTTTAAAAGTTAATGTAATAGTAATATGTTTCCACGACCTCACCGAGTGGCCCAACCTGAGCTTTCAGGCTTCGGAGAGGAGGGTAAATGTCTCTCTTGTCCTACTTATACTCTGTATCTCCATTTTTTGTTCTCATCTTTCTGTACTCCTTGATAATGTGAATATATCACGAAAGCGCTCGGACTACGTGTGTTTTTCCTTTTCCTAGTGGACTCTGCATATTTGTGATTCGCGTGTGACTTGTGAAATTTGTGCATAATGGAAACCACGAGCCTCTTCAACAATTTTCGTCTGAACTACCCTGGACTGTTCCCCTTCGCTACTAAATTTTCTTCTTCTCTCTTGAAAGCCCATAAACTCAAGTTGCGGTTGAAGTTTATGAAAATGTGCTACAACGAACAAGTGATTCCGAAATCTATTTTACCAAATAGATTTTTTAAACTTTCTGATAAACCGTTTGATGAATTCCAACGTCTTATCCTCAAAAAACACATTGAAATAACTAACATTGAAGTAAAAGAAGCATTTAATGTGTTAAGTGAAAAGAAAAGTGCTTTTATGAATACTGTACCTGATAATTGGAAAACCTTATTACTTGACAATATATACAACAAACTAAGAATTGAATGTTCAAAAACTGAAACTAAGTTAAACAAAAAATTGAAAAGCTTGATTGATAATAGTGATTGGAACATGCATGCCAACCCAGACTTTGTGATTAATCTATCCAATAAAGTTCTAAACGGTAATGAAAAGGCCGCACTAGGTTATGGTTTGAAGTCTGCAACAACAAAACAAGGAATAGAAAGTGTAGAAATCACTAAATCTTTTTGTAATTTAGATAAATTTGGTGATCTAACAGTAGAAGACTTAAATATTTGCAAAGGAATAATATATGGTGCAATGGCAAAAAATAGTAATGCTAATTGTCCTTTAAGATTCGAAAATACTTTTAAAGAACTCAAAAAAGACCAAGACATTCATATCACTAAAGCAGACAAATCGAATACTTTAATCATAATGAACAAAACTGATTATCTAGAAAAAATGAAAGAAATTCTCATGGATACCGAGACATATTGTGAGCTTAATAAAAATCCGTTGGACTTGGTGAACAGCTCTTTTAATAAGAAAATTAAGAGTATATTTAAGAAAGACGACAATTTAATTAAGAAATTTATGTCCATTTCACCAAATTTACCTTATATGTATGGATTAATCAAAGTACACAAAGAAAACAACCCTGTTAGACCAATTATAAGTTCAATAGGATCAGCAGCATACAAACTGTCCAAATGGCTGGTGACTCTATTGAACCCAATCGTAGGAAAAATATCAAAAGCAAATGTCAAAAACAATATTGATCTTATTGATAAATTGAATAGACTTGAGATAGATTATGATTTTAAAATGATCAGCTATGATGTTACCTCGTTATTCACTCGAGTTCCAATTGATGACCTGCTTGAATTTCTAACGGAAGAATTACCACACCACAATCTTCCTTATGATACTAAAACCATTATTGACCTTATTGAGATGTGTATCAAAGACAGTAAATTTGAGTTTAATGGAAAATTTTATAAACAGAAATTTGGGATGGCGATGGGAAATCCCCTATCAGCCGTTCTGAGCAACATCTACATGGAATTTTTTGAGACCAAGCTTTTAGCAAACATACTTCCCAAGAAGGTCAAATGGTTTCGGTATGTCGACGACATTCTCTGTATTTGGCCTAACAATGAAAATGTTGATACCTTTGTTACTAAATTAAACCAATTGGTCCCTTCTATAAAATTCACTATAGAAATTGAAAAAGACTCATGCATTTCTTTCTTAGATTGTAACATTCACAGATGCAATAAGAAATTTAGATATAGTATTCACCGAAAACCAACCAATGTCAACGCGTATATACATTACTATTCAGCCCACCATAATAGAATTAAACAGTCAGCATTTTCATCCATGTTCCTTCGTGGCCTGCGCATCTGCAGCCCAGAATTTGTGGATGACGAAATGAACAAAATTTATGACATCGGAACACAGTTGAGATATCCCAAATTCTTTTTGGACAAATGTTTCAAAAAAGCAAAAAGGACATTTTACAAAGGGGAACCAAAACAAAAGTTTGAGAAAAAGAATT
>NC_134778.1:9041759-9049259 GCF_046742065.1 Oratosquilla oratoria
TAAATGTCATAGAAAACGATAATGATAATAAGTTGATGTAAGTTGTTGGTATGATTTATAATTTAACCATCTCATGATCGATTCCAAATAATATCTGTCATAGCTACTTTAAAACCTATGTGCGCATTTAGAAACACTAATTTAGTAACATGAACTACTTTCGAAGTACTATTGCATAATAACAACAACGAAAACCTCACAGAAGCACTATTGCATAATCTTTATAACAACAACGAAAACCTCACAGAAGCTGGAAAGACGACATCCATTACTGGTTACTTACCCAAAGGCTGTGGGGTCTGAGAGAGCGCTGATGAGAGCATGCGTTCCCTGAGGACAGAAAACGACGACGACAAAGATCACCGTCGATGTCAACGCTTCTATGTTCTTGAACAAAACCATCTTCAGGTGGACTCTGGTTGTTCAGGAATTAAGTAGCGCCTCCACAACCTGGTGGCAGGAACATTGTCAATATAAGCTCAGAGAGTAACATCACAAGACGACTTATATAACTGAAAGGTAGACATAAAGGTCAAACATGTATACTCGCTGCTTACGGGCACGAGTCCTCGCCGATCAAAAACATAAATTATTACCATTCTTCAAGTTGATAATGTTCTATGAAAACGTTAATCATAGTTTAATCAAAAAGCATTTGTCGGTATATTCTATATTCATAGTAGTATGAATAAAGACGCTTGTAAACAATAATTAATATCATAACATAGTATAACATTACACAATATGATGATAATGATAATTTACAATTGTTGCCTTAAATCTTACAGACTAGAAGCCCTTTAGACCAGCGCTTCTCAACCTTTTTACCCTTGCGTAAACTTTAAAATAAACTGCATGTCTCTAGGAACCCCTGCTAAAAAAAAAAAAAACACATATACCATATTTTTCTCATTTTATTTTCATTGTAATAATAGGTTAGATAGGATGATGTCTATATTACATTATTACAATAACCAAGAATATGTCGTGCGTGTTTAATTATATTACGTATATGAAATTAAATAAAAAAAATAAAAAGTGCATTAGCTTATCTCACTTGTTCTCGCGGAACCCTTAGGGAACTTTTGCGGAACCTTAGGGTTCCGTGGAGCCTAAGGTTGAGAAACTCTGCTTTAGATGCTGTCTGAGTTGTATAAGTCTAAGACAATTCTTGTGTATTCCGTTTCAAACACCGATTGTTATGTGAAAAGGAGGAAGATGTACAGTTGAAGTTGAAATATAGATTTTGTGCCCCGTCCAGACACCGAATGTCAGCCCCTCGGGGCTGCGCCCCCATATAGAGGTGAAGGGGTTCTCGGGGATAGGCGGCTGGGAGATGATCCTATTTGACGTTCATCTCTCAGGACCATTACTTGTAAATATCCGTCATTGTTCCCAATAATATGATGTCAATATGATGTGATACAATGTAATATAATACAATACAATATCATATGATATAGTATAATATAATATGACATGTTATGATATAATGTAATATGATATAATCTGATATAATATAATATAATTATATGAAATAATATCATGTAATATAGTATAATATAATATAATATAATATAATATGATATGATATAGTATAATATAATATAATATAATACAATATGATATAATATAATATAACACAATACAATATAATTTAGTATAATATAATATAATATAGTATAATATAATATATAATAAAATATAATATAATATAATACAATATAATATATGATATAATATGATATAATATAATATATTATAATATAATAAAACATAGTATAATATAATATAATATAAAATAATGTGATATAGTATAATATAATATAATAATATAATATATAATATAGTATAGTATGATATGATATAATATAATATAATATAATACAATATAATATAATATAATAGTATATGATATAATATGATATGATATAATATGATATAACTTAATATGACATGACATAATAGAACATAGTCATAGAACGTAATATAACATAACATAACATAATACATATTATGTTGTATTGTATTGTATTATTTCAGATAATAAAATAGTTAAATCAGTTTGTACGAGCATAGAAGAGTACGGATGTCTTTGTTGGTACATGACAAAGAACTTGGCAGAGTCACAAAAATGCAGTTTGGTTCATTTGTGCACTGCCAAGAAGCGTGTTCCAGAATATTCGATCAAACATCTTTCGCGAGCCAAGAATTGAAGGTCAAAGATTAACGGAAATTCAAAATGTTTTTTGGTCACAGAATTAGGAGTTTGTCACAGAATTAGGAGATGAATATTTCACGAATCAAGAAATGATGTTAAAGATTAACGGAAATTCGAAATATTTTTTGGTCAGAGAATTGGGAGATGAGAAGGTAGAAGAACGGATAGAGGAGAAATCAAAGAAGCAGATATGAGATATGGAGTTACCTCCCCTGAGCTCCGTCCATGGCTGGGAGAAATCTTCCCGTTATTTCTTTCCAATTCGTAGAAAGATAGAAACCATCCTTGGCTTATAGAAGACTTGTCTTTGTTCGGCTATGGAGTTCGGTGGCACGTGAATAAAGATAACGCCAACGTCATCGGTGAAGTCTTCTTCACCCCTTCTCTCGCTCTTTCTGAGGACGCCTCCAAGGCCCCGTATGAGCTCCGTCAGCTACTAGAGCGTCCGCCGTCGCTCTAACAGCTGTAGCCTCTTTTTTCCACTGTCCACCATGCTCCTCTGACTAGTTACACCATCCCACTGCCTCTCTACAAGATGTGTCTTACATAAACACCACCGTATGGGCTCAAACAAAGCTCTTGAAAGTGACATTTCACTCCCAAAATAAAAAATAAAAATAAAAAAAATCCCCCCACCATTTACCAGCCACAACCCCCCACCCCGTACGTTGATCTTCCACTTCCCCGCAAGCTCGAAGGAAGAGAAAACGAAATGTCGATTTTTTTTTCTTATATGTTTATTATCTCCGCCTTTGGTTCTTCGTTACTTCGAAGCGGAGAAATAAGAACAATCAAAGGAAAAAAGGAAATGAATGAATGAGTGATTAAATGAATGAAATATGAATGAATGGATGGATGGGTGAAAGAATGGATGAGTTGAGACGCCAAGAGACGGTCATCGGAGAGAGACATCTCCCCAATCGTAGGTATGTACGCGTGTACGTATATGAGGACGTGTTTGTACGTGTGTATACATGAATATGCTAATACATATTTGGTCATGTACATGTGTATATCTAATTTGGATTTAATTATGTTAATAAGCCTTTGGGAGGGAAGGAACGAGGCACGCGCGGACTGAATAATATCTTTCTCAGGTCTAGTTGCCAATTTCAACACCCAGATATTAATTCCAACAAATTAACAAATAGTGATATTCTCTATAGATATACATGCATATATTTGCGGGTGGACATACATGGATGAGTTGTTATGTGTGGATTTAAGTTTGTATGCGAGAATACAAAGAGAATACATGAATGAAAATGTTTGTAGATTGTATGAACTAAAAACAAAATCAATGGCGCCACGTGGCGGGGAAAGAACGCGGCACGCCCCAGTGTAGTTCCTGCCCTAGGTTCAATTGCGGGCAATATAAATGACTTGTGATATCTGAATCCCATGACACAACTGAGGATGGTACTAGGACTAAGACCGTAACGTCAGACAATAAACCTCACTCATCAAGTCTGCTGTTTACGTTCCTCCTACCATACAGATCTCAGACTCTAGATCTTCACGCATACATATACATGTATATATATATATATATATATATATATATATATATGTATGTATGTACAACACTCTTGATGGCACAATCGGTTAAGTCACTATCACTTGTCACGTGCTAATGAAGGTTCGAGTCCTTAGCTGCACCACGTTTCAATTTCTGCATGTATGCCTCCTCGAGGTTCTCGATGCATAGAATTAAAGGGAATTGTGGTTGATAAATGTATATATATATATATATATATATATATATATATATATATATATATATATTTATTCTTCCCTAACTACATGGCGTGCTCTTAGATCTAAGTAGTCACTTTACTAATTAGAGGTTTCGTTTCTCTAAGTTAAATAGAATCGCCCGCCATTAGCCAGAATAATTTTTTGAATATCCCACTTAGGTTATTTAACCATTGATCCTTTTTCTTTCAAGGAGGAAGTTTTCCTTCGGTTGAATAAATTCATCTGGCGGCAGCTATAGCAAGCGACTGATATCGTAACCTCAGCGAAAGGAGTGATAGGATGAAAATGTTTGCAACATGTTTGTGAAATGTTTGCAACATGTTTGTGAAATGTTTGCAACATGTTTGTGAAATGTTTGCAACATGTTTGTAAAATGTTTTCAACATGTTTGTGAAATGTTTGCAACATGTTTGTGAAGTGTTTGCGACATGTTTGTGAAATGTTTGCAACATGTTTGTGAAGTGTTTGCAACATGTTTGTGAAATGTTTGCGACATGTTTGTGAAGTGTTTGCGACATGTTTGTGAAATGTTTGCAACATGTTTGTGAAATGTTTGCAACATGTTTGTGAAATGTTTGCGACATGTTTGTGAAATGTTTGCAACATGTTTGTGAAATGTTTGCAACATGTTTGTGAAATGTTTGCAGCACGTTTGTAAAATGTTTGCAACATGTTTGTGGAATGTTTGCAATACGTTTATGAAATGTTTGCAACACGTTTGTAAAATGTCGGCAACATGTTTGTGAAATGTTTGCAACACGTTTGTGAAATGTTTGCAACATGTTTGTAAAGTGTTTGCAACATGTTTGGACACGCCATAACATACGGTATGTTACAGACATCGGAGTAGAGAGTGGGGAAACTATAGTATCTTGAGTATTATCCTGAACTATTTCAACGTATTGCCTACCCCACCCAAGAGAGAATTCATAGTAAACAAAAACAAACAACTCGACTTTAAAAAAGTTTTACATATACAAGTATACACTATGAGAAATGTAACCGAGTAATACTTTAAGAACAAACAGCCGCAATAACACAACTTATTGAGACACTGGAACAACGGAGGACACATTTACAAATCCCATCATTAGTGTTTATGAAGTCTTGTCTGAGTTTGTTTGGGAACTTGTCCAGGTGTCGCGAATTCACTTTCACCCCCTCCTTATGAGATTCTGTTCTCGCTTTCCTTACCTCCTCTGCATTTCGTCCACGTCCTTACTATGTCCTCTCTCTGTATTCCTCTTCCTCCTCCTCTTCGTCTTTTTCCATCTCCATTCGTTTATTATCTTTCTCATTTTCCTCATCATCCTCCTCCTCTTCATCCTCCTCTTCATCCTCCCCTTCATCATCAGCCTCATCCTCATCTTCATCCCTCACCTTTTTCTCCCCTGCTCGTCTTCTTCCTACCTCTCTTCTTCCTCTTCCTCCTCTCTCTTCTGGCCTTCTTCCTACTCTTTGTCTTCCTCCTCTTCCTCCTTCTTCTCATCTTCTTCTTATTTTTTATATTCCTTCTATTCATATTCTTTCTATTCCACATCATCCTTCTCCTTCTCCACCTTTTCTGTCTCTTTCGCCTTTCTTCTTGCTCCTCCTCTTCTTTCTTATCCTCCTCCTCTTTCTCATCCATTCATCCTTCTCTTACTACTTCCTCCTCTTTCCCTTCCTCCTCCTGCTCCTCCTCCACTTCCTTCTCTTTCTCTTCCTCCTCCTCCTCCTCTTCCTACTTTAACATTAAGCAAATGCAAATCCGTCATCGCTGACATGGTCTTCCGCTTTGCCTCTCTTGTCGGGTTCCCGGCTCTCCTTTAGATTTCTCTTCCCCAAGATGTTCCTCTCTCTCTCTCTCTCTCTCTCTCTCTCTCTCTCTCTCTCTCTCTCTCTCTCTCTCTCTCTCTCTCTCTCTCTCTCTCTCTCTCTCTCTCTCTCTCTCTCTTTCTCTCTCTTTCTCTTTCTCTCTCTCTCTCTCTCTCTCTCTCTCTCTCTCTCTCTCTCTCTCTCTCTCTCTCTCTCTCTCTCTCTCTCTCTCTCTCTCTCTCTCTCTCTCTCTCTTTGACAGTTTTTGAGGACCACAATGGAAATAAGCGTACATGCTTTTTGTGTTATCCTCGGCAATTTGCATTTATTATTCCGAACTATGTGTTCTTGTCATTATTTGCACTTCATGTACATTGATTCATTGCCAAATAAAGTCTCTCTCTCTCTCTCTCTCTCTCTCTCTCTCTCTCTCTCTCTCTCTCTCTCTCTCTCTCTCTCTCTCTCTCTCTCTCTCTCTCTCTCTCTCTCTCTCTCTCTCTCTCTCTCTCTCTCTCTCTCTCTCTCTCTCTCTCTCTCTCTCTCTCTCTCTCTCTCTCTCTCTCTCTGCTTTTTTTACTCTCTTTGTGCTCTAACAGATTCTCTTGGCAAAACAGAAGGAGGCATGCTCATGAATAATTTACATTCTATTTCTATCAATCACTGGGTTACAATGATTTACAGGGGTAAAGTACGATGACAAGGGACTTTGTGATTCATAACGAGGTCTAGGTCGAAATAGAATTATAATAATAAAATATATAGAATGAAATATGAATGAAATAGTATAAAGAAGGATGAAACGAAGAAGTAAAATAGGGACTCCAAAATGGACAGATGAAGTAACCAAAAGACAAGTAAATAAAGAATTTCAGTTATTTTTTTATCTACTCGTTTGTTTGTCGTGTAATCTAGATGTTCCTACTTAATCACGGCAGTAGTCTCTTCCGTCCACACAGTTCTAGATTTCTAGAATCTATTTGATTCCTGACAGTAATTGTCTCTCTTTCCTTTTTTTATTTACGTATTTATTTATTTATTTATTTGCTAATCTATTCATTTATCTATTTAATCACCTATTTATTTATTTATTTATTCATTTACCTATTTACTTATTACATTTTGGGGGAACTGTCACCTAGATTGTTACACTACGTTCAGTTCACCTCATCTAAATGGTCCGATTGAGTATCACGAAGGTATTCTTAAAAAAAATCTTTCCTTATATAAATCTTATATAAATCCTTGCAAGGGAAAGATTTATGTAAGGAAAGAACTTTTTTAAGAATACCACCGTAAGATTCTTACGGTACTATTCTTAGAAAAAATTATTTCCTTGTATAAATCTTTCATAAATACTTGGAAGGGAAAGATTCATATAAGGAAAGAATTCTTTTTAAAAATACCAGCGTAAGATTCTTACGGTGCTATTCTTAAAAAATTCTTTCCTTATATAAATCCTTGGAAGGAAAAGATTTATATAAGGAAAGAATTCTTTTAAGAATACCAGCGTAAGTACCTCGTTGGCGATAATCGGCGTTTCTGTCCTCGGAGACCATATTACACCGACTCGGAGACACCGAAGACCCGTGACGTCACAATTGTGGTTGAAGGAGAGATTTAAGGAGGGTGTAAAGAAGGGATAGTGGAAGTTGAAATTGACTAGCATCCCTTTTTGAGTAGACATGAGTCCCCAATCATAACTGAATGCTGCTTGACTGGTATAC
>NC_134778.1:9051759-9054259 GCF_046742065.1 Oratosquilla oratoria
GCTGAGTGATCTAAACAAGGAAAGTCTCAAAGTAGGTTTGAAAATGAATATGGGTAAAATCAAAGTAATATTCAACACGAAAGTTCAAAGTAAAGAGATTGTAATCGATGGTAAGTCTTGAAGAAGTTGAAGAGTATGATAATTTAGTCCAGATGATGAAAATGACAAAAGATCCTGGTACGGAAATAAAAAGGCGTATTACAGTTTGTTGGAAAAATTTTGGTCGTTATAAGATCATAAGAGGTTCTCTACATTTCTGTTTGAAAAGGAAAGTTTATAATCAATCAATGTATACTGCCGGCGAAAACTATGCAGATGTGAGACACAGAAACTGACGAAGGCGATGGAGACAAAGCTAAGGAGTGCACAGAGAAAAACTGAGGGATTCTTGGTAGAAATAACGCTGAAAGACCAAAAATGAGCAAGGTGGGTGAGAGAGTAGACTTCAGTGAAAGATATCGTGAATGCGGTAAAAAAGAGGAAGTGG
This sequence comes from Oratosquilla oratoria, assembly GCF_046742065.1. Taxonomy (NCBI): domain Eukaryota; kingdom Metazoa; phylum Arthropoda; class Malacostraca; order Stomatopoda; family Squillidae; genus Oratosquilla; species Oratosquilla oratoria. Next base: position 9,052,247 of record NC_134778.1, read on the forward strand.
AATTGAGCAAATGAATACAAATGATTGATGAGCGATGGAGCAAATGTGTTACTGAATGAACTCCGCGAGATGGTAAGCGTGCAAGAGGGAGACCAGACAGAAGGCGGAGACACGAGATAGAGAAGATTGCAGGAGTGACGTGGCATACGTTGACGCAGTCGTGTGAGTCGTGGAATGCCATGAAAGAGGCTTTTGTTCAATAGTGGACTCGAAATGGCTGATTGATTGGTATATATATATATATATATATATATATATATTTTTATATATTTTTATATATTTATATATATATATATATATATATTTATATATATATTATATGTATATATATATTTGTGTGTGTGTGTGTGTGTGTGTGTGTGTGTGTGTGTGTGTGTGTGTGTGTGTGTGTGTGTGTGTGTGTGTGTGTTTGTGTGTGTGTGTGTGTGTGTCCTACTTCACTTACATCAACCTGTCAGAATGTCTCAACATATATATATATATATATATATATATGATGTTACATACATAACTGTGACATAATGTAGGGAGTTCACACCAGGAGCTGCTTAGCTGCAACTAAGGCTAAAGTCACCTTTGTCCTACATTCTCGGATTTCCAGAGCAAGTGTGAGTCAGTAGGAGGAATTGCGATCGAACGAGGGATCGGGTCTTATGAGGTGCTATCAGTTCATAAACATTAATTGCCAGCCATTTTATGATACAAAAGAAAAAATACATCAATTGAACGATCTGAGTGTCAATTTTTTTTTTTTTTTTTTTTTTTTTTTTTTTTATTGAGAATGCATGTTAAGTCCATCGCAAGTAATTTGCCCTATTGGGAATCCAAAACTAAGATTATCCATTAATGGGGATGAATAATTCCAATATGTCAAAAAATTAAAATACCAGAAGCACTTTCTAATATTCTGGTATCTTCCTCTTGTACGGGATTTTAGTTCCGAATATTAGAGGTTTTTTCAGATTTCCAAGAGAGAACTAATGAGCGATGGAGCAAGTGTGTTACTGAGTGGACACCGCGAGATGGGAAGCGTGCAAGAGGAAGACCAGACAGAAGGTGGAGAGATGAAATAGAGAAGTTTGTATGAGTGACATCCACTAGTTTAGTGTGCCGATTTCATGGAACAGGATTCGAATGCAAAAGGCACCAGCAACTGCACTTGACCTAACATCCCAAACAAGCAAATTGCAAATCAAAGGTCACCAGAATCAACGTATAAGGTCATCAAGGACAAAGGGTCTTAAACCCTCGGAACTACAACAAAGGCTGTCATACCTAGACACCTCGTAGATCATATAGCGACTGAAACGTTGATAAAGGTGTACAAAGGTAAAACCTCGATGTGATTATGCGTTTCTCTGAAATCAGATTTTTACAATTTAATCAACAAAGCAAATACTCATATTTAAGCTCTGGTGGTCATTAGTTAAAGTGACATATTATTACTTGTGAAGATCATGTCATATGTATTAACCTGATATATAACTCATACCTTATGGTAATTGATGTTTTCCCACGATCCTGTCTACTGCGAGTAGCTTTACTTATCAGGTTAAGCAGAATAAAGTAACTAGCGTGATGCACTTAAGGAGAAAAAATACCTGATATATAACTCATACCTTATGGTAATTGATGTTTTCCCACGATCCTGTCTACTGCGAGTAGCTTTACTTATCAGGTTAAGCAGACTAAAGCAACTAGCGTGATGCACTTGAGGAGAAAAAGTATTCTAATGAGATTCCAGACGAGTCTCCTCTGATAAAAACAAAAGAGAAACGCCACGACGCTGCGTAGTTGGAAGGCGCCATCCTGCGTAGTTCTGAGAAATATTATCAACATTTGTGATCTAAAGTCGGTGAGACGTCCCGTTTTGGCCACACTAGCAAATGAAGCTTTTGTTGTTGAATATTCATGATATCTATACACACGGCTGTTGTTTTGTACTTAAAAAAAATTTCTTTGTAAATAGATTAATCTTAACGAAACAACGTAATGTATTCTTCAGAATTTTAA
>NC_134778.1:9059259-9079259 GCF_046742065.1 Oratosquilla oratoria
CTAAGGTTTGGGACAATATCACCCCGAAAGGATGAAGTCATAAAATTGGCAGAGATTTAGGTAGGGACATTAAAAGTTAAGTGATCAGCGTTTTTCTTTGAGTTAAGTTCATACAGGGTAGACACAAGTGTAGACTGATTAGAAAACAAGTTATAATATAAAGAAAAGCTATGATATGATCATGGGTTAGTACAGAGGGAGAAAATGTCCTGGAATGTAGTGACACACATCAAACGTTTTATTCTGACCAATCTATTCGCCAACAATATTCCCCACTTTTACGCATTTTCTCTTAAAAAGATTGCTAGCAATAAAACCACTAATTCCATGCACATCACGACGCATGCGCGCAGATGCATATAAATAGTTGTAGTAATGCTTGTAAGCAAAAAAAAAATCGTGAAAGCAGACAAATGTTTTGGGTGAAATTTCGTTAACGTTAACGATTGAGTTTTTGGTCTTAAGGTTGATTCATTTCAAGTGGACCTAGATTCTAGTTAAGGACAGACACTTCTAGACACATGCAAAACCGACTAGAATCTGTTTATTGGAATTCCTTTCGTCGTCTCGTTTCTGCTCAACTTTAGTTGAATAAAATCGTCTGATCTTAACCAGGACAAATTCCAGGTATATACATTAACCGCTTAACTTTGAGATTACCCTGCAACTGAATAACAGATCCTAACCCCATCTAGTGTAGTATATTTATCTAGTTGTATTTATCAAATTGTAATATACACGTGCTCATGAGGTACCGTCTTTTTGCATCAGCTCATCAAATTTTGCTTTCAATTCATTTATGTTGGCTTTGACTATATATTTATCCAACGGGTCCCATATTTCTACACAACTATTCGTACATGGAAAAATATACTTTCCAACAGCTTTCAAACAACGAAACTGACGGATGTAGGAATAAAGACATATGACAAGAAAAAAGAGATAGATTGAAATTAATAATTCGGTTGGAAGACGAACCAAGATGGGAGCAATAAAGGGATGAAGAAAAGAGAAAGTGAAATAGAAAACGACGTAAACATGAGATGGTGGATTGGTATGTTATAGAAAACGGGAAATAACAACTAAGGATTTAGAGAACGGGAAATAGAAAGGCAAGTTGGAAGATCACTCTTGAGGATGAAGGACTAAAGGTCATGGAGGAGGAGAAGGAGGAGGAGGAGGAGGAGGAACAAGAGAAGGACGAACAGATGGAGAAAAAGGAGGAGGAGAAGGAAGAGGAGAAAGTGGAGGAAGTATAGTAGCCCTAGGGAAACCCACAAGGAGTGATTGATTGGCTCATGGCAGAGGGTACACCATATACCTGGTCCTCTCAACCCGTATTCTTGTAAACTCACCCCATACTTATGCCTTACTGTTCTTTACCCTCTCGAAGACCACTTCCACGCTGAATAGAATACTAGGGCATCCACTAGAAGTTTTGGAATATAGCAGTAAAGAACTTCAACTGTCAGTTTATCTGTTTTAATTACCGGGTAAGTATAATCAACTCTCCAAATATTTCGGCAAAATAAGATCGAAATAAAATCCAATCAAATAAAATCGATCCTGGGAAAGTCAATTTTTTTTAGATACAAGTCTACAAACACCAAGTAAATATATAATTAAACCTTCCATTGTTATATACTTATTTATCTGTTAATTTATCTATTATTTATCTATTTACATGTTTATTTATCTTTTATTCTTATCTATCTATTTATTTATTTATTTATTTATTTATTTATTTATTCATTTATCTATTATTATCTTTTTTACTATACCAAAGAGAAAAAGGTCCCCATTAGTATTATTGAAAGCCTCTCAAATTCGGAAATATTTACTATCCGTTCCTGTTATCCGAAATTTTCCAAGTTTCGAACATTCTTCTCCCAAAAATTGAGGTTTCTGAAAGCTAGATTTCCAATGCACAGAGAACTATATCTCTAATCCATTTGACATTTTCTCAATGCACCAGAGACATTAGCGGATTTCAACCTCCACGTGGAGAACAGAAGTCTGTGGATTGAGTGGTTGGGAGAAAGTGGAGAGAGAAAAGGTCCCCCAGGAAATGTCATGTACTCCATTTCATCTAGGTGGACTAGTCCGACTCCCTCTCTCTATCCACATACACACAAACACACACACACACACTCGGTGGCGCGGTGGTAGAGCGCTGGACTGGGAAGTATGGTGGTGCTCGCAGTACCCAGTTCGAATCCTGCCCAGGGCCGAAATTATTTCGGTATCGCTGTGCTTCGGGTCGTTACTCTGACTTTCGTGGGCGGGGAGTTGTGTGTGTGTGTGTGTGTGTGTGTGTGTGTGTGTGTGTGTGTGTGTGTGTGTGTGTGTGTGTGTGTGTGTGTGTGTGTGTGTGTGTGTGAAAGGTCATAGCATTACCCATAGATCGGTCATACGAGCTCTGAGCTCTCTTCCGGGAGGGAAATAGCTGTCGATGACGAGTCCAACACGTAATCCAAAGACCAAGGTGAATACACACACACACACACTGTCAGTACGGGGGTGCCGGTGTAGCCGGTTCAAGTGACTCCCCGTTTCAAAAGACTCCCCCAGTCAGATCAACCTAGGTTCAGACGACTCCCCGTCACTTGAAACTAGTTTCAGACGACTCCCCACCCGTTTGAAATGACTCCCCATTCGATTGAAACTAGTTTGAGATGACTCCCCATTCAAATGAACCTAGTTTGAAATGACTACACATTCGTTATTGCTGTAATGCGTAATTTTTGTCTTTATCTTTTATCATTTCCAAGATAAATGTTAGTTCCAATAGATGTAGTATTGCGCGACTGTGATTGTTTATTTTTGTGATTGTTTCATAAACCGAACAGGAAAGATATAACTGGTGAGTAGCCTATTCCGTAAATCTATAATTTTGATTGACATTCGTTATTGCTCTAATGCGCAATTTTTGTCTTTATCTTTTATCATTTCCTAGATAAATGTTAGTTCCAATAGATGCACGAAAGAAAGGGCATGAGCGGATAACCTAGTTTAAGATGACTACCCATTCGAATGAACCTACAGTAGTTTGAAATGACCACACATTCGTTATTGCTGTAATGCGCAATTTTTGTCTTTATCTTTTATCAATTCCTAGATAAAGGTTAGTTCCAATAGATGTAGTATTGCGCAACTGTGATTGTTTATTTTTGTGATTGTTTCATAAGCCGAACAGGAAAGATATAACTGGTTCGAATGAATCTTTGAAACCTTTGAAATGAAACGAAAATGAACATATTACAGAGGTTTGTTAATTGCCAGTGTTGCCGAGATTTGTTAGTTGTCAGTGTGGTGTCGTGTCGTGTGCTACCATGGACTTTAATACTGAAATGGACGAGGTGGAAGAGTTCCTGCGGTCAAAAAAGTATCCAGTGCATGTTGGAAACAACAAGGGAAAAAAAGCTAATTTTCGAAGGAAGTGTCAGGCATTCACAATCCAAGACGACTGTCTGAAGTATGTTCATAAACCTAACAGGCAAGATATAACTGGTGAGTAGCCTATTCCGTAAATTTATAATTTTGATTGACATTCTTTATTGCTCTAATGCGCAATTTTTGTCTTTATCTTTTATCATTTCCTAGATAGATGTTAGTTCCAATAGATGTAGTATTGCGCGACTGTGATTGTTTATTTTTGTGATTGCAGAAGTTCGCTTCCTTCGGGTGATTAAGGATCGCCAATACCAGCTTGACATTGTACTTGCTAGTCATCGAGGATCTGGTTACAGTGACGAATCTGTTGCCTTGGGAGGACATGTGGGCAGAGAAAAAGTCGTCGATCGTATAATGCAAAGATATTGGTGGCGCAAAATTGTATCTGACGTAAATGAAACTCAAAACTTGCTTGCGGTGCCAAAAATCAAGCACAGTATTCAAGAAAGTTGACTCGAAACTGCACAGTATCCCAATTAAGCCTCAAATTATGCACCAAATTGGAATAGACCTATGTTCCTTAACAAAGTGAGTTTGGTTTTATAAAAACATATGTGATATTCTATTTTAGCATCATAATAATAATAATAATAATAATTAATAATTAATAATTAATTGATTAGTAATTAATAATTAATTGATTAATAATTGATAATTGATAATAAGAAACTTGCATAAACTGATATATATCACTGCATATGATTTACAATGGTGATTTCTACCACCAAGTTCTTCATCAGACCCACCATCTCCAACTTCTCTATCAGAGCCACCATCTCCAATTGTCCAGATCATAGGGGTTCAGCAACAGGAGATTATCCACAAATTTAATCCAATAACAGTTGCAACACAGCGAGCAATCTGCAACAACTCTGGTGGACGTCTGATATTTAAGAAAAAATCTGGTCCCTCTGGAAAAATAAATAAGACTTTCAAAAACACAAGTGAACCCCTTGCTGTCAAAGTAATTAAAGGTGATGGAAATGGGTTTTTTTCGTTCCATGGCATTCGCTATCACTGGAGAAGAGGACCAACATCCTGTTGTCAGAAGCTTGATATGTGATTTCCTTTCCACCAACGAAAACATCCAAGTTGATTCAATGCGTGAGGATAAAGTATAGGGAACAACTACAGAGATTATTGCAGCAGCCAACATGTTTCAAGTAAATGTATGTGTTTGGGCAAAGTTTGGATCTATTCACACAAGGCATATACATAGCCCGAAAGGTAGTAAAATCATAAAGGATTCGGTGTACCTTGAGAATAACGCAGGCAACCATTTCAGTGTAGTTATCCGTGTGTAGTGTAATTTCTAATAAGTAATAAATAGGTCATTGTAATCCAAGAAAAAAAGCTAATCATGTATAGTGTAATTAGAAAAAAAAAATTGTATGGGCCGAGCAACCTTAATAAAAAAAAAAATCAAGCATCCAATAATGGGAGTCATTTCAACCCGATGGGGAGTCATTTGAAACCAGTTTCAGTTAACTGGGGAGTGTTGTCAATCTAGTTTCATTTGACTGGGGAGTGTTTTCAAACTAGGTTCAGGAGACTCCGGGAGTCATGTTTTGGGGGAGTGTCTTGAAACGTCTACACCGGCGGTACCTGGTTCGAATCCTGCCCAGGGCTGAAATGATTTCAGTATCGCTGCGCTTCGAGACGTTACTCCAACTCTCGTGGGCGGGGAGTTGGGTGTGTGTGTGTGCGTGTAAGGTCATAGCACTACCCATAGATCGGTCATACGACCTCTGAGCTCTCTTCCGGGAGGGAAATAGCTGTCGATCACGAGTCCAACACGTGATCCAAAGACCAAGGTGAATATATATATATATATATATATATATATATATATATGAGAGAGAATGCGGGTGGGGAAGGGCAAACGAAGATGTGTTAGGAATAGAGTTTATTGCCCTAACGTTGCGACCAACTTGGTCTTCTTCAGAGGACTACAGCATTACAGACGGATCACAATTCTTATATTCGTAGTGAGAGGGAACCCGCCAAGGTATGAGCGTTATGTTTTCCCTTTGGCTAACGATTTAATTATTAGGACACTTGCTGCTTTCGAGAGGCATTTAAATCCGTCTCTGTCGTTGTTGTTCTTGTTGGTGGCGATATGTGCAGCTTCCACAGTTTTTCTTGATGTAAGTAAGTTCATCAAGAATACCTTTAGGAAGCTGAAATACCCCGGAGGTTTGATCACCAGGACAACGAGGAAAGCCAAGAAGATCTACGATGGCCCAAACGTCCGGACCCCGGGAAAGGATAAGTCTCATTTTATTTCTGTCCCTAATTCTACAAACACCATAGCTTTTGATGATTATTTGTTAAAAGGTGGAATAAATATAGCAAAAATATCTTCCAATAAAATAGGAAAAATATTTAAGAAACAGAATAATATGCGTAATAATCTCAGTGTCATTTACCGTATTCCATGCAACGGTTGTCCATCATCTTATTTCGGTGAGTCAGGTCGAGGGTTCAATAAACGCTTGAATGAGCACAAAAACGATCTCAGGGCTCATAGAACATCTAACTCCCTGGTTCGTCACCTGGACAAATGTGGACATCTACCTGATTGGAACAACGCAGAAATTCTACACGAGGGATTTGAGAAGAAAATGAGAAAAACTGTGGAAGCTGCACATATCGCCGCCAACAAGAACAACAACGACAGAGACGGATTTAAATGCCTCTCGAAAGCAGCAAGTGTCCTAATAATTAAATCGTTAGCCAAAGGGAAAACATAACGCTCATACCTTGGCGGGTTCCCTCTCACTACGAATATAAGAATTGTGATCCGTCTGTAATGCTGTAGTCCTCTGAAGAAGACCAAGTTGGTCGCAACGTTAGGGCAATAAACTCTATTCCTAACACATCTTCGTTTGCCCTTCCCCACCCGCATTCTCTCTCATTTGTCTGAAATAATCTTATATATATATATATATATATATATTACAAAGGATTACAAAGGCAAAGCATGCCGACAGGAGACCTTTTGATCCATATCTAGGTCGGATGCAAAAAAAAAAAAAAAAAAAAAAAAAAATCATTAATAATAAATTAAAACTATAACAATGTAAATAACAATTAAAATACATAAATAAATGCATTGGTATAGTTGAATAACAAACAAACAGGTAAATAGTAAATGATAATAAATTGACATATAACTAATAATAAATGAAAATCAGACAGACAAATTATAACAAAACAAAAACAAATAATATAACATGAATTATAATCATTACAGCATCTTACTTAGGTATTTATCTAAATGATTCTTAAAGCTTCGAACTGAACTACATTGCACTACCTGTGCAGGAAGTTTATTCCATTCATTAACTACACGGTTGGCAAAGTTGTTTCTACCTACTTCCAAATTGAATCTATTTCCGGACAGTTTGAGACCATTGTTTCTTGTCTGATTCTCATTCAATGTGAAAATTTGGTCACTTTTGATGTTGTCAATTCCCTTTAAAATCTTAAAGACCTGTATCAAGTCACCTCTGAGTCTACGCTTTTTTAGGGAAAACAGATTCATGTGCTTAAGTCGATTTTCGTATGATTTATTTTTGATATTTGGAATCAGTTTTGTGGCTCGCCGTTGTACTTTTTCCAGTCTGTCAATGTCTTTAATGAGATTCGGTGACCATACAGAAACAGCATATTCCAAATGTGGACGAACTAACGATTTATATAGCTTGTTAATGAGTGATGGACTTTTGAAATCAAAAGATCGCGCAATCAATCCCAGAATCTTATTTGCTTTCTCAGAGGCTGAAATACACTGCTTGGATGATTTGAGGTCGTTACTGATAATTACGCCGAGATCTTTTTCACTATCCACTTTTGTTAACGAATTTCCAAATAACTTGTAATCGTACTTGCTGTTATTTTTACCTATGTGCATTACCTTGCATTTACTTGTGTTAAATTTCATTAGCCACTTTTCAGACCATTGCTGTAATTTATCTAAATCTTCTTGAATATCTAATTGGTTTGAGTGATCATTTGCCACTCCGCACAGTTTTGTATCATCAGCAAATTTGGAAACAGTAGATTTTAGTCCATGGTCTATATCATTTATATATACTATGAATAGAAGTGGCCCAAGAACGGAACCCTGAGGAACTCCACTTGCAACACTTTTCCATCCAGAAGTTTTTCCATTTAAAACAACTCTCTGTTTTCGACCTTTCAACCAATTACTAGTCCAACCTAATAGGCTACCACTTATTCCATGCAAAGCTAATTTAGTAAGTAGTCTTTCGTGTGGGACGGTATCAAAAGCTTTTGCAAAGTCTAGATATATTAAATCTATATTGTTTCTTTTGTCATAATTCGAGACAACTGTGTTGTAGAATTCGAGTAAGTTAGTCACGCAAGAACGTTTCCGTCTGAAACCATGTTGGCTATCATTTATCAAACGGTTACTTTCTAAATGATATTCGATAGCATCTCTGATGATAGTTTCCATTATTTTTACTACGATCGAAGTCAAACTAATAGGCCTATAGTTATTTGGTTTCTTTTTGTCACCTTTTTTGAATATGGGAGTAACGTTAGCTAGCTTCCATTCTCTTGGGACATCTCCGGATATGATGGATTTCTTGAAAATAATTTCTAATGGAACAACAATCTCATTTTTCATTTCCTTTAAGATTCTTGGATGCCAACCGTCAGGCCCTGGTGTTTTATTAACTTTGAGTTTGTCTATACACCTTTTAATTGTTTCTTTTGTTATATTTACCGTAGTGAGTAAGTTTACCCCAGACTTTTCACAGGTTTCAGTTTGGAATTCACTTTGAGGTGTTTCGTTTACGAATACCGAGCTAAAGTAATTGTTTAAGAGATTACACATTCCTTCATTTGAATATTCAAGTTGACCGTCAGCAGATAATAGTGGACCAATGTGATTCCTAACAACCTTTTTATCTCTAATGTAACTATAGAATTCTTTGGGATTCTCTTTGGATTTCTCAGCGATGTTCATTTCGTATTGTCGTTTTCTTTTTCTTATTGTCTTTTTTAAATCTCTCTGTATTGATACATAACTTTCATATATAATGTATATATATATATATATATATGCAGAAATATTATTAAAACAACACGTGATCCACAAATGTTGCCGGTAACCACTAAGGAAATCGGAAGAAAACAGTAATTCCCAAGCGCCTTCGCGTTATTTACATCTTCAGGGGAATACCTCTTATTAGTTATTTTAGCTATGTTTATACATGTTTTTGTTAGATATTTGTCATAGCTAAAATAACTAATAAGAGGATAGGTGATTTGGTAAAGACTTCCGAAAAGAGAACCAATTCCGAAAACAGTGTCGTATACAAAATCCCCTGCAATAGTTGGCATATTATGGCGAGTCATCAAGGGGATTAGATAAAAGAATCTATGATCATAAAAGCACATAGGACATCTAATTCTTTAGTAGTTCATGCGGAAAAATTCGATCATTTACCAAACTGGAGAGGAGCTGAAGTGCTGCATAAAGGTTTTGATAAATTCACTAGAAGAATTGTAGAATCAGCATATATTTCAACTAAGAATTCATCGAACCATCGAGGAGGATTTATCAATTTAGCAAAACAAACTAGTATTTTAATTCTAGAACACGCCAGAAAAACGACCTTTCCCAAGTATCCGACAAGATAACTAAGTTTAGTACATAAGCTTCAATTACAGTTTTCCGTACACTCTCTGAAGAAGTTCTACGCGAACGAAACGTAAGAGTGTTTAGGGTTCCGTGCCTTCCCCTGTGTTTATGTTCTCCATCATCCAAATAAATATATATATATATATATATATATAATATATATATATATATATATATATATATGTGTGTGTGTGTGTGTGTGGGTGTGTATGTATGTATGTATCAAATCAGCCATTCTGAGTCCACTGCTGAACAAAGGCCTCCTTCATAGCATCCCATGATTCACACGACGGCGCCAACCTCTGCCACGTCACTGCAGACTTCTCTATCTCGTCTCTCCACCTTCTGTCTGGTCTCCCTCTTCCAAGCCTCCTATTTCGCGGTGTCCACTCAGTAACACACTTGCTCCATCGCTCATCAATCGTTCGCACTAACTTACCTGCCCAATTCCACTTCCTCTCTTTTACCACCTCCGCAATATATTTCACTTTCGTCTGCTCTCTCACCCAACCTGCTCTCTTTTGGTCTCTCAGCGTCATTCCCATCACTGATCTTTCTATTCTCCTCTGTAAAGTCCTTAGCTTTGTTTCCATCGCCTTCGTCAGTTTCCAAGTCTCACACCCGTAAATTATTGCTGGCAAAATGCACTGATTGTAAACTTTACGTTTCAAACATAAAGGTAAAGAGCCTCTCAGGATTTTATTATATTTACCAAACACATTCCAACCAATTGCAATATGTCTTTTTACTTTATTATCATGATCTTTTGTCACTTTCACCATCTGGTATAAATAATTATACTCTTCATCTTCTTCAAGACTCTAACCATCGATTATAATCTCTTTACTTTGAACTTTCATGTTGAACATTACTTTGGTTTTACTCTTATTTATTTCAAACCTACCTTGAGACTCCTTGTTCAGATCCCTCAGCATATTTTGCAAGTCTTCTGCTCTTTCTGAAATAAGAATAATACCATGCGCAAATCTTAGGTGGTTCAAATATTTACCATTAATTTTCAAACCTTTCTCTTCACAACTCAGCCTTTTGAAAATCTCTTCCAAGCAAGCTGTAAATAATTTGGGAGAAATTGTATCACCTTGTCGTACTCTTTTCTCGATTTTGATTTTTTCTGTATCTTTTTGTAATCGAATTACAATTGTACTTTTCATATAAATCTTTTCTAGAACCCTTATGATCTGTTCGTTTGTATCCTGCTTGCGAAGCGAGTTTAGTATTGCTATTTGTTCTACCGAATCAAAGGCCTTACCTTCTCGTAGTCTACAAAAACTAAACAAAGAGGTATGTTGTATTCTGCCGTATTCTCAATTAGCTGGTTCATCGTCTACAAATGGTCTAGAGTCGAATATCCGCTTCTAAAACCTACCTGTTCTCTCGCTTGGTTTCCATCTAAAACTTAACTTAGTCTATATGTAAGGACCTTAGGGAACACTCTATACATTTGATAACAAATTAATCGGTCGGTAATTACTAAGATCCTTCTTGGTCTTCTTTTTTATGAAGCAAAATTACTATAGCATTGCACCAGGATTCAGGAACGCTTTCCTGACCTAAGCGCTGGGTGTACAACTGAGCTAACTTGATATGAACCTCATTCCCTGCGTCTTTCAGAAGAGCTGTCGATATACCATCTTCTCCGGGTGCTTTTCCTGCAATTCGACTATATACAGAGAAGATGCAGATCGAGAAAGGAGTACGGCAAGCCGATACGATTTAATTCAAATTATTTACAGCTTGCTTGGAAAAGACTTTCAGAAGGTTGAGTTGGCAAGAGAAATGTTTGAAGATAAATGGCAAATCTTTCAATAATCTAAGGTTTGATGATGACATTATTCTTATTTAAGAAAGAGCAGAAGACGTGCAAGATATGCTGAATGATCTGAACAAGGAAAGTCTTAAAGTCGGTTTGAAAATGAATAAGAGTAAAACCAAAGTGTCACATGTCTTTGGTTCTCCAGTTCCTCTTCTTTGGCTTCGACTACATTTGTCTAATTTTCTCTTTCTAAATGTTTTTCCTAGATTGTTATTTTTCCTTTTAATGATTTATCTATCGTCTCATTTTGCGTTTGTCTCTTCTCTCTGAGTTATTCTGTTTCGTTCTTTCAGATTCTTCTTCACTTTCCTGGATATCATCTTCCCTCCGTTTGCATTTATTTTATTTTATTCAGTTAGCTTTGATCTTCTTATTTTTATATTTCAATGGGCTTTTCTCGGTTGTTTTAAATGTCATTCTCTTAATTCTGTTTCATTCTTTTGTCTTCTTTTGTCAGTTTGATAATCTATTTTGATTTCCTTTGTTTTGTTTTATTTATGTATTTATCAATTTATTTATTCATTATTCATTTACTCATTTATATATTCGTTTATCTATTTACCTATTTATTTACTTATTCATAACTCATTTACCTATTTTTTATTCATTTTCTTATTCATCTATTTATTTACCTCTATTAATTTCTTTGTATATATATATATATATATATATATATATATATTTATTTATATTTATATATATATATATTTATTTTATATATATATATATATATATATATATATATATATATACATATATATATATATATATACAATAATAAAATAGTAGCCTCTGTCTGTCTGTTTGTTTGTTTGTTCACGGACTCCAAGGGTTTTGGAGATAGACCCCCATAACAATATATATTCTGATTCCCTATCACTCCAGGTACGTGGATAACTATATTTAATTTCCAAATATATATATATATATATATATATATATATATATATATATATACATATATATATGTATATATATATATATATGTATATATATATATATATATATATATATATATATATTATTTTGGCTAGGGTTAAGGGTTAAAGGGTATGGTGGGGTAACACGCCACTACTGTAGTGTCCCCTTAACACGATTGGCATTTTGTGACAAAAAATACTATGATTAAACAAACCATTGTATGTGTTCATAGATATCATTTATATTTGTGAAATTAATGTTGCCACAAAATATGATAGCCTTTGTAAGGAGAACGTGTGTAAACGTGAAATGATTGTATAATTTTACAAATTTTCTAAATATTGGTTATTTTTATTTTACTTTTTCGCTGGAGGTAGCATACTCGAGATTAAAGATAATGAAAAATTAGTTCAATTCTTCTCTTACGGCTGAATATATTTTATCTCCAAAGGGCGTTTCCCTCCTCAAATTGATTGTTTCTTATTTTCTTAACATTTTATTTGTATTACCTTTTCCATTGAGTTATATTGATAGGTGTAACTTTTCTCCACAAATTCTATTAGAATTAAAATTATCATAATTTGCCCGCAGCAACGCGCGGGTAATTTGGCTTGTATATGTTTATGTATATATATATATATATATATATATATGTATATATATATACATATATATATATATATATATATATATATATATATATATATATATATATTGATACTTCCTGATTTAGATTTGCTCTTTTCATATTTTATTGGACTTTTTCTTCCCCCTAGATATCGTTTTCTTTCACTTTTGTTCCAATATTCCGCTTTTGTCAATTTGATTGTTCATTTCGTTTCTGTGTTCTCATGTTCCTCTTTCTTTTCCCTTTGTTCTTTTTTCAGAATATTGCAAACCTCTCCATTTCATCCCTTCCCACTAACATTTCGTCTTGTCCATGCAAAGCAAGATTATTGAGTTTTTCTTTTTCCCATTTCTCTCCGTTTTCTTTCCTTCTCCATTTTCTCCTCTCCTCTTTCTCAGTCAGCAAAGTTAAGTTTAGCCAAAGCCCCGTTTTCTCTAAACTTCCTATCCATCCTAACCTAACTTCACCGGAGATAGTCTGACGAAATACCTAAGCTAAGTGAATATGTCGAAATACAATTTGCCAAAACGTAATTTGGCATAATGGAAAGCCAGTCTCGAAAAGCTTCCAATTCCATTTTTTCGTAGTTCCTTTCCATCCTCCATCTCATTCCCTAGCCTTCCATACCCTAGTGATCTCTCAAGTGCCACCTCTTCTCTTCCTCCAAGTCTCCTTTCCCCAGTTTTCCTTCAATTTTATCAATTTTATCTTCTATCAAGGCTAGTCCTCCTACGAGTACCCCCCAATAACCACCCCAGTACTCTCCAGTTTTCCTTTAATTCTCCTCTAGACCTTTCTTCTATCAAGCCTAGTTCCCCTACTAGTACCCCCCAATACCCACCCCAGTACCCCCAAGTTCTCCCCAGTACCCCTTCCCAATACCTCTCACCAATATCCCCTCCCCCCATCAAGTACCTACTTTCCATGCTCACTCCTTCCAGTATTTCTCTCCTATTGGTGCCCTTCCACTCTTCATTCCCCTTCCAGCAACGGGAGAGTCTGGAACACAACGGCAGAGTACCTCAATACCCCTCCCCAATATCCCTTCCCCCCTCAAGTACCCATTTTCCATGATCACTCCTTCCAGTCTTCCTCTCCCATCGACACCCATCCAGTCTTCATTCCCCTTCCAGCAACAAGAGGGTCTGGAACAAAACGGCAAAGAGCACAGAAGATGAATTCATCACCGTGAGACCCATTGGATATAAGGAAACCAGATGGAAATTAGGAAAGAAACGTTAGGAAAGCAAGGACACGTGGTTGAGATGCCCGAATGAGTCGATTTAAGATTTTTGGTCCTTCTTATAGATATAGGATGGGAGTGGGTTCCTTTCAGCTGACTAAAATCGACTGGTATTAACCAAATCGAAATCCTGACCATGAGACAAAATTAATAAATAAATCAATAAAAAGAATAACATGTCTGTTTTTTGCAAAATAATCTAGCCAGTGACGGTGATTTGGTAACAGTCCACGAGAACCTAATTGGCTGAGAGAGTGGTGACGTCACAGCAACGGGGACAACAGATTGGCCGAGACTAGTGACGTCACGGCAACGGAGATGACTGATTGGCCGAGAACGCTGACGTCACTGCAACGGAGACGATTGATTGGCCGCGAGCGAAGGGCAGGGGCACGAAGCGCCCGCTCGCGAAGCGAGCAGCGCCGCAGTCCAAGCACCCATGGCGAAGCCATGACGGCGAAGCCGGGAGGTTTGATCATTTCAAACACCCTTCCCTGTGGCCAGCTGGGATTAGATTTGACTCTCTCGCTGTATGGGTAGTTTGTTTCGAGTGAGTATATTCACTAGGCGGCTGCTAGAAAAGCGACCAAACTCATCAAAACACAGTTTATAACACTCTCGCCATGGAAGGATGTCCTTTAGCTGAATAAAATCACCAAACGGCAGCTAAAACAAATGACTAAAAGGGCAAGAGACACAGCGGAAGAGTCAAGTTTGAGATTGTGAGAGATTTCGTTGTAAGCAGATCTTCAAATATACGTATCAAGTTCTTCATGTCTCAATTCCCCCCCACTCTTCCTTCAACCCGTCTCCACCACCGCCACCACCCTTCCTACTTTCAAACCTCCTCCTCCTCCTCCTCCTCCTTCTCCTTCTCTCCTCCTCCTCCTTCTCCTCCTTCTCTTCCTCCTCTTTTCCTTCCATCTTCCTCCCTTTGCCTAACTCCTCCCTCTTGCTCAATCTTGATCACATACGATCAAGTATGTGATCATTCCAGGAACGATCAAAACATATCCGGGTTGAAGAACCTACGGCTGAAGCCTGAGAGGAAAATTTGTCTCCTCAGTGACAAAGCCCACTGACAATACGGACTAATTAACAACAACAATGATAATAATTATAATCTCCTTGTCCTCCTCCTCCCCCTTATCCTCCCTGTCTTCCTGTCACAGACTTCGCCGTTTTCTTTTAGTCTTTTTTTCCCTTTTACCATCTCTCCTTGTGCTCCTTCCTCCCTTTCTCTCTCTCCTCTCTCTCTCCTCCCCGTCCCTCTCCATATATCCTCTTTAATATTCTTTTCTTAATTATTTTTCTTCCCGTCTTCACTTCACCCCCAGTCTCCCTTCTCCCGAATTTCCCATCACCTCTCTCCTCCCACTCTCCCTCTTTGAAAACAAAAGTGCCCGTAAAATTACATAATTAGCCTAGAGCAACCATGTAAGAAGAAAGAAAATCATTAAAAGAAGCTGTACAGAAACGTGACCGATAAAACAGAAGCTTGAAGGTTTCTCTTTCTCACCAGCTCGACTAGTGCAGCCATGTAAAAAGTCGACGCTGGAGAAAGAAAGTGAATGGGGAGACGTGACTGGTAAAACAGACATTCGATGCCTTTGCTTTGGTCCCTGGATCTTTCGTCGCAAGGTTTAGATTGTCGACATCAGAAGAAAACGACTTCGTCTTATGAATTCAATGGATCACGATTTAAAACGTAGGAAGAGTATTAAGACGAATATATATATATATATATATATATATATATATATATATATATATATATATATATATATATATATATATATACACTAGATATCTACTGATAACATTGATTTTTTTTTTTTTTTTTTTTTCGTTTTCAAATACCAATAATTTAAAAACGACAATTAGGAGCCAAAGTTTTATTACTATGCATTTAGTAAAAGAAGAAAATTGGTACAAAAGAATATGAAGAATATGAACATATAAAATTCTAAATGACGTCATGCTGTGGAAAAAAGAAAACATTACCGGTTTTTAGTTGCCTACATGACCAATAACATAACGCAGTGATTCATGTTGTACAATACTATTAACAATGTATGTACAGTGTTGATGGAGCCATGCAAGGGATACAATACTAATTTGATCAATATATTGTATCAATATAGAGTTGATATACTGCATAATGTGTATGGTCTACTCAAAACTATTCTAGTAGTAGGGTGTTGTTCTTCAAAAGAACGAACAGAAGTTTCTGCATGAATGGAAGGGTGATCGAATTAGCTTGAGCCTACCAACAGCGCAGCGGCACTGCAAGGTCGTCTGTGAGGATAGAAACGCTGGTAAACTACAGTAACTAACATTAACAACACCAATACTATCTGGAGTTCTTCCGGGTGACTCAGGGGGTAAAGCGTTCGCCTCTGAGTTCGAATTCCGGGTAGATGGGCATGAAAATGGGTGCAACTGTGAGGCTTCAAATCTATGCATGTTTATGACCTGTCTGGCTCAACTTATTCCGAAAAAAACACACTTTACAAACAACACTGACCCCAGCACCTCCTTACTGCAAAAATACAAAGGTCATGAGGAAACCTAAAGAAGGATTCTTCCTTCTATATAGAGTTTGTTGCGCCTCATGAATGACAATCTTTAGGAGACTGATTCAGAACACAAGGAAGACCTCAATCAATAAGGATCCTGTTTTCTCTGAAGTTAACTCCTCCTTCAGACGAATGAAACCGTCTGGTTTTAGCCTGAATTAAAATTAAGCCACTGGGTAGAAAGGGCGTATTCTTGGAGTTCGGAGGCAGCGTCGGGCGACCTTATAACGTTGGCGCAACGATCTATAGAATAGTCATTGACTGAATGCTTCCAAGTCAAGCCTTTAAATTCGGGAGGTTTCCCCTCGGCTGAATAAAATCGCTCAGTGGCGGTTCAAATAAATAGAGGAGTCAGTATTGCCGAATGAAAGGGATTTCTTGAAATAGGTCTATTTTTTCAATTGATTGAAATGGCTGTTAAGAGTGACCTGAATTTCTCTTAAAGGACAAAAGACGATTTTGACAAAAGCCCCAAGTTGCGCTCAGTGTCCAAGCGTTTGATCCCTTTTCTTGGTGTCGTAGCAGTTTACAGAAGACGAGCTCTCAACCAGTCTGTCGTCACGTATCCCATGTTTATGCATTGCTGTTTTTGATCCTCGTGGGGAATACCTCAACACTAAATAGAATCCTCAAATAACGTTTTTTTCTTCTTCTTCTTCTTCTTCTTCTTTTGGGGATGAGGTTCTCTTTTTTATCTTCGTGGGAATTACCTCAATACTAAATAGAATCCTCAAATATCCTTTAAATAATGCTTTTTTATTTTTCTTCTTCATTTTTTTGGAGGATGAGGTTCTCTTTGTGAAGGTCTGTGGACCCAACAGGGGACTGTAAACTACATCCTGAAAACCATTACTCTTCAGATTTCCTTCCCTTCCTCCTCTTCCTCCTCTTCCTCCTCTCACCCCCTCTTCCTCTTCTTCCTCATCCTCCTCAGCGCCCAGATGTCTTCTCCGGTCTAAGGTACTCTTCAGATTTCCTTCCCTTCGCCCTCTTCCTCCTCTTCTTCTCCTTCCTCCTCTCACCACCTCTTCCTCTTCTTCCTCATCCTCCTCAGCGCCCAGATGTCTTCTTCGGTCTAAGGTACTCTTCAGATTCCCTTCCCTTCCTCCTCTTCCTCTTCTTCATCTCCTTCCTCCTCTCACCACCTCTTCCTCTTCTTCCTCCTCAGCGTCCAGATGTCTTCTTCGGTCTAAGGTAATCTTCAGATTTCTTCCTCTTCCTCCTCTTCTTCTCCTTCCTCCTCTCATCACCTCTTCCTCTTCTTCCTCCTCAGCGTCCAAATGTCTTCTTCGGTCTAAGGTACTCTTCAGATTTCCTTCCCTTCGCCCTCTTCATCCTCTTCTTCTCCTTCCTCCTCTCACCCGCTCTTCCTCTTCTTCCTCCTCCTTAGCACACAGATGTCTTCTCTGCTCTAAGGCACTGTTTCTCAACCTGAGGTGCTGGAAGAACGTGTTCCTTGTAGTCATGTAGCACCTGAAGTCTTTGCAACCAGGTGTTAAGCGTCGTGGACTGTCTCGCCCTGACTAAAGGAGGTGCTGAGATCTTAGAAAATATATGTAAACGTCTTTAGTCTTTTAATGGATGGGGAAAAAAAAGTTTCTAAAAATGAATAGTGTCTACTAGTGAAGGCTATGACAAAACTAATGGAGTAGTTTGTTGAAAGTTTAGTTTTAGGTTAAGATCAGTTTAATTAACCTTTTGTTGGACGGGCATGGTACTTTTATTGAAAGTTTAGTTTTAGGTTAAGATCAATTTAACTAACTTTTTGATGGACGGGCATGGTGCTTTTATTGAAAGTTTAGTTTTAGGTTAAGATCAATTTAACTAACTTTTTGATGGACGGGCATGGTACTTTTATTGACAGTTTAGTTAAAGGTTAAGATCATTTTAATTAATCTTTTGACGGACGGGCATGGTACTTTTAGAGCCGAATAAAATTGTCCGGAGAAAGCTGGAATAGATGGAGGGAAGTCGGGTACCATACCGGCAAAGGTCGAAACAGTTCCTCTGCAGGTCGGGTCGGGTCCGCAGCAAGTCTTGTCGAGCGCTGGAGAGAGAGAGAGAGAGAGAGAGAGAGAGAGAGAGAGAGAGAGAGAGAGAGAGAGAGAGAGGGAGGGAGGGAGGGAAGGAGGGAGGGAGGGAGAGAGGGTGAGAGGGAGAGGGAGAGAGATGGGGAGAGGGAAAGAGATAGAGGGAGAGGGAGAGGGAAAGAGATAGAAGGAGAGGGAAAGGGAGAGGGAAAGAGATAGAGGGAGAGGGAGAGGGAGAGAGAAAGGGATAGAGGAAGAGGAAGAGAGAAAGAGATAGAGGGAGAGATAGAGAGAAAGAGATAGAGGGGGAGAGAGAGAGAGAGAGAGAGAGAGAGATAGAAGGGGAGAGGGAGAGAGGGAAAGAGATAGAGGGAGAGGGAGAGGGAAAGAGATAGAGGGAGAGGGAGAGGAGAGGGAGAGAGAAAGAGATAGAGGGAGAGGGAGAGGAGAGGGAGAGAGAAAGAGATAGAGGAAAAGGGAGAGAGAAAGATGTAGAGGGAGAGATAGAGAAAAAGAGATAGAGTCAGAGAGAGAGAGAGAGAGAGAAAGAGATAGAAGGGGAGATAGAAAGAGATAGAGGGAGAGAGAGAGAGAGAGACAGACAGAGAGAGACAGACAGGCAGAGAGAGAGAGAGAGAGAGAGAGAGAGAGAGAGAGAGAGAGAGAAGAGTCGTAATTGAAGCAGCACTTTTTTTTTTTATTCTTTCTTGTAACTGGGAGAAATGTCGCATCCGAGATGGAACTCAATCACATTAGTTTTGATCATAAGAAGAGTTCAAGTTGATCACAGCCAGTTCGGAATTAGGTCACGTTGACTACGTGTCTCTAGATATCTTGAGAACTTATTCTGGACAACTACAATGTTGACTTAGATGTAATAAGCCTTACCTAAAAGTCATTAGAGAATAATGATAATAATAGAATTAAACAAATATATGGGGCAACACAAGACCAAGCTATTATGAACCTTATATTCGGTGGAATTACGGGCGTTTTTAGCTTGCGATGCTATGTGACTTTAGATTACATATTTTCTTTTAAACACATGATACTTCGTTTCGGTAAACACCAAGCGATTCGATTCAGTTGAGGGGTCGGAGGGCCCCTGACTTTGACCCATATAATCGGTTTTCGATCCTTTTCTGCTCGTTCATTCTTTTCACTTCGTAGTAACTTATGATAAAAAATACTTAGGGCACCGCCTCCCCTTTCAAAAAAAAATAAAAAAAAAAAAAAAAAAGTCTGGGAGAAAGCAAATTACGGCATTGTTTGATATATGTGTGTATTTATATATATATACATGTATATATATATATATACATGTATATATATATATATATATACATATATACATATATACACATGTATATATATATATATATATATACACACACACATATATATATATATATATATATATATATATATGTAGATAGACAGATAGATATAGATATATATAGATAGATAGATACATAGATAAATAGATAGACATATAGATAGATATGTGTGTGAGGGAGGAGTGGGGGTGGAGGTAGAATGTAGATTGAGAAAAGGAAGCAAATGCCTTGGGTGAGGATTAAAAAGTGTGATGAGAAATAGACATTTGGGAATGGATGCTAAGAGGATATTGTATGA
>NC_134778.1:9089259-9216759 GCF_046742065.1 Oratosquilla oratoria
GCGATGGGTCGATATAGAAGAGATCCTGATGATTCCTTTCAATGTCGCTAAGAATCAGTGGTAATTTAGCTTACGAAGCGACAAAACGCTCGTTATTGTAGTGCTCATATCTAATATATATATATATATATATATATATATATATATATATATATATATATATATATATATATATATATATATATATATATATATATATATATATATATATTTTTTTTTTTTTTTTTTTTTTTTTTTTTTTTTTTTACTGTTTCATTGGCCACCCCGATACAGCGTCGACCATGATCGGCTAGGAATACAGGGTAACAAGTCTGTTTCTCAAGGAATATACATCTCTCTTGCGAGACCTTCGGGTATGACGTCACTTAGGGAATACATTCAGGACGTTCAAGGCTTACCACACATTCGAATCAAATTCGTACAGAACGTAGCTCCTACATCCTCTGCTCTCACACTTCCACTAGACCAGTGTTTCTTAATCTGGGTTCGATCTTGGTAAGTCAGTTTCCGATGTTCGGCGGTTCGGCGCATTTCTGAAATTGTCTCTGAGAGGCAACAGCAAAAGGCACATTGATATACAGTAAATATTCATCATGTTTTTGTTTTACATGAAATTCATGTTTCATTGATTTTGATCTTTGAACACAGTGATTTCGTGTGCAAATGACCCATGGTACAGTTTGTGCACTAATACAGTATATAGTTCCTTTGTTTTGAATTTGAAGAAGAAAAAAAAACACATTTTATTTTTCCAACTACGAAGGGTTCGATGAATGCATGTATGAAACTTGCGGGGTTCAGTACTTCCAACAAGGTTAAACCGGCCCATACACGATCAATTATATTGCGCAATTTCATTGTCATACTCTGAATTGACAATTAAATTCACCGTGTATGGGCGATATATCGCCCATAAACGGTCAATTTAATTGTCAATTCAGAGTATTGACAATGAAATTGCGCAATATAATTGATCGTGTATGGGCCGCTTAAGAACCACTGCATTAGACGAATAACGCTCGCAGTCCCGAGGGACGTGTAAAACGTATATCTCTACGTTAGGTCTGTATATGCAACTACTTATAATTATACATAAAACAGTGAAGATAAAATATAATGTTAGCTTACTTTAATCAAACAAATGTGAACATATGATTGTAATATTACACGAGAATACAATATAAATTTCATACTAACGCTAGGGTATGACGCCTAACCTAACCTAACCTAACCTAACCTAATCTAATTTATCCTAGCTTGACGTCACCTTTTCATGCAGCCTAGAGGTTCTAATCACCTAGCGAGCCAGAGCAAAATTGATAAAGGTTGACATCGGATCGAAAAGGACTGACTTTTCGACGTCTGCATTACTTTTCCTCGGTTGAATAAAAATCACTAGGAGACAACCAGAAGTGTTAATCGAAGTGGATTTATCGTTTTGACGTCGACATGAGTTTCCTTCAACTGAATAAAATCACATGGTTGTTGTAGGACAGAATGGGATAAGAGCTATATACAAATGAGTGGCAGAGTGATGAGAAGAACACAAAGGACAGTTGGAGTTTTATTCACCGATTTTTTCGTCTTAGTAGAACTTCTTTAGAGTACCCCGAAGAAGTCCTGCTAAGGACGAAACTTCAGTGAATAAAACTCCAATTGTCTTCTGTGTTTAACTCACCATCTTGCCAGGGGGGATGCAGCCGGTGCACCGCGCCAGGGCCCATAAGACTCTAGGGGGCCCATGAATATCAAAGATCAAAATTGAAATGGGCAATTATGTTACAAAGGATTACAAAGGCGGAGCATGCCGACAGGAGACCTTTTGATCCATATCTAGGTCGGATGCGAAAAAAAAAAATCATATTAATAATAAAACAATAAATAAAAACTATAATAATGTAAATAACAAATAAAATACATAAATAAATGCATAGGTATAGTTAAATAATAAACAAACAGGTAAATAGTAAATAATAATAAATTGACATATAACTAATAATAAATAAAAATCAGACAGACAAATGATAACAAAACAAAAACAAATAATATAACATAAATTATAATCATTACAGCATCTTACTTAGGTATTTATCTAAATGATTCTTAAAGCTTCGAACTGAACTACATTGCACTACCTGTGCAGGAAGTTTATTCCATTCATTTACTACACGGTTGGCAAAGTTGTTTCTACCTACTTCTAAATTGAATCTATTTCCGGATAGTTTGAGACCATTGTTTCTTGTCTGATTCTCATTCAATGTGAAAATTTGGTCACTTTTGATGTTGTCAATTCCCTTTAAAATCTTAAAGACCTGTATCAAGTCACCTCTGAGTCTACGCTTTTTTAGGGAAAACAGATTCATGTGTTTTAGTCGATTTTCGTATGATTTATTTTTGATATTTGGAATCAGTTTTGTGGCTCGCCGTTGTACTTTTTCCAGTCTGTCAATGTCTTTAATGAGATTCGGTGACCATACAGAAACAGCATATTCCAAATGTGGACGAACTAACGATTTATATAGCTTGTTAATGAGTGATGGACTTTTGAAATCAAAAGATCGCGCAATCAGTCCTAGAATCTTATTTGCTTTCTCAGAGGCTGAAATACACTGCTTGTATGATTTGAGGTCGTTACTGATAATTACGCCGAGATCTTTTTCACTATCCACTTTTGTTAACGAATTTCCAAATAACTTGTAATCGTACTTACTGTTATTTTTACCTATGTGCATTACCTTGCATTTACTTGTGTTAAATTTCATTAGCCACTTTTCAGACCATTGCTGTAATTTATCTAAATCTACTTGAATATCTAATTGGTTTGAGTGATCATTTGCCACTCCGCACAGTTTTGTATCATCAGCAAATTTGGAAACAGTAGATTTTAGTCCATGATCTATATCATTTATATATACTATGAATAGAAGTGGCCCAAGAACGGAACCCTGAGGAACTCCACTTGCAACATTTTTCCATCCAGAAGTTTTTCCATTTAAAACAACTCTCTGTTTTCGACCATTCAACCAATTACTAGTCCAACCTAATAGGCTACCACTTATTCCATGCAAAGCTAATTTAGTAAGTAGTCTTTCGTGTGGGACGGTATCAAAAGCTTTTGCAAAGTCTAGATATATTAAATCTATATTGTTTCTTTTGTCATAATTCGAGATAACTGTGTTGTAGAATTCGAGTAAGTTAGTCACGCAAGAACGTTTCCGTCTGAAACCATGCTGGCTATCATTTATCAAACGGTTTTTTCTAAATGATGTTCGATAGCATCTCTGATGATAGTTTCCATTATTTTTCCTACGATTGAAGTCAAACTTATAGGCCTATAGTTATTTGGTTTCTTTTTGTCACCTTTTTTGAATATGGGAGTAACGTTAGCTAGCTTCCATTCTCTTGGGACATCTCCGGATATGATGGATTTCTTGAAAATAATTTCTAATGGAACAACAATCTCATTTTTCATTTCCTTTAAGATTCTTGGATGCCAACCGTCAGGCCCTGGTGTTTTATTAACTTTGAGTTTGTCTATACACCTTTTAATTTTTTCTTTTGTTATATTTACCGTAGTGAGTAAGTTTACCCCAGACTTTTCACAGGTTTCAGTTTGGAATTCACTTTGAGGTGTTTCGTTTACGAATACCGAGCTAAAATAATTGTTTAAGATATTACACATTCCTTCATTTGAATATTCAAGTTGACCGTCAGCAGATAATAGTGGACCAATGTGATTCCTAACAACCTTTTTATCTCTAATGTAACTATAGAATTCTTTGGGATTCTCTTTGGATTTATCAGCGATGTTCATTTCGTATTGTCGTTTTCTTTTCCTTATTGTCTTTTTTAAATCTCTCTGTATTGATATATAATTTTCATAGTCATTAGATGCACCCGAGCACTTATATTTCTTATAAGCCTGTCTCTTTTTAGCAATACTTTTTTCAGTTTCTTTGTCGAGCCACTTTGGGCGAGCCTGATTTGGGGGACGTCTGTCCTTAAAAGGAATGTAAGTTTGAATCATCTTAGTGAGCGTATTTTGAAATATTTCCCACATCTGATCTACAGGTCTTTCGTTTAATTTTGCCTCCCAATCTGTAAGCTGTAGCTCCTGACGTAGTCCTATGAACTGAGCTTTACTGAAATCGGGTATTTTAGAAACACAAGTATCTATTCTAAAATTGTTTAGGAGTTTGAATCGAACTAAGTTGTGATCGCTATTTGCAACAGATTCACCGACTTCTACATCAGTTACCATGCTTTCGCGGCTAGTGATCAAAAGATCGAGTAAGTTTCCATATCTTGTGGGCTCTTTTACATGCTGAATTAAGTAATTGTCACCAAGAAAATCAATCAAGCGACTACCTATATGGCCATGTTCAAGGGTCATCCAATCAATGTCAGTAAAATTGAAATCACCCATTATCAATAAATCCCGGTTGCAGAAACTAGACAGTTCTTGAAATAACGGTTGGTCGTCTGCTAATGATAATGTGTGACGTATCGGCCTCTAAAATAAGTCTGTGGTAGTACTTCTCTAATAGAATTTCTGTGTAATATTATGAATTATCTGAATCAGATATTTAACAAATTAATCATTGCAATCTAGACCTTTTCTGCCCCCCTCCCCCTTTCCGAAAGGAGGGTCCTGCCTGTCATTCATCTACCTTCCGTACACCAAGTTTACCAACAGGCGTCAGGGATACCAGCTGAAATCCTTTCGAGAGCCAGTTAACCACTTGATTGTTATGATAGTTCCGAGGACCATCAAAGATATGATATCTATATTTTGGCAAGATTGAAATGTACAACTTATTTGACTGGCAGTTATGAAATTAAATAACTGTCTTCTGAATTAAAGGTGTTATCATGTCTCGTATTAACTTTTTAGTAAATTCCTCAATTGTAACTCGAGCTAAAAAATCTTTTCCCACCTCTCAGGTCACTGAAGGTCATCCCGAGGGCCGTGAATTTTATATCCCTTGGTGTATACGGTACTACGTGTGTGGAATTTCTCCAAACATTTTTTTTTACAACCGTGTTACACCCCTTTTCATGAGATACATATGCCAAACAGTATTCATTTAGCCAAATGTATCCTTTTCCGATCTCTGTGTCCGAGTGGTTCCCAAACTTCTTCAGCTTGTTACCCAATTAATATCCCACGTTAAGCATGTTACCCCTTTCACAAAATGCTGTCAACATCGATATATATGGCTAAATTAATACACTATAGATATTTTCGTTTATTTATCGTATTTGAACATTGTGCATCTCTAATGACTATTGCCAAAGATGTCAAGAACATCAGTTGCATGCTTTGAAGCTAATTGAGGAATTATTGGCTTCTTGATTTTCAGAATTCTTATTTATTTATCATTTATTATTTATTTATTTTCAGAATTCTTATTTATCTATGAGAGGGACGGAATGGGTGGGAATGATTTTATGCCTTTTTCTTTTTGGCTACCTCCCTTGTAAGGGGGGGAAAGCCTTGGTATATGTATGTATGTATTATTTATTTTTTTCTGTCACCCCATTACCCCCCGAAATTTGGTTAAATTACCCCTAGGGGGTAATTTACCCCTATTTTGGGAATCATTGCTATGCAACTAGGCCTGGATAATCCATCACCCCCAAATATATGACTACAACATAAGAACATAAGAATGAAGGAGACTGCACGAGACCATAAGGCCTACACTAGGCAGCTCCGTATCCATCACCACCTGTCATCCCCATCCATAAAGTTGTCTATTCGTTTCCTAAAACAACTGAGAGTTTCAGCGCTTACTACATGGTTACTAAGTTTATTCCATTCGTCGACCACCCTATTAGTAAACCAATTCTTGCCTGTTTCCTTTTTAGATCTAAATTTGTCCAGTTTATAACCATTACTGCGAGTCCTCATTACAGAAGGTATAAAACAAGTTGAACTTAATGACTCAATATATTGAATGGTTCAGTTTGCCGCATTGGCTTTGATCCAAGCAATGGAGCCGAGAAGTGGGGCGGGAGTGAGGGGAGGACCCCTCGCCCACGCGTTGCTGAGATGGGAAGGACGTTTGAATGGGTGTCTGGATGGGTGTAGTGTGAGTGTGTTACAAAGGGTTACAAAGGCGGGCCATGCCGACAGAAGACCTTTTGGTCCATAACTAGGTCGGATGCGAAAAAATATATAAATGATAAAAAAGATGAAATAGAATAAAAATGATAATAATATAAATAATAACAAATAGAATAAATAATACATAGGTATAGTTAAATGATAAACAAACAGGTAGATAGTAAATAATGATAAACAATATTGGAGGACAAAATATCACGATAGGATGTAATGATAATGGAGGAGAAAATATCACGGTAGGATATAATGTCACAGTAGGATACAATGACTCGGCTACCCCCTTATACAAGGGGAAAGACCTTTTGGTACATGTATGTGATCATTCAGTTCATTTCGTGCCAAGAAACAATGTATTAATGGTTCCAGTTTTAAGATGAATCAGAGATATATGAAAAAAAGAGTATTGAACTACAGAAATCAGTGCCATTTTTTCGAATTGTATCATTATTCTGAATTCATCAAACTAAAAGCTAAAAAGTAAGAAAGATTATAAGAAAAAAAAAGTCTGTAAAGAGATACCGGTATTCAAAAAGAATTATTTGTACAAATACTTTTCTCAACAAGGAACAAAAAAAATTGCGAAATTTAGAAAATTCCTGATAGAAACACATACACATACATACATATACTAACGGCTTTTTCCCCCTTACAAGGGAGGTAGCCAAAGTCAAAGACATAAATCCACTCCCACATACTCCACTCCCATTCACCACTCCCTCCCTCCCTCCCTCCCTCTTTTCTTGGCTCCTCCTGGATGACGGGTCATCCCTGCATCTCGCCCACTGCCCTGGGTCAGAAGCAATGCAGCAAGACACAGCACATCCACAGCAAGGCCGCTTCATTTAATCGGCGACCCCCCACTCTCCGTCCCCTCATGCAGAAAAAGAGAAGACGGGAAGAAATCCCTTCGGGATGCGTCAAAATATCATTCACACATACTTCCTCACCTCCCCCCCATCCCCACCCACTCCCTCCCATGCATCACAGCATCATCCATGCACAGCCATTCTCACCATTTTTATAGTTTTCATTTATTATTTTTATAGTTTTTATTTATTATTTTTATAGTTTTTTATTTATTATTTTTATATTTCTATTTATTATTTTTATAGTTTTTTTTCCGCATCCGACCTAGATATGGACTAAAAGGTCTCCTGTCGGCATGCTCCGCCTTTGTAATCCTTTGTAAAAAAAAAAAAAAAAAAAAAAAAAAAAAAAAAGTAAAGTAATAACAAATTCATATATTACATATATTAGAGACTTCCGAATTGCAGAAACCCCAAATAGGGAGAGAACTATGTTCTATTTCTTATACACCCACACGCCTTTGGATATAGGCCAGCCCCCACCTCCCCCTCACCCTCACCCTCCATCCTCCCTTTGCAGTTAAAGTTAACTAAGTTACGAGAATGTCGTTGGCACAGTTACAACTTTAACCCATCCCTCTGTTGAGAGGGATCCACGGCTTTTGTTCTAGACATCGTCAGGCGATTTTATTCTCGTGGGGTAGGGCGCTTCACATGGGCAAAACAAAGGTAGAATTTCCTCTCGAAGACTACTTTCTCAGACAACTTCGAGTGTGTGTGTATATGTATATATATATATATATATATATATATATATATGTATATATATATATATATATGTGTGTGTGTGTGTGTGTGTGTGTGTGTGTGTGTGTGTGTGTGTGTGTGTGTGTGTGTGTGTGTGTGTGTGTGTGTGTGTGTGTGTGTGTGTGTGATTCACCATGGTCTTAGATTATGTGTTGAACTTGTGATCGACAGCTATTTCGCTCACTGAAGAGAGCTCGGAGTTCATATATGACCGATCTGTGGGTAGTGCTGTGACTCGCGGCGCAGTGATACTGAAATTATTTCAGCCCTGGGCGGGATTCGAACTCGGGCAGACGTAGTGACGGCCGTGAACGCCGTGTGTGTGTGTTCACCTCGGATCTGCTGCAGTCTCTGTCGAGACAGCCAGACACCACCCTACGGCAGTGAGCTCAGAGCTCCTTATTAGCCGATCTCTGGGTAGGTCTGAGACCACTCACACACCACATACCGGGACAGCAAGGTCACAACTCCTTGACTAACGTCCCGTACCTACTCGCTGCTAGGTGAACAGGGGCTACACGTGAAAGGAGACAAACCCGACTTATCTCCGCCCGACCGGGGAATCGAACCCCGGTTCTCTGGCTTGTGAGGCCAGTGCTTTACCAATCCGCCACCGAGCCCTGTGTGTGTGTGTGTGTGTGTGTGTGTGTGTGTGTGTGTGTGTGTGTGTGTGTGTGTGTGTGTGTGTGTGTGTGTGTGTGTGTGTGTGTGTGTGTGTGTGTGTGTGTGTGTGTGTGTGTGTGTGTGTGTGTGTGTGTGTGTGTGTGTGTGTGTGTGTGTGTGTATTTACCTAGTTGTATTTTACGGGAAGGGGAGCTATGCTCGTGGGGTCCCGTCTTCATATCTCGTTTTATCTAGACTGTGTGTGTGTGTGTATTCACTTGGTCTTTGGATCACGTGTTGGACTCGTGATCGACAGCTATTTCCCTCCTGGAAGAGAGCTCATAGCTCGTAGGTCCGATCTATGGGTAATGCTATGACCTTGCACACACACACACCCCCAACTCCCCGCCGTGTGTGTGTGTGTGTGTGTGTGTGTGTGTGTGTGTGTGTGTGTGTGTGTGTGTGTGTGTGTGTGTGTGTGTGTGTGTGTGTGTGTGTGTGTGTGTGTGTGTGTGTGTGTGTGTGTGTGTGTGTGTGTGTGTGTGTGTGTGTGTGTGTGTGTGTGTGTGTGTGTGTGTGTTTCTCTATGCATTCCGCGCAGTAACCTCTTCTTTTGTTTTCAGTCTTTTTATTTTATTTTATTTTCTTAAGTCTTTTCTCCCATTCTTCGTTACATGCAGAAGAAAAAACAAATGCCTTAATTGCAACTCCTCGTCCAGGCCTCATAGCGTGTAAAACGAATACACACGAAAGTCAGGAATCTGAAGAAAAGAAAAGAAACGGAGAAGAAAGAAAAGAACAAAATGTACTGGCGATATCCATGGTGATGAGGTGAAAAAATGGAGATTCAGAATAACAGCAAACGAACAAGAAATGTCAGAATATGAAGAGAAAGTATGAGAAGTCTTGGGCGTATGCACCGAAGTATTGGAAGGAAAGAAAATGGAAGTCTTGAATGTATACATAAACCGAAGAAGAGAATGGAGAGAAAAAATAATCAAAGAAAACGGAAGTGATTATGTAGCGTCGGACAGAAGAAAAAGCGCATAGAAAATACAATAAAAAGATAAATAGATAAACAGATGAATAAATAACTAGATGAATAAATAAATAAATAAATATATAAATAACAGAAAATAAAGTAATAAAGTTACATTGAAATTAGAGAAATAGAAAATAAAAAACAATAAAAGGAATGTCATATTGCACATGTAGATATATAGAACATATACATTTACATGCACATATGCTGCCATTGGATAGCGGGAAGATAGTGGTTCGAGTCCACAACTCAACGCGTGGCGTCAGTAAGGGGATATGCAAGGTCCATATACTATATGGACCTTGGAGATATGTACCAACCAACTAACCCGATCTCCAACGATGGCTACCATGCCTAGCCATCTCGTAGAATGTGTACATACATACATACATATACCAAGGCTTTTTCCCCCTTACCAGGGAGGTAGCCAAAAAGGGAAAGGCATAAAAAACACTCCCACCCATTTCATCACTAAATACACTCCACACCCCTCCCACCCTCCCTCTCATCTGAGCACCTCCTGGATGACGGGTCATCCCTGCACCTTGTCCACCGCCCTGGGTCAGAAGCAGTGTCGCAAGACACAGCACATCCACAGCAAGGCCGCTTCATTTAATCGGCGACCCCCCCCTCTCCGTCCCCCCTTGCATATAAGGAGAGGACGGGGAGAAATCCCTTCGGGCTGCGTCAAAATTTACTCACACATACTACCCCACCCCCCACCCCCCCGCCCATTCCTCCTCATGCAATCACAACATCATCCATATACAACCATTCTCCACTCACCTCTGTCTTCCGTCCTCTCCCTTCCTTCCTCAACAGACATTCCCCTCTTCCCCAAAGCCCCCTTCACCCCATCCATCCACCTCATCCTAGGACGTCCCCTCATGTTCACTCCCTCCACATCTGCCTTCCATACCTCTTTTACTAGTCTTTCTTCACTCATTCTTTCCATGTGTCCAAACCATCCTAATATTCTTTCATCAACCCTATCTCCCAGCTCCTTTTTCACCCCTGTTCTCCTCCTCACCTCCTCATTTCTCACTCTATCCAGCCTAGTAACCCCCATCATACTTGTCAGACACCTCATCTCAAACACATTCAAACTCCTTCTCTCTTCTTCTCTTATGTTCCACGTTTCTGCCCCATACAGTGCTGTTGGCACAATCACCTCTTCGCATCCATTCCTAAATGTCTATTCCTCATTACACTCTTTAATCCACCAAGGCATTTACTCGCTTCTCTCAATCTACATTCTAACTCCACCTTCACTCCACCTTTTCCTGCTACACTTGCACCCAAGTATCTAAAACTATCCACTTCCTCCAGTCGCTCTCCCTTAATGTTCACTTCCAGTCTACTGCCACTTTCACCCCTTGTACATCTCATCACCTTACTTTTACCCACATTTATCTTTAGCTTTCTTCTATCACATACTCTCCCAAACTCTGCCACCAGCTTCCTCAATCCCTCCTCCGACCCTGCCACAAGCGCAGTGTCGTCCGCAAACAACAGCTGGCTCACCTCCCACTTTTCTCCATTTTCTTTAACCATCTCCAATCCCTGACCCACTACCCTAGCATTCACCTCTCGCACCACCCCATCCATGTATAAGTTGAACAGCCAGGGCGACATAACGCATCCTTGACGAAGTCCCACCTTTACTTCAAACCACTCACTCTCTCCATTTCTAATCCTGACACAAGCTCTACTACTCTCATAAAAACTCTTGACAGATCCCAAAAGCTTTCCTCCTATCCCATAAATCTGCATAACCTCCCACAGTGCCTTTCTGTCTACCCTATCATAAGCCTTTTCCAGATCCATAAAAGCCCAAAAAACATCCTTCCCCTTTCCTATAGCTTTCTCACATATCTGTCTTACCACAAAGATCTGATCTACACAACTTCTACCTGTCCTAAATCCACACTGTTCCTCACCAATTACTCCTTCTGTTCCTCTCCTAATCCTCTCAATCAAGATCCTCCCATAAGCCTTCCCTACTACACTTAACAGAACGTGTACACTTTTATATATATATATATATATATATATATATATATATATATATATATATATACATAAATATAATATATATATATATATATATATATATATATATATTTATATATATATATATATATATACTGTGTATGTACTTAGGCAAAGGTTCTCATTTAAACAATTTTGATTGAAATCAACAGCGCCAATAGCTTTGCATATCTTGACATTCAGTATCACCAGTTTCATGAATAACTTTTTATTCTCATA
Organism: Oratosquilla oratoria; assembly: GCF_046742065.1. Taxonomy (NCBI): domain Eukaryota; kingdom Metazoa; phylum Arthropoda; class Malacostraca; order Stomatopoda; family Squillidae; genus Oratosquilla; species Oratosquilla oratoria. The sequence goes on from NC_134778.1 coordinate 9,100,919, forward strand.
GTTCAAGATTTGAATATAATCATTCATAATTCCAACATCATGTGAAAGGGTGTATTGATAGACGCTGATGAGTGCCAACGATTATAATAAATATATGCAATAATACAATAAAAATGTCGACACAATCACCGAAAACAGCTGAAAGAGGCGAAAAATATTAAGTTTTCGGTGACTGTGTCAACAGTTTTATTGTACTGTTACAATTATTTATCATAATCGTTGGTATCCATCAGCGTCTATCAGTACATCCTGTGTGTGTATTACATCTTCAATGCAAAAAGTACTTTTTGCACTGGAGATAATATACGAAAGCGCTCTGCTTCGTTAGTTTCTTTTTTTGCAAGTGGTCTACTTTGCACGTGTATATATATATATATATATATATATATATATATATATATATATATATTTATATAAATATATATATGGTCTTGATATATTAAGACCACAGAACAGGAAGTAAGGATAAAGACTACGATAAAGTACTTAAGTGAAGAATTTTTAAACTTAATTGAAATTTAACAAAATGCTGGCATTCAAAGGAAATGTGTATAATAATGAAGAAACTATGAATGGAAGACTGTACTTGAAGAACGAGAATAAACTTTACCCTATATCGTCTGAATGTGAATGAAGTTTGTCTGTCTGTCTGTCTGTCTGTTTGTTCGTTTGAAGGAGACAACTACAGATGACAAAGAACTAAAGAAGATGTGGAAAGATTACTTCCAACAAGAAATGTACTTCACTCGATCTAAGAAGGCTGTGAGAGAAAGAGAGAGGGGGGGGGGGCTCATTAAGAATGAGAAATAAAATGAAAAGAAAAGAAAAGGAAATGTAGAGAGAAAACAATTTATAAGCAGAGGTGTGCCTAGTATTATTTCATTATTATTATTATTATTATTATTATTATTATTATTATTATTATTATTATTATTATTATTATTATTATTATTATTATTATTATTATTATTATTATTATTATCATTATTATTATTATTATTATTATATTAATATTATTATTATTATTATTATTATCATCATTATTATTATTATTATTATTATTATTATTATTATTATTATTATTATTATTATTATTATTATTATTATTATTATTATTATTATTATTATCATTATTACTATTGTGTATACATTGTGACGAATGTGGATAGGAGGTAAGGGAACACGGGCTGAGGGAAATACTTTTATTCCTGACTAGTTTCGCCTGAGTGGCTTCTTCAGAGGAATATAGTTTGAAGTCAAGTTGGTCAATATATATGATATATATATATATATGATATGATATACATATATATATATATATATATATATATATATATATATATAAATATATATATATATCAACATCCATGATAACATCAATAAGAGGACTGGGGATTTAATATGGGCTAAAGCAGCAGCACACTTTATCGTAATGAATAATAAACACAGAGCCCCTGATCCAGACGGACGTTTCAGCCACGCGAACAACAGGAGGATACTTGGTCCACCCGCTGTGACAATCCGCCACACCGACAGATGAGGTCGAGTGGGGGACCAACCTGACACTTTGCCACGTTCCTTCTCTTGCCATATATATTGACCAACTTGACTTCAAACTATATTCCTCTGAAGAAGCCACTCAGGCGAAACTAGTCAGGAATAAAAGTATTTCCCTCAGCCCGCGTTCCCTTACCTCCTATCTCCATTATTACTATTATTATTATTATCATTATTATTATTATTATTATTATTATTATTATTATTATTATTATTATTATTATTATTATTATTATTATTATTATTATTATTATTATTATTATTATTATCATTATTATTATTATTATTATTATTATTATTATTATTATTGTTGTTGTCATTTTCATTATCATTATTATTTTCATTATCAATATTATTATTATTATTATTATTATTATTATTATTATTATTATTATTATTATTATTATTATTATTATCATTATTATTATTATTATTATTATTATTATTATTATTATTATTATTATTATTATTATCATTATTATTATCATTATTATTATCATTATTATTATTATTATTATTATGATTATTATTATTATTATTATTATTATTATTATTATTATTATTATTATTATTATTATTATTATTATTATTATTATTATTATTATTATTATTATTATTATTATTATTCAACGTAGGAAAAAGGCTACTAATTCGAAGAAGAAATAAAATGTAGTAATGTAGATCAGTGGACAAGCAGACAAACAAACAAGCAGACAGGCAGGCAGGCAGAGAGTGCCGTGGCACAATTTAGATATTTCATTCTCGAACGAAAGTCATGAAAAAGGTTTGGTTAATTTTCAAGAAGCGTGGAACAAAAATACCATTACAACAACGAAAAAATAAAGAAGCACAAAATTTATTGTTACCAGCAAAGGAAGATCAAAAAGGTTAAAACTGCGTTTTACTCGAAATCTAAATAGATTGCAGAAGAGTCAAGTGGCCTCTTCTGCTACTAAATCTCAGTATGGAGTCATGTTCCAAATTAATTAAATTGTCTGACAAAAGAGAAATGTAAATGGCAAGTGTTGAGGAGTTTGGAAAATATGAAAGAAATAACAAATGCGAAACGTTAGTTAGCTTTGTAGAGAAATGCAATATGCAGATAACGAACGCATGCTTTTAGTGGCATGTAGGTCGCAAATGGACTTGGAAAATTCCAAATGGAGCAACTAAGAATAAAATAACCGTTACATTAGCAAATGAGAACGAGAACGTTAGCGAGGTTGTTTTAAATAATGTAAACATAAATAATGACCATAGAATGGTAGGTTCCACAGCCAAACTGTCTCAGCGTTGATAATAAATAAACAATTGGTTTCCATGAAGAAAGTGAGCCTCAAAGAAATAAAGATAACTGAAATTATAGAAACAGAATAAAATTTCAAGTAATAATGATGATGCGTCGTTATGAATCTCAATTTTATGGACACCATCAGGAGAGTGAAGTATAAGACGCAAAAATACAATAAAGAAAGCAAATATTCCAAACTAACAACGAATATAATGAAAAGGACTATGTAGATTACAACTAGGAATGATGAAAAAGAGTTTAACAAGGCAAAACATCGATTACAAGAGGAAGAAATTTACGTATTGTATAGATGAAACTATTCGGAAAGGTAGAAGCAGCAAATAATTTCATCGCAGACTAGTTTTGAAGAGGCAGCAAATTGTTTCTTTGAAATATGATTAGGACATTGTTAAATGTAAAAATACGGTGATAGAACTACAAGAATTTAACAAAAAGCTTTACTTCATAGGTTATTATCATTATTACTTTTCAAATACCATAGTTCAATCAATGAATGTAATTACAACTTTTAGCAACATACCAAAAATTATAGATAAAAAACCATGTTCGCCTTTACAAAGTTTGATACAAAGAAAAACGCATTGGGAATTGGCATAACGATATGATTTTCCAAAAATGTAAGGACATAGTTTACCATAAATCGATCCAATTATACATTCAACATATAGATATACAACGTGGGAAAGTATTTGCTCAACCCTGAATGGGTCCCAGTGAACAGATTTACATTTATCAACCACAATTCACTTATATTCTAAGCCATCAACATCGAGAAACTCGAGGAGGCATACATGCAGAAATTGAAACGTGGCACAGCCAAGGACTACTTACCAATTGTGCTACTATGGTAGAGATGGGTTGAACGCAAAATTTCGTGTATGTGTATATAACTCGAGTATACAAATATGTAAGTAAAGTTGCGCTCAACTTATATCTCTCTTGATGGCGCAATCGGTTAAGTCACTATCACTTGTCACGTGCTAGCGCAGGTTCGAGTCCTTGGCTGTGCCACGTTTCAATTTTTGCATGTATGCCTCCTCGAGTCTCTCGATGTTGATGGCTTAGAATTAAAGCGAATTGTGGTTGATGAATGTAAATCTGTTCACTGGGACCCATTCAGTGTTGTACAAATATTTTCCCGCGTTGTGTGCTTAATAATTGTACTATCATGGTGGAGATGGGTTGAACGCAAAATTTCGTGTACGTGTATGTAACTCGAGTATACAAATATAAGAAAAGATGCGCTCAACTTATATCTCTCTTGATGGCGCAATCGGTTAAGTCATTATCACTTGTCACGTACTAGCGCAGGTTCGAGTCCTTGGCTGTGCCACGTTTCAACTTCTGCACGTATGCCTCCTCGAGTCTCTCGATGTTGATGGCTTAGAATTAAAATTAATTGTGGTTGATAAATGTAAATCTGTTCGCTGGGACCTATTCAGTGTTGTACACACACACACACACACACACAAACCCACACACACATGTGTGTGTGTGTGTGTGTGTGTGTGTGTGTGTGTGTGTGTGTGTGTGTGTGTGTGTGTGTGTGTGTGTGTGTGTGTGTGTGAGAGAGAGAGAGAGAGAGAGAGAGAGAGAGAGAGAGAGAGAGAGAGAGAGAGAGAGAGAGAGAGAGAGAAATCACCAGGAAAAATAAACTAACGAAGCAGAGCGTGTGGAGTGTTTTCGGGGATGAAATGGGTGGGAATGTTTTTGTGCCTTGTTCTTTTTGGCTACCCCCCTGGTAAGGGGGGAAAAAGCCTTGGTATATATATGTAATACAAAGAAGGAATTATAAAAGGAAGAAACAAGGTACAGAATATATGACTTGAGTGAAACATGGTGAAGAAGGAATTCGGAGAGGTAGTGGAAGAAGTATACGTGACTTTTACTGCCGTCTTAGTAACCAACAAGTATGGGACAAATGCTCACAACTGGTACATTACAACTTAAACAATTTTGAAAAATTTCTTGGCAAACATAACTATCTAATTTATACAAACCTTGGTGGAGATTAACATTTATTCCCTTACTAGATTCGATCAAACTCTATTCAATTAAATCACAAAAATAAATTTGATTTATGTCATTAGCTTGACTTCGATGGGTGATCCAGCCCCCGACTCTTTCCCCAAGCTTCAACACGCGGAGTCGGGGTCTTGCTTTGAACTCGGGCGTCTGTATTCAAGCTAGGAAGTCCCTTCAGGCAACTATACTTGATCACTTTCGCCGTGATCAGATGCTCGGGATCAAGTTGAGCAATAATCACGGTCCCATCCTTCTGTGTACCCTTTACCGCCCTCCCCGCATCCCCTTCCTCCCCTTTGTTGGTATTGCCAAGGTGATGACATGCAAAGTTCCAACCTTCTTCATTGGCGAATTCAACTGCAGACATGCTAAATGGAGCCCAGGGATGCACAGCAGCAGCTCAGTGAGTCGGCAACTGCACTCTTTTGCTGTACTTCACCGGCTAAAGTTCCAAGGCCCGGACTTCCCCACATTCATAGCCCAAGGGATGCAGGGTAAGCCCAACTTGGTGTTCTCTAGCAGCCGTGCTTTCTTCCTCAACTCTGCTATCTCACCTGGTTCCCCCACCCTCTCTGACCACCTACCCTTGATCCTTCGCATCTCCATCTCACCTACCTTTATCCCCAATGAGCCTCGGTTACGATACAGTCAGGCCGACATGGAAGGCTTCAAAAACACTCTTGTGACATACACCAACATGAACAACGCTCCACATGCAGCGATAGAGCAGGAATGGCGCTTACTCACGAAGTGAAAAAGCACATTCCTAGAAAAAGTACCGCAAGGTTGCCACATTCACTGTTTCTATATGCACTAACAGACTACTCGTTGCACTATAGGACAGATTTATAAACCTCCTCCAAGAATCCCCAGAGGCCCGTGACGCTATCCTACAAGACATGCACTGGCTACAGAGAAGCCTGAGGAAGTCCCTCTACATCGATTCACAACGTGAGGAGGAACAACTGGTGGCTTTGCTCTCCAACGTCTGTGCGACGGATCCTTCCAAGTTCTGGAAGACCATTAAACGAAAGTTGGAGGAGTGCTCTGTGCCTCCACCCAAAGTCATCAACCATTTCAACCACTCTGCACAGACACCCCAACACCAGGCTGACCTTCTGGCGTCAGTATGTAGTGAAGTCTTTAAGCCCCATCCTGTGCAAAGGTCACATTGCTTTAGCACCTTGCACAGTGTTAACTCTTTCATGAATAGCTGTAGTGACCTCATTCCCGACAAGACTGTTGATCTCTCTCAGTTAGATGAAGAAGATCCACCTTATCTGCCCCATCGCTTTGGAGGAGGTAAAGGGGGTTATCCCGGCTTTAAAATTCAAATTCCCTGGCCCTTCAGGCATCGATGCACACCTACTCAAACGTACGCTAGACAACTTAATCTCACACATACATTATACAATGGTTCACTAGCCTCTGGGTACTTCCCACAGCTTTTCAAAGCCTCCCATGTCATCCTCATTCCCAAGCCCCAGAAACCCGTCTCCGCCCGCTTTTCATACCGGCCAATCTCCTTTCTGGAGTACTTTGGTAAGGCGTTTGAGCACGTCCACTGCCGCCGCCTGACCGGGTACCTGGAGGCGGAGAACGTGCTGAGAGACTGCCAGTTTGGTTTTCGGCCGGAGCGTGGTGCAGACGACGTTATTTTCAAGATCACTCAATGGGTTCAAAGACCACCAGACGGTCGCCCTGGTAAGGCCATTTTGGAATGGAAGGATGTGGAGAAGGCATTCAATACTGTCTGGCATGAGTGAGCTTTTCCCACCTACTTATGATATGTTTCTCAGCTTGGCGTCCTTTGATCATACGTAATGGGCGCGCTCCAACAGACTGGTATTGCGCAATGCTTAAACATTTCAAATATATATTATATATATATATACATATATATATGTATATATGTATGTATATACATTGTAGAATATAATACAAAATTATACCATACATAACATATCATATTCACGCACGGCGTGCCTTAAAATTACAAACAGGAGGCTTTATTCACACAAGGACGTGACACAGCACAACCACAGGATTCTACTCACGTTAAGGACGGGACACAAACACGATCCTAAACAATATGTAATCAACTAACAAACAGTAATTAATTAACAAAAGGAACAATTTTAATACACACACTGTTAATGAACTATGATTATACACATATTTTTTATCAAAAAGTATAATAAATGGACTCATCCAAACACTGTAGTCAGTTGTTGAGGTATTGCCAGTGTGAAGTGATAGGAATGAAAAAGAAATCGACAGACTCTAGGCTGGTTACTTGTGCTGACGTAGCGGTTCGAATTAGATTCAAAGGACCACTTACAAATGAATGACAAATTATGACAGTGCAAATATTATTACACAATAATACCAGTATACATTATACATACCAAAATACAAAACATATATACAAGATATCACTACACAAAAATATGAAAAATTGTCTATAAATGACGCTACAAGACTCCCCTCCACCAGAACGGAGTGTACCTAATAAGAGTGCACCTAATAGTAGGTGTAATCGTGTCTAGCCTCTTCACTCCGGGGCACATCGCACGTCTGGCAGCATTAGCTGCCCGACGTGCGATGTTGCGTCATAATAATCGCATTATAAAAAATAAAGTCAGTGCTCAATCGTTCGTTCTCTTTCACCCGTGTATTTTGATAACCATAGAAAATTGATGAAGCCAGTTTAGAGAGAATGGAACTTATGTAGGTACGACTACAATAAATATAATTAAGATGCCGACGTCGGCATCATCGAGTTGCTCCTCATGCCGCCTACGTAGGCGTCACCGTATTGAAGTGTCTAGGGTGGAAGAAAACGGAACGATCAGAACGAGTAATCACGGGGAGGGGAAGTATGAAGGAAGACAGAAATCCGCCAGGGATTGCTTTAAACTCTTAACGGAGTCTCTGGCAGCATATGTCTTCTGAAGACACATTGCTGCAGGACTATGTCACAATAGTTTAAAGAACGAACAATGTTTGCAAAGCATATGGTGTACTAATCCCGATCACTGGTAAATTCTCTCTAGACATTATCTTCAAAGATGAATGCCCATCCATTCCTGTTACCTCTTACGTAGCTGACATTCATTTTTCTGCTGATATCCTCATAGGTTTAACATTGATGAAGCAACATAATATAGTCATTTACCCTGCCCAAAAAGATATAATTTGTGTAAATCATATCTTCCCTCCATTGCCACCAGCAACTTCTCACATTCAAGTGACCAAGCAGACAAACCATGACTCCGCGCCAGTTGATTTTACTCCCCCCCCCCATTCAAATTCACTCCGTTTCATCACACAAGGATGTAAAAGCTACTAGCACAAATTGATCCACCACCTGCATACAAAAGAGTTCCCAGTGTTTAACCACCCAAACACCTCTCCAGGACTCTAACTCTTCTACTTTACTGACAGCTGTGGACATGCGTTCCAAACATAACAAACGAACTAACTCCTCCCACATGTCCAAATCAGCAAAACTCAGGACAAAACACCCAGTGAATACCGTTGATTTTTCACCGCCTGAGGACACCTTCTTGCCCCTCTTAAAAGAATTCAACAACAAATCCACCCTAGTATCTACATTCAAACACATTCACGCACTGCTCATCAGCCCAAAGACACTGTTCCCTCGTGAGGATACAAAGTTACATATACAATTTTTTCAAGCACAAGACACCGATATACTCTGTATGCTAGAAACTTGCCACGTCAATGGTATTTCCCTCCTTTCAGCCATCAGTTCTACGTCAAAGAAAGGTCATACTTACATTTTATTGACAATGACTCTAATGCACCCCTCCATTCCACAATTGGCACAAACATTTGCGATTTCGAAGTATATCCCTCACGCATCAAAGTCATGGATGGCAAATTCCCCACTTCTCAAATTTGTACCACAATTTCTGACAAGCCCACAGCACAGGAACCCATTGATACATTACATTTCAATCCCATAGATTTCCCTTGTGCACAAGCAAACTTGCTTTCACTTTGCAACAAGTCCAGACATACTATTGCTACTCAAGGTGAACTCCTTGGAGTTACTAATTTCATTTATCATCATATACCCCTTTGTGAGAACTCTAAACCGCTTTATATTCCCGCATACAGAATGCCAAACAGTAAACGCTTGTATTACAAGCTATCTTGCACTCTGTCGGTGAAAACAACGTAGTGTTCACGACCTTGGACCTTATGTCGGGATATTTCCTGATTCCCCTTGCTCCAGAGCCTATGCCTCTGACAGCCTTTAGCACCCCCCCCCAGCTCATTATCAATTCAAATGGCTACCCATGGGTCTCGTTTCAGCTCCTTCAGTGTTCACACGAATTATGCACACACTCCTTGTAGGTCTCATTTGTCATTTAGTGTATATGTACCTCGATCATGTGATCATCGCTTCCAAAACCATTAGTAAACATTTACACACTCTTCCTTCACACTGTCTTTTCACGACTAGCAAAAGCAGGTCTCAAACTGAAGCTTAAGAAGTGTTCCCTCCTTCAGAAGGAAATACGGTTCATAGGACATGTCCATAACTCACAAAGAATTTTAACTTCACAGGACAAGGTCAAGGAAGTCGTTGATTTTCAACGCCCTACTTCTGTAGATCACATATGTTCATTCCTTGGTCTATCAGAATTTTACAGACGTTACATTCAAGGTTACACTGGTATATCAGAACCATTAATTTCACTACTTAAGAAGGACACCCCCTTCATTTGGACACCTGACCAAGAGAAAGCCTTCAACAACTTAAAGAAAACCTTAACCACGGCACCTGCCCTTGCCTTCCCAAAACACAAGCTTCCTTTCATAATATACACAGATGCGTCCTACACCGGACTTGGTGCAATACCCATACAATAACATGGCACAAAAATCAGACCAATTGCCTATACTAGCTCAATAAACACGAACAAAATTACTCAACCTATCTTAAACCTCTTCAAAGGAAAGAATCTTCCAGGAAAACTTGCTCGCTGGTTCCTCATCATACAAGAGTTCATGCCCACCTTCCATTTTGTTCAAGGTAAACCAAACCTACTTGCAGACGCTCTCAGTCACCATGTCGCGACCATCACTCAAAGTCCAATTTCAGTAACTCTTACACAAGCGCGCGTAACCGCAGCGCAGAGATCAGACCCTCTTTGGAAACGTGTCATATACTTCCTCGAATCTGCAGACATAACTGACACAGAAATTTTCCCTCCTAATATCGACAATTACACATTAGTTGATGACATACTGTATCAAAAAACAACACTAACCAACAAATATAAACACAACCGGTCAGTGTTCCAGCTTGTAGTCCCTCCGGACCTTATTCCTGAAGTTCTACAAATTCTACACGATTCCCTCATTGCTGCACACCTTGGCAAGGAGAAATGCGTTACACAAACCAGATTGCACTATTTCTGGTTAACCATGAGGAAGAATATACATTCCCACATTGATGCTTGTCACTCTTGTGCAACCCACAAAGGTCACATCAGAAGTCATGTTCCAATTCTAGCTTACCCTATCCCCTCTAAACCATTCGACACAGTCGCTCTTGATCTCCTTAAGTTGCCACTTACACATAATGGAAACCAATACCTCCTTGTCTGTGTCGACCATTTTTCACGATTCTATATTATTCCCCCTACCAGACAAGACAGCACAACACGTAGCAAAGAACCTTATTGGCAAACTCATATACCCCTTCACTATACCAAAAACTGATTTCTGACAACAGGATTGAATTCATCAATGATATTCTTTCGCACATTTGTGATTACTTTCAAATCACAAAATGCAACACTATTGCTTATCGCCCTAGTTCAAACGGCATAGATGAACGCCAGAATAGAAATATTCTCAATGTTCTTCGACACCTTGCTTCTGATCTTCATCCTTCTTAGGACAAACATGTCCCCATGATTCAAACTTGCATAAACAGTTCCATTAACAGGTCAATATCGGAATCACCTCATTTTATTCTCTTTGGCTCGGACAAAAGGCTCCCATATGACCTTCTTGTTTTAGAATTACCTTCCTTTTACAACTTCAATTATTGTATCAAGGTCAGAATAGCAAATTTCAATAATCTTTTCAAAAAAATCCATAATACTCTTCATCTAAGGACGAAATGGTCTGTCTGCATAACAAATCAGCCAGAGTTTGTACCTTTGAACTTAGATACATTGTTTACACCCTCAACCACACTTCTACCTCGAAGTTTTCCCTTAAATTCTCTGGACCCTGTCTCATCATTGGACATGGGTCAAAAGCAAAGTCAAAGCACTCAGGTTGCACGATCTTATGGGAAGTCTTCACACAAAGGTCATACCAAAAGAGCCCCCCATGGGCTTGACATAGAGACTGTTTCTTCACAAGCTCACACTACCCCTGAAACAGAGGATTATCACCAGTCCTCTCCACCAAAACCTATCCCTTTCCCCTTGTTACAATCTTCAAAATCGAGCGACAACACCATAAGAGTATATTTTGCTTAGGTGAACGGAAATAATATCTACTTCCGTATGCTCATACAATTAAGTCAATTTTATTTTAATCATAAGTATTTCCCAATACCACCATTGTTCCAACATCATGTGTATTTATCTTCATGCCAAAAAAATTCAAATGCCTTGTATTACTTCTTATCTTCCCTGGTAGCTGAACCAAGCAGCTGTTGCAAGAAGCTTTAAAGGAAGAGGCAATCCTTTAGATGTCTAGCGTGCACTCCCGCGCATGCACGCATGTGGTGTAAGAGAGAAATCCGACATCTTCAGAAAACTCTCAAGGGACCCTCCATTGTGCTCGGATCTGACTCCCAAGGGGCCCTCCATTGTGCTCGGATCTAACAGTGGCCAGAGGAGCCAGGCGCTTCAGACCACATCTAAACACCTAGTAAAACAATAGAGACATCAACATTGTCAACCTACCAGGTCAACATATGTCAACATTTAATTCATTTATCGGCATACGTGCAACATATTTCTTTTATGTTCCCTATCTTATGTAAATATTGTAGATATAGGAAAAAATACATTATTTTAGTTGGGTAGTGGCATCTATCAACTTGTGCCAGTAAATAGAATTTGGCAACCCCCGGAGTTTTGCCCGGAAGTTACTCCATGATTGTATGAGAGAAGACGAAGACATTAAAATGATTAACTACGGTGATAAGATTTTGTGTTGCCATGGTGTTTTGAGTAGCAGATGAATTTCCCGAAGAGTTGCTAGCAGAATGAGGGGACATGTCTTGTGTATTGGAAGTGAGCGTAGAGCGGTTGCGTATACAGGGTCAGTATGTCGAGTCAGAAAGATGTTTGGACACGTTCATGGACTAACTGATAAAAATAAAAGACAGTAATAACTCCTAGGTGATATTGAGAATGGAAACATATCTACTTACCCAAGATGATGTAGGTGTTTGGGCTCTTATGAATAAGGATGGTGGAACGAATTGATGGGAAGAGTTTGGTTCCATAAATGATGATACAGTGGGACGAATAGGTGGTAAGATACACTGCTGAAAACAGAGGGTGTAGTGCAATGCATTGGACTGGTGAGCTATATATGTATATATATGTAAAAACATGCACACACACAGAATGGTATTATATATATATATATATATATATATATATATATATGTATATATGTATATATATATATATATATATATAAATGTGACTTGGGCGTTGAAGTTTATGCTCGTGCGTAGCTAGATGCAGAAGGGGGGGAGGGGGTAGTTCGTCATCCAACGCGGTTGGAACGCGGGAAGGTGGAGGATGTCCGACTCCTAGGAGTAATGTTGGATAATGCCGCGGAGTGGGGAGGGGGGTTGTCTTGTAACTGGTGTTGGACGAGGAGCGTTGGAGTGTCTCGTAATAGATGATGGACAAGGAGCGTTGGAACGTTGTCTCGTAGTAGATGATGGACGAGGAACGTTGTCTCGTAGTAGATGATGGACGAGGAGCGTTGGAACGTTGCCTCGTGGTAGATGATGGACGAGGAGCGTTGGAACGTTGCCTCGTGGTAGATGATGGACGAGGAGCGTTGGAGCATTGGCTCGTAGTAGATAATTGTTGGAGCGTTGGCTCCTAGAAGATGATGGACGAGGAGCTTGGTGATGCAGCGACGAACGTAGAATTGAGAAATGGCTATGTTCGACTGGAGTGTAGATCTCTGATGTATCTCAACACGTGGAATACAGTCCGTAGCCGTTGTCGCCAGAATGTAGAGTTGTTGCTTCAGGAGGATGGTAGAGTTGTTGCTCGCTGCCAGAATGTAGAGTTGGATTTTCGCCTCTCACTGCTGTCACCAGAATGTAGATCTGTTGTTTGTGATCTACATTAAGTTTGGTGAGACAAACGAGGTGACGGTTTGTTGGCTTTAATGTCCTCGTGTAGAGTGGTGCTACATTCTCGGAACAATTCTGAGGAGAACTCGGGGAGTTGCCAAATTCTATTTACAGGTACAAAGTGGCTTTTGCCACTACACTAAGCTATAATAACTTATTTTCTCCTATTTCTACAGCGTACAATCTTATTGCTACAATGTTCAATGCATGGACTAAGTATGGGCACTCAGTATTCATGCATGGGTCCATATACAAAGGGAGTGCATAAAAAATATATAATTTTGACATATGTTGATCTTGCAGTTTGGCAGTGTTTTACGCAGGTGTTCCGGCCGCTCGGCCCAGATGTCCGGGTGAGGTCAGAAGCGTTTGACCCCTATGACTACTGTCAGGTCCGACAACAATGGTGGGTCCCTTGGGAGTTGTCTGGGGATGTCGGACGTTCCATCCTGCACCAAATGTGTGTGTGCGCGCGTGTGCACGCTAGACATCTTAAGGATTGACTCTTTCTTTCAATCATCTTGCAAAAACACATAGATTATCGGGCACTAGGTAGAATATATTTGTTATCCATAGAAAAAAATAATAATTGATGGGCTGGTGACTCCAGGATCATGAAAAGAGTGAAATATGACTGTTATAAATTACCACACGGATAAAGCAAACGAATGGAGCCTATGGAAGAGAACGCTCAGTGCAAAGAAACGCAACATTTAGAAAATAGGCCAAAACAATAAGAAATCGTCATGAAGTTATAAAATTGGCGATGTAATGTTTGAAAAGCAATGTAGTTTCGATGAATAAACCAGTTTATAATTTAGTTTATGTTTATAAGTCAGTTTAATTATGAATTCACGGTATGTTGATTAGGAGTTTTAATCAGAGAGAAATATATGTCGCCGGAAAATATACAGAATAGCGGGAGACAAATTAACTGCATGTGTATCTAACAGTAGTATTTCATTATATGGATGAGGATATGATGAAATAAGTAAATAAATAAATACATAAATATATAAATAAATAAACAAACAAATTAATTAATTAATAAATAAAGAAAGAAATAGATAAATAAAAACAATATCTGATCTGGCCCAGACTAGAATATACAACAATGGCTTGGTCATTTCGTAAAAATCAATATGTAGAAATATTAGAGAAAATGCGTCCAGAATGACTGGCTGATAAGATATAAAGAAAGATAGAGAAAAATGGGATTAGGTTAACCACACTGGAAGAGCTAAGAGAGAGGGGTGATGTAGTAATTTTTAGAATAAAGGAATAGAAAATATGACAGAAGATCTATTAACGTCGAATAAAAGGAGAAATGATCATAGTAAAAAAAATATATATATACAGAAGCCAGTGTTCAAAATATCCTAGGCAGATTCGTCAATTCTTGGGACAAATTAGAGGAGATAATCTAGTCCAGGGGTGGGGAACCTTTTTGTGCATGAAGGCCACCTTACAATTCATCGTCCCACATAGAGGCCGCACTGATTTTTTTTTTTTTTTTTCAATTATTTTATCCCTTTTTAGGGGACGGTGTAAGTTTTCCACCCCCCTCCCTAAAAATTCAGTTTAAAAATATTTTTTTAATTTTAAAAATATACATATGTATAAAAATCGTTCCAATTTCTGGGAGTGACATCACTGAACACGGTTAACTTTGCTTTCGTCTATGTGTGTGGTGTACGTTTCAGGTGTATAATGATTTCAGACTTTAAAAATATTCAAGGTCTTTTAAAAAAAAAAATAATAATAATAATAATATGCATATCAAAGGCCGCAAGTTCCCCACCTCTGATCTAGGCCAACAACATGAGTTCGAGGTAAAGTTTATTAAGTGTTGATATAGATGGGTAGAGTCTACACAGAGAGTTGCTTAATGGTCACAAAATGGTGACGTGTCCGAAGCTGTCGCAACTGTCTATGTAAGGGAGTCTATATAAAGAGACTGTTGGTGCATCCGAATGCACAAGCCAGCATATTCAGTGAACAAACATAATAAATTGGAAGAATCAATAGCAAATAAGAGCGAGCAGAGGCGCACCCAGGAATATTTTTCGGGGAGAGGGGAGGCGAGGAAAAAAATCTAATGCAAGTCACTTTTATTTACTTCTGTGCATTTGAAATAGACAGTGGAATGATTTACTTGTATAAACAAAACCTCATGCATGATTGCAAATAATTTTGTTATGGTTATTATAGTGACTGCATTAATAATATAATTGATTACGAAATGAAATAGCATTAATTTGATCTGGTTATATAAGAAAACAAAGTGGAATAAGATGACTAAATACTAACCAGTATGTAATTAGAAAGTACATTGTTACGATTGTGTCTGAATTACAGTAATACAGGCAGATGTGGAGGGAGTGAACATGAGGGGACGTCCTAGGATGAGATGGATGGATGGGGTGAAGGGGGCTTTGGGGAAGAGGGGAATGTATGTTGAGGAAGGACGGGAGAGGACAGAAGACAGGGGTGAATGGAGAATGGTTGTGTATGGATGATGTTGTGATGCATGAGGTGGAATGGGTGGGGGGATGGGGGGTGAGGTAATATGTGTGAGCAAAATTTGACGCAGCCCGAAGGGATTTCTCCCCGTCTTCTCCTTTTATGCGGGGGGGACAGAGAGGGGAGATCGCCGATTGAATGAAGCGGCCTTGCAGTGGATGTGCTGTGACTTGCGACACTACCTCTGACCCAGGGCAGTGGACAAGGTGAAGGGATGACCCGTCATCCAAGAGGTGCTAAGATGAGAGGGAGGGTGGAGGGGAGTGGAGTGTATTTAGGGATGGGATGGGTGGGAATGATTATATGCCTTTTTCTTTTTGGCTACCTCTCTTGTAAGGGGGAAAAAGCCTTAGTATATGTATGTATGTATGCTTATAAGTAAATATTGTGTAACGAAAACAATAAATACACACTTTTATAAAAAAAAAATACTTAACTATTAGTAAACAAAATTGCAAATAAACTAGAAACACTTGAATTGGACTGGAATATCAATGCAATACAATATTAACATAAAATGTTTCAAGTGCAAAATGTAATTTAATGTTTACTTACAATTATATCGATGCTAGCATGCTACTGCCTGTTAAAGTTTGAAGCACATTTTCCTAACGCGAGCTTTTGAAGCTAGTTCAGCAATTATTTCTTCTTTATTGGTCACCTTATTCCTATGATTATTCACGAGTGCTATGCCCGACAATCTTTATTCGTGCATTGTTGACCTGAGGTATGTTTTTAATTTTCTCAGGCAGCTGAAACTACGTTCAGCTTATGTTGGTGTAACTGGAAAAGTATAAAGAATCTTAACGAGCTGGAAGATGCTGGGATAAAACCAGCGGCGGCGCCAGGAATTTTTAGTTGGGGAGGCTAAGGGGGGGCTGAGCAAATGTTTTGGGGGGCTAATAGTAATATGATAATACACATATATTATCCTCATTTCAGAAGGGGAGGGGGTTAATGGTAGGGCTAGCACTGATGGCTGACAAATCTTTAGCCCTGGCAATTAAAAATTCCACTTAATAAAATTATTTCAATGAGTGTTTTAAATGTTCAATTTGCTCATTTCAGTTGGGGGGGCTAATGGGGGGGGGCTGGCCACTTTTTGGGGGGCTAAAGCCCCCCCCCCTGGCGCCGCCACTGGATAAAACACACCAAAGTTTTCAAGGGCCAGGCCTTCTGATCATGGATTCTCTCATTACTCAAGCGACTCGCACATTCTGTGTTCCATTTATGCCACCATCTTTCAACTTCCCCATGCAGGTCAAACAACGTTCGAGACAGATCTCCTTTATAGAACTCAGCAGCTTCCTTCACCTGATCAAATGTGGTTTTGCTAACATACTTTGGAATAAGATATTGCAGGCGTAGAACCGTCTGGGTGTGAGTGCCGAATCATCTTCGTACTTGTTGTAGCAGGTTATTCCAAGTATGGCAAGATATAGACACGGTAAAGGAAACATGGACTGGAGGTGAAGCTTTTATTCCTGACGTTTCGTCTAACGACTTTCTCATTCCTTTGAGAAAGTCGTTAGACGAAACGTCAGGAATAAAAGCTTCACCTCCAGTCCATGTTTCCTTTACCGTGTCTATACAACTTGTTCACATGGATTTTCATATGGCAAGATAACTGAAATCCTAAAGTAGGATTCAGATTCGAGTGTTTCTAGGTTTGATCTTTTGGTTTGCTTTAAACACTGCCGTGGCACTTGCATTTGTTCGCCTAACAGATTTTCGGTTTCCACGATAATTATTTGGAAGTCCTCCTCAGCACTAGTTCGGATGGATGTACAGTAAGTGTCTCCAGGGTGTTATTCACTTCTTCGGCACATTGGAGTATGTCGAATTTGGGATTTTGGAGCTGTACTGATATTGGCAGTAGTAGTTTAGCAAAGCGCTCACACGCACAGAACCACTACAAACCGATGTGCTGTCATGGCAACTTATTTGTGAAGCCTTTGATGATGCTGTGTGATCTTTCCAGTCACATACTTCTTCCAAAGTGTTCACAATTAATTGGTAGAATTCCTTGCAACGAATAATACTGTCGTGGGGTTCAGACCATCTGGTTTTACAGAGAGGCAACGACGTCGTGTGAGATTACCCATAATGCAGAAGACTGCTTCTGTTCAAACCCTTTGGTATCAAATTCTCTCATTCTCTTGGCGCTGGCGCGCATGAAGTTCGTGATTTCCTTAACTGTTCCTACACAATTATTGACATCTTGCACCTTTACAGCTTGACACACTACCAGACTCAAGACATGACTACTGCAGTGGGTGAAAATTGCCTTTTTGTATATTTGCCTAGTGTGTTTGAACACCGTTTGTATCTCCCCTCATTGCTCCACGTCCTTCGTACACCTCTCAGAAACCTGAGATCCAAACCATATTCTTTAAGTTTGGAAACAATTAGCTCTGCTACTGCTTTGCAAGTGCCATCAGTGGCTTCCTCAAATCCTAGGAAGCCCTCATGGACATTTCCCTTCATTTCTACATATCTTACCAGCTCCACTCTTAGACTCCCTTTCGCCTTTTACTAAAGATTTCCGTGGAGGGAAACAACATAATGAGTCTAGACAGTTTTAACTTGAGCCCCCTCTGTGGGCTGTTTGTTGATTTTCATTTGTCCTGCCGTTGTTCCGAACTAAAACTACTACAAAGTCATGCCCAGGTCCGTCTGTATATATATATATATATATATATATATATATATATATATATATATATATATATATATATATATATATATATATATATATATATATATATATCAAAGTGACATAGTGATATACATTAATGTACTTACCGCTATGAGACGAAAAACCAATTCAACAAGCGCACAACAGACAATGAGCGGATAGTGTATTTACAAGGAAGGACATTTTTTTGGGGGGGAGGGGGCTATGGGCCCCTTGGCCCCCACCCCTGGATGCGACCCTGAGCACGGGCGAAAATTATTTGGCCACAGAATGACTTCCTGGATCGTATCATGTCGCAACTCTCTGTATGGGAATAGGCGGGATCCCATCCCCGTATAGATAATATAATTTGGTATATATGTATATATATATATATATATATATATATATATATATATATATATATATATATTATATATATATATATATTATATATATATATATATATATAAAACACACACACACACACACATATATATATATATATATATATATATAAATATATATATAGATCTATAAATATATATATATAAATATATATATATATATGGCATTACAAGCAATGACAGCGATTACTTAGCTGCAGCTCATGGTAATTCTCATGATTGTCGCGAAGATACCTTGTCGTCCCATGGATAGTAACACATGGAGTATTATAAAGATACACACAAAACATACATTTGCATATTTCATGTTTAAATGCATAAATATCCAAGCCGTTCAACTAGGGTTCAAATACTCGGCAATTGTAATTGATATTTCGAACTTTGTGTTCTTTTCATTATGATTATCTGCACTTCATGTATATTGATGCAATGCCAAATAAACTTACTTACTTACTTATTTAGTAGTTGTGCATTTACATATTTCATATATAAACAAATACATATTCTACGTGATATTGATAAGTGCATAGCAATCAGTCTCTAGACAAATGATAATTAGGAATGACATTTGAGCATGATGGGCATAGCAGTGAAAACGATTATAATGACAATGATAATGATGATCAAATATAAACAAATTCACTACACAGTGAAAAAATGCAGTGCAGTAATGCATTTGTGCTATATATGTTGTTTTATAGATAAGCTACCTTAAAACAGAATAATGTTAGATTATCCTAAAAGATCATCTCTCTCGAAAAAGACTCATGCAAAGCATTTTTCTGGAATGGTTACTAAGTTGTGTAAAACCTGCAAGAGATATTACTGAGCTGCTTGACTTTTACAAGTCCCGTTGCTTAGTCAGATTTCGTTATTCTTCCGTCTTTGCCTGACATCAAAACAAACATGGCCTCCGAACAGGATGGGGAAGTTATCGACAATTGGGAAGACTTCGATGAAAATCCAGTAAGAAATTAGATTTTGGAACCTTTGAATATGACTCTGAAGAGTATACGTACATCTTTATATGTGAACTAAAGTATTTTGACTGACTTTGATCCATTGTGGTATGAGTCCAATGTATGGATGTTGGTAGCGACTAGGGGGCCCAGTCCCCTATATAGAATAATGAGAAATTTACATTATTTTCTTTAATAAAAGCGTACTTTTACAGGGTTTTAAGTGTCTGAATTTCATATTACTGATAAATGATATCTAAATGTCCAAGACATATAGATCATGATATTGAGTGAATTGTAGCAAAGTAGCAATAAGGAATTCTATTGTTTATCTTTTATAAAAAAAAAAGTAGATCTGCTTTGAGCAACTGATACAATGATTGCATACTTTATGGAAGATATTAAGAAAATATGTAATAAGATGAGTGATGGGCAGCACTTTCAGTTCATAGTTCATAAAATGCATATTATTAATAGTATAGCATGGCTAGTACTGATTTCAGATTACTTCTTTACATAATTCATGGTGATTAATGAGAATGTAGTAGTAGTTTAACACCCTTGAATGGTCACATGTATGTAGGGTAGACATGGGATGTGTTGGCAAGTTATACGTTTTAGTGTTGTCCTCGTATTTAGTGCATAGTTGATTAATTCACAATTATTTAGGACATCATAATTCATGTTGATGGTTGTATTTCATATAAATAGTCTATAATAATTGTGGACTACCTGGCTGAGAAGATCTCCCAAGTTAGGATGTTCTTGTTTAGGATTTTCTAAAGTTGTTCCATCCATAGTATACCCTATATGGAGTACAAAATACATAAATTCTATATAGTAGTTATTTAAGAAAACGTAGTGATGTCCCTATTGTTGACTAGTCTGCTCAAAAAGTCATGCTTATCACTTATATTTTACTTTACTTAATTTCTACTTCTCTTCTTAAATCTCGCTTTTACCACCGCAGTGACTTGGCTCTTCATTGCAATATTGTCCCATAGGAAAGAAGTAATGATTAACTTGGAATATATCAAATACTATCTTTAACACACACACACCTAGACACATGCTGTCTTCTAAAGTGTCACCAATAGAATTTGGTCAGTTTAAACTGATATTGCAATCACTATGTAAACAATACACTTTTTTATTAGTAGTTTGATTAATATGATGCTTATTTGAAAGAAAAGCCAATATTTGGCAGTGACAATTCTAATATAATGTAATCTGAACTAACTTAAACAAACCTAATCAAGGGCCACAGAGAACCTAGGAAAAGATTTAAGATGGTATTATCAGCAACATTATTGTCTTTCTTTACTCAGCATTTATCTACTCTAAAACAAACAAAAGAATAAGAAGATTAGAAAACATTATGCCTAGGGAATTTGTGCCCATTTTATGTAATTTACTATATATGAGACATTTGTATTGAGATTAAAATTTCAGATACAGTTTCAAGGTGGTGGGTCTCTGGCTGATGAGATCTGTAGCAACATGTAGTTAAGAATTTCAAGATAAAGCTAGCTTTTTCCTCATACACACACATATTGACCAGTGATGTTTTTATCATGGATGGGGTTGGTATGGGGGTAATATTTTTATAGTCAGTGGAAGTTCAGGCATCAGTTGTTATTATTATGAAAATATGTAATAAAAGGTTTAAATCCTGTGCAAACAGCTTAAATTCTTATCTTCTGCTGTTTGGCATTTCTGTGGATTCTTAACCACTTCAACATGACTCAAATTCTTGCGCGCAGCATTGCCTGCCAAATGTACAATTCATCACACTACTTATTTTATAAATTATAATCATTCTCTTTTACTCTGAGTAATAGTAAACACAGAAAACGTGATAAAACCAGTTCACAGAATCCAGGGGTAACTCATGTACAATTGCAAAAAATACATATAATCAAGATGGTGACGCTGGCATCCTCTTGTACCTACTAGTGCCTCATGACATGAACATGGGCATCATCGTACCAAAGTGGTTAAAATACATGATGGATGATGGCAACTATCACCTAAGTTTGTGGAAAACTTGATACTAGGAAAATTGAAAACCACAGCCCAAGAGTAACCATTAGTCTCTAGCCCTCCCATAGATTTCTTTGGGCTGTTATGTTTTGTATTTGTGTGAGTCAGTTTCTTAGTCAATAGTTAGTGAGGAGGAGGAGGAAGGAACAGTTGTCACTGTGTATGTAAGTTTGTCAACAGCTAGCAGGAGGAGGAGGAGGCAGCAGTTGTCACTTGCCAACTTGTCAATCAGTCTGTTGTCCTGGTTCTCTCACACAGAAACCAAAGTCTTCCCCATAGAACATCACATGAAATTTATTGGTATGCAAGAGCCCTCAATTTTACTCATCTCATTGTGTAACACAAGTACAGGCAACTGAATGATAAAATGTAGCATACTACTCGTACATCTACAACAACCTACTACCTGCACCACATCACATAGCCATTCAAAGACACATTCACATGGCTGGTTGGTGTAGTGGTATTGCAATTGGCCACAAATTTAGTGATCCAGTGCACTGTGAGCTGTCACTCAAGTTCTGGTGGGCAAGGAGTTGGGAATGGGTTTGTCTAACAGTCCACAGTTTCTTCCAAAAGGGGATCTATGGGAAGGCATAAAGAACATTAGTCCCTCTGGAAGATGCATGTTTCCAGTGAGTGAAACTTAGGAAACAGTTGTTGTTATTGCACAGGGACAGTAATGTGCACAAACATTGCAAGGGGCAGATGCTTTGGGCTGGAAATTGGGCACTTCACTCTTTTGTATTATTTGTATTTGGCAACTATCCGGTAGGCTGCAACACCATTTTCTACATTATAATTTCTGAATGGTAAGAAAATGGAAAAAGCCTGTGAGAAATCATTTTTAATTTATTTTATATATTTTTGTGAAGGGCACTTTTGGGGCACAGGGCAAAGGGGCAGGTGCTCGGGCACCCCTGCTCTGTACGGGCCTGCACAGGGAACAGGTTTATGTTTCATCGTGTAGAGACACGTTGGAGGATCCAGCTCATTTTTTGTGCCGAAAGGTTTGCTTATTTCTCCAAAAAAGGATTGGCTCCAGTCCAGGCATATAGTCTTTAAGTTGAAGTATATTTTACCTTACTTTGTCTGGAAAGGACTTCACAAAGAGTCACAGTTTGGAGGAGTCAAATGCATAGGCTTTATCACCAAGGCTGCATTTTTCTTCAGGTAGATGTGTTGTCTTTCTCCCAGTTATTGTTGTATGATGCTCACCATCAATATTGTTGCAAAAAGTCCAGTAAGGAATGTTTATCATGTTGGTAACACAGTGCAGGGGTTCAACATCCTCAACTAGGGAGGTGATTTTATGATCAAGTATTGTTTCAGCCTGGACTGTATCACATCTAAGCTATTTCAAATATTTTTCCATCTACATGCATATATCAGAGGCACTTTCCCCCATACAAGGGCGGTAGCCACATGTCCACTCCCATCCATTTCATCCCCACCCATTCCACTCCCATTCACCACCCCTCCCTCCCTCTTTTATTGGCTCCACCTGGATGATGGGTCATTCCTGCATCTCGCCCACTGCCTGGGATCAGAAGCAATGCAACAAGACATAGCACATCCACAGCAAGGCTGCTTCATTTAATTGGCGACCCCCACCCCCCTCCATCCCCTCATGCTGAAAAAGGGAAGATGGGGAGAAATCCCTTCGGGTTGTATCAAAATCCCATTTGCACATACTCCTTCACCCCCCCCCCCCAATCCTCCACCAATTCCCTTCCATGCATCACAGCATCATTCATACACAACCATTCTCCACTCACCCCTATCTTCTATCTTCTCCCTTCCTTCCTCAACAAACATTCCCCTCTTTCCCAATGCCCCTTTTACCCCATCCATCCATCTCATCCTTGGTCACCCCCTCATGTTCACTTCTTCCACCTCTGCCTTCCACATCTCTTTTACTAATCTTTCTTTACTCATTCTTTCCATGTATCTAAACCATCCCAATACTCTTTCATCAACCCTATCTCCCAACTCCCTTTCCACCCCGCTCTCCTCCTCACCTCATTTCTTACTCTATCATTCTTAGGCATTTCATTTCAAACATATTTAAACTCTTCCTCTCGTATGTTCCATGTTTCTGCCCCATACATTCCTGTTGGCACAATTACCTCTTCATATAGTGTCCTCTTAGATTTTCATCTATATGGAATTTTATTTTTCCGTATCCATTAGACATGTAGTCTTTCTCAACTTGTTCTCATGACCCCTTAAAGACCTCCAATCCCTAACCAGAAGATCTCTTCTGTCAATGTAGTCTACTCCTTTTAGTGATATAAATACTATAATTATATCACCTCTTTCTCATCAACCTTTCAAAGTTGGCCGACCCAGTGCTTTTAATCTTGCCTCAAATGATTTATCTGCCAGGCTGGAAACCAACTAGGTTGTTGCCCTTTGTATTCTCTGTCTTGTAGATAACTTCACTTGGGTAGGGACTAATAGCTTTTCATCGCCTTTTTATCCACATAGTGAAAAGTCACTTTAATTTTCTGCAGCATATCATGTCTCTCTCCCACAATCCTGAGGATATGTCTGTCAAGTGACAGGTTGTCTTTTATCAACAATCCTAGATCCTTCTCCTCTTTAGCTTTTGTAATGGATTAACTTTCAAAGGAATAGTTTAAGGATTGTCTTTTGCACATATTGCCCTTTTCCAGTATTTTATTTTATTTATTTTTTATTATTATTATTATTATTATTATTATTTTTTTTTTTTTTTTTTTTTTTTTTTTTTTTTTTTTAAATAATTTTACATTGTTGCCTTCATGTGAAAATAGTGTCTAAATCTTTTTGCGATTGTCTACAGACTTTTCATTCTTCAAATGATTTTTGCATCGTCTGCAAACATGTTGTTGTTGTTGTCGTTCCCTAGACTGTCTGTCCGAGCAGTCCCGTCTCCCCCAAGGAATGCCACAGCCAAAACTGGGTTTTCCCACAAATCCTTTATAGAGTGTATGTTGTGTTGTTTGCGTGCATGATTGTGTATAATGCAGTGTTCCATTATGTGTTGTATGGTATGGGGTGAAGTGTTACATCCTGGGCAGCTGTTCACAATGCGGTCATCCAGCCTCTTCTGGTAGCTTAGAAGTGCTGGGTGGTGGCCGCACCGCAGTCTGGCCAAGTGGACTCTGTCCTTTCGTGGGAGAGAGGATTCAGAAGGGTGGATATCAGGGGGTCTGGCATGCAGCAGTGTGTTGTCTTTCAGTGTGTTAATGGAGCGGTGAGTGATATGATTATGAATATGTTTCTGGAGGCTGGTATTATGTGGTTGTGGAGGAAGAGAAGAGAGTATTTGTGCATAATAAAGGTCTTTGGGTGTTGTTTTAATGTTTCTTAGTGTGTGTGGGTGTTCTGCTATGTAGTGTAGCGGGTGTGATGTGTTTGTGGTGGCTGCGGCAAGTGTTTGTGTGCCTCTCATGTCGAGGTGGTCCTTGACTTTGAGGACTTTTGTTTCATGGTGTAAATGGTCTGTTGGTGTTGTATTTGTGCAGCCTGTAATTGTTTTTAGGGCATTGTTTTGTATGATTTGAAGGGTGTTGTGGTGTGTCTCACTGAGATTAGGAGCCCATGCAGGACTCGCATAATTCAACACTGAGTGAGAAGTGTTGCTGTAGATTTGGTTGGAGCTATTTTGAGTCTGTTTGTGATGAACCATGTGTTGAATGTATCTGCAAACATGTTGATATAGCTTGTTGTACATTCTATTATGCCATTGACATAGCGTCAGCCTCATAAAGAAAATGCCTAAGTAATTTGTCCAACTTTTCAGGAAATTGGATTTTTTTTTTTTTTTTTTTTTTTTTTTATAAATGTACGTAATGTTCCTCCTACCATAGTTTTAACCTCCTCAGACACTAAATAAAACATTGGAAATTGTACCACAAGGAGCAATGAAAAATTTATTTAGAAAAAAAAATAATTCAGAAATTGACGAAAAATGACTTAGGCAATTTCTTTACGAGGGTGACGATAGGAAACATTGGTGCTAGCACTGAACCTTATGTAACTGCTGTTCACTGCTCTCCATCCTGACACCTTATCCTTTACTACTGTCCCCATGTACCCTCTCATCAAAGAATTTTTCATTCATCAGAGTAGTTTGTCTCTTAGTTCTCTAATATGCTCCAATTTCTGCATAAGTTGGTTGTGAGGTACTTTATCAAAAGATTTTTCTAGATTGAGGTACACATAGTCCACCCAGCTTTCCCTATCTTGCAGTACATTAGTCACTTTTGAATCAAAGTTGGTTTGACATCCATGACCTAAATCTGAAGCGAAATGTCTCTCAGAATGTTCATCTCTTCAAGGTATTTGACCTATCAACCTTTCTCAATCCTTTCACATAATTTAACTATTGTGGTGCCCCTTTACTTTCACCTTTGTGAATTAGAACCGCATTAGCCCTTTTCCAATCATGTGGCACTACGCCTTCTTTTAATAAACAAACAATAAGACTGTTGTTCCTCATATTCTTGAAGTATCTAGTTTGAGATCCCATCAGGTCTAGAGACTTTTGTCACATCCAGTGATTCCAAAATATTGAACACCTTCATCACTTCTAAATTTGTATGCTCTAAACCCAAATTCTTGGTTCTCTATCCTAAAAAAAAAGAAAAGTGTTCTCCTTTGAAAAGATATTGAAAACTTTCATTCATTTATTTCTGCCTGAGCTAAGGGTTCCTCAAGGACCTGACCACCCATTTTTAACTTGGTGATTACCCTCATCTCAATTTATAATTAATAAACCTGTAAAACAGTTATGATTCATCTTCGCATTTATCTACACTCCATTCAAAATAACTTACTGCCTCCCAGTGGATTATTGTATAGTAATTTCTAGCTTGTTATAAGTTTGTTTTGTTATATTGTTTCTTCTCATCCTCCATTTTTCCCAAGCCATGTTTTTTTTTTTCTATCTCTTACCTTTTGTTGAACCTTTTTTTTTTTTTCCCCTTCTATTAGGAATTCTCCCCGTCTTCTCCTTTTATGCATGGGGGGACGGAGAGGGGGGGTCGCCGATTTAATGAAGCGGCCTTGCTGTGGATGTGCTGTGTCTGGCGACACTGCTTCTGACCCAGGGCAGTGGACAAGGTGCAGAGATGACCTGTCATCCAGGAGGTGCTAAGATAAGAGGGAGGGTGGAAGGGTGTGGAGTGTATTCAGGGATGGAATGGGTGGGAATGATTTTATGCCTTTTCCTTTTTGGCTACCTCCCTTGTAAGGGGGAAAAAGCCTTGGTATATGTATGTATGTATTAATTTATTACACACATTTGTTCACTCTTAGGTTGTAAATGCCAAGAAAGATTTTCCATTTCCTCACTATACCCATGGTATTCGTGAATTTCTCCCAGTCTCCTTCTTCAAAGAATCTCTTTAACCTGTACAGCATCAACAGCATTAATTTAATGCTGTGACATTCAACTAGCACGAATGTCAATGGTGTTAATGTAACACCACAACATTTGACTAGCTTCATCGTCAACTGCATTAATTTAACACCATGATAGTTGCCATAGCAGTTGCTTCCAAACAAAATGGCTTGGGTGAGCTGCTCTGTTTCCATACATCATCACAAGACATGATAATTGTATGCAGTGGTTGGAGCCTTTGGCAACCCAGTTATATAGATTTTTGACAAGTTGTAAATGTACCTCGGTAAGCTACATATTTTTGGTGTCATGGGTTGATTCAGAGCTACCCACACATCCTATTATGACCTTGTAACACTGCAGAATGCTGGGTGAGAACTGGCAACAATTTGTTTTCACGTTTTGGGTCAAATTTTGACAGTTTGAGAGCTGTTTCTGTCATTAACTATTTTATTTTGGTTACATGACATTCACAAGGTATATAAATTCAATAAGATGGTATATATATATATATATATATATATATATATATGGAAAATGTGAATGAGAGGGAAAAAATATGTTAAATTTATTACCTTACCCTGTCAACCTGCTTACTGTAGGACTACATGTTTCCCTGATCTTGTTCTGGCACTGGTCGCAGATGTATATATTCAACTGTGAGGACTGTTTTCATGCTTTAACTTAATTTTATATTATCTTAAGACAAATTGTGCAAAAAAAAAAAAAAAAAAAAAAAATGGCTGATGCCAGCATGTATCTGAGCTGACAATGTATGGGTTAAACTTGAATAATTTGTCTTCCCAAAATTAAGTCTCCCTCGCCTACGTGATTCATCCCTTTTGTTTATTTTCTCATTATCCAGATGAAAGTCAATTGTTACATGGTCACTTTATCCTGTGGGTTAAAAGTAGTTCAAGGAGCTGATGATGTTTGGGTCTTTGGTTAGTGGTATATCTTATCTCGTGGGAATATCACTGAATCATTGTGATCTCCATTGTTATAGTTAACAGTGTATATCTCCAGGAATCTGCCTCACCACTTACTTTCCATTTCTCCCAGCTTATCTCACTGCAATTAAAATCTCCAATAAGGACTAAAGTGTTACTTGTTCAATAGTTTTCTTTAGGAGGGAAGTTGTGTCCAACAACATTTTTTGATAGTCAACTTCATTCTAAGCTCTTGTCCTGGGGTGGGGATGACATATACCACCATGAAGTCTCTTCTATTCTGCCCTTTGGTTCAAATATTCTGATGGATTGCTTCAGCTTTTGCTTCACTCAGATTTTATTCTTCCATTGTCATTTCTTACAACAACCGTTTCTCATCCGTATAGTTTTTCTTCTCTGTGTCTTCTACAGGTGTAGCTATTGTTCCCTAGCTGTAGATCAGCATTATTTGGGAGTTTCGTCTCTACTTAGTACAAAATGTCAAGCTTGTGTACTTGCAAGTAATTATTAATCTCCAACCTGGCCAATAGTAAACCATCTACATTAGTATAAGCTACTTTAAGTTTCCTTGTAATGTTTCCAGTTTAGTATTGCCCTCTTTAGAAACCATTTTCTCACATTATGATTGATAACTCTCTCAAAAAAAAAATGCCTTCATCTATCCCCATTTCATTTTTGACCTTGGCTTCCTCTAAGAACTTCCGTGATTGTGAAGTTTATTTTTATTTGCCTCTTTTGTAATCCACATATTATTTTTTCACTTGTTCTAACTTCCAAGCTTCCACAAGGAGCTAAGAATGAGAGTAAGGAAAGGGTGGTGGGTGGGAGTGGGTAGGTATATGTCTTTTGACTTGTCTACGTCCTGTATAATGGTGAAAAAGGCTTTGGTATATAGATAGCTAACTTCCAAGACTTGCTTATTACTTCATTTGCTGTGGCTTGTGATTTTAGTTTTATTTTCTTTTGATGCAAGCCATTTCTCTTGTGCCAACCTAAGTATGCCATCAATGTGATCCATTACATCTGAATAATTTCCCAGAAAAATAGGTAATTTCTCCAGCTTTTTGCATCTCATGCTTCTGATGTACCTTCTGTGAAGTGATGTGGTGTCACCAGCTAGAAAGTATGATACATTTAGTCTTATTAACTACATCTCAGACAAGAGTTTCTCTTTTATCTATGACCTTTACTATTCCTTCATTTAGCCTATTAGTTTCTCTTCTCTGCTGCTTTATGATCTCTTTGAAGGTCACTGTGTCTTGCCAATCCTCATTTGTTATTGACCTGGCCTCTTTGAGGAAACTAATTCTCTCATTTGTCAAAGTTTCCTTTTCCCCTTTTTATTTTAGTCCCTATGCTGGGTTGTTGACTGTTATTGTGTAGTATTACTTGCACAGTAGTGTTTTGGGGCACCCCTATGGAGCAAAGCCATGCATAATTTTTTTCTATGTTAGAATAATCTCTACGAGAGGAATGATGCTACTTTGATACTCCAACTATCCCTCTGTTATGCTGTTCCCTCGTAAAACTGTTCTGTACCACTTCCAAGTATATTTTTTCCCTTTTGCCTCTGTACCCTTTGGTGATGATGATATGGTTTAATGTCACACACTCCCCCCCCTCTATCGGGAGGCTATGATGGTGCCCCTCACAGAGGGCTTTGTAGCGTGGAATTTAATGAACCATGCCCTTGGTTCAACTTCGCTGGTGGCAGGATTCGAACCGCCCTCACCTCGACCTTCGCCGCAAGTAACGACACCCTAACCCGCTTATCCAGCGAGCTCCCCTTTGGTAGGGGGAGGGAAGAATACTGCCACCATGTTTCCCATGCGAGTCATAAAAGGTGGCTAAGTGGGATGGAGTTATGGGACTAGGCATCCTGCTCTATAAAATTATCCTATGAGAAGTCAAGGTATAAGAGGGTCTGGGAGAAGATTTCTTATCAGAACTGTAGGATTTGGGTAATTAAATGTGCATTGGTGTGGTACAGATGAGAGTAAAAGGGAAGAGATAGGCAATATATTTGTGAGAAGGGAGATGGATATGTTGGCATCAATTGAAGCTTTGTTGAAAGGGAGGAGTGATTTTGAATGGGAGTGTAGTGAGCAGGGTGTTGGGAGTGAGGAGAGGGCAGGGGAGGGAATAGGGGGCCGTGCTGGTGATGAAATATGAAAGCACGTGATGGAGTGGAAGGAAGTGTCTTTAATGTGGATGAAGATGAAACTGGGATGGGAGATGTGGGTATTTGTAAGTGCACATGGGGCTCATAGTAAGAAGAGTATAGAGGAAAGGGAGGTTTTATGAATAGATTTGAGTGCTTAGAGAGTTTTGGGAGGAATGTCAACATAATAATGTTGGGAAATCTCAATGCTAGAGTAGGGGATAAACCAATAGATGAAGTGGTATGAATGTTTAGAG
The DNA here is from genome assembly GCF_046742065.1 of Oratosquilla oratoria. NCBI lineage: Eukaryota > Metazoa > Arthropoda > Malacostraca > Stomatopoda > Squillidae > Oratosquilla > Oratosquilla oratoria. Next base: position 9,131,571 of record NC_134778.1, read on the forward strand.
TGCAAGGTAAAAATCATAGTGGAAAGTTGGTGGTGGAGATCTATTTAGAGAGTTGATGATAGTTAACACAGTTAAGAAGAAAGTTGAGTATAAGTACACATGGGAAAGGGTGGTGGATGGAAGGATGATTGTTAAGGCATTAATGGACTATGTAGTGGTATCCAAAGGAAGGATTTAAAAGTTTTGGATGTCCATGTTCTTTGGGAAGAGAGTGGAGAAGCTGAGAGAAGTTTTAAGAGGTGGTGATAGAATAGAGGTAGGAGTGGAAGAAGAATGGGTGTGTTTCAAGGAGGAAGTCACAAGGTGTGCAAAGATGGTGTGTGGAACAATAAGGATGGGAGGGAATAGAAGAGAAGATAGTGAGTGGTGGGATTATGAAGTGAAGATGGTAGTAGAAAAGAAGCAGCAAGCAATTAGGGATTGGCTGCAAAGTACTGTAGGACTCGGGAAGCATATGAGTGATACAAAGAAAAAATAAAAGAACCAAAACATAAGATAAAGGAGGCAAAGAAGAGAACAGATGTAAAATAGGGTAGGAGTATGACAAAACTGAAAATAATAAAAAAAAATGTTCTGGAAGGAAGTTAATAGAGGAAGGGGAGGTGGGTCAGGCAGAGGAAAAAGATAAAAGGTGCAGATTGAAAAGATGTTCATGGAAATGAAGGCAATGAAGGGAAGATGGGTAGAATATTCTAGAGACCTGTTGGATGTAGAGGAGGATAGAAATTGATTGTAGCAGTGGGAGGGGATAAGGAAATGACATTGATGGAAGAGATATAAGAAAAGATTAGGTACAAGGACCTTTGAAAATGATGATACCAGGTAAGTCACCTGGGTTGGATGGGTGTCTGAAGGAGTGTCTGAAGAAGGGAGGTACAGTAATAGTGGACTGGCTAGTGAGGCTGTTTAACCCCTTCAATACGGGCCAAAATTTCGCGGGCTGCCAGACGTGCGATGTTGTGTCATAATACTCGCATTATAAAAAATAAAGTTACCGCTGTATTGCTCGTTCTCTTTCACCCATGAATTTTGATAACCATAGAAAATATGATGAAGCCAGTTTACAGAGTATGGGGGTCACGCAGGTACAACTACAATATATATAATCAAGACGCCGACATCGGCATCCTCGCGTACCCACTTGCTCTTCATGATGCCCACGTAGGCATCATCGTATCAAAGGGGTTAATGTGTGTCTAAGGGGGGGGGGGAAGAGTACCTGAGAACTGGAGGAGTACCTGTATATACACTTTACAAATGAGAAGGGAACAAATGTGATTGTAACAATTTTAGAGGGATCAGTTTGTTGAGTGTAGTTGGAAAGGGTTTTGGGAGGGTTTTGATTGATGGAATTAGGAAAGGAACAGGAGTAACTGGTGATGAGCAGTGTGGGTTTAGGAAAGTTAGAGGATACATGGATTAGATTTTTGTGGTAAGGTAGATTTGTGAGAAGGATTTGGTAAAAGTTTAGGATGTTTTTTGGGTCTTTATGGATTTAGAGAAGGCTGACTGTAGACTTGCATTGTTCTACATTGGTTGGAGGTATTGGAGATAAACTATTCATGGCTTCTGGTCTTTATTTTGTTGCTGCCATGACTGGTGCTTTCCATCAGTGAAGATGATGAAGAAAATGGTGGCAGTTGCCAAAAATATATTTTACAACTTAGAATTCAAATAGTGGTGGTTGCCAACAACATTTTATAACTTATTTTAACATCTTCTGTTTATTTACATCTATATACATAATGGAACTGAGTATAGACACTCGGTATTTACTTTACTATATATCTTTCCATATAAGTAGTGATGAAATTATGCTACCGGCTGTCGTATGGTAACATTGTATGGCCGACTCCCCTGTCGGGATGCAGGTGGCTTGATGGTTGATTTCTGAGGTCAAGTCAAACTGACCACAGGTCACATCAGGCAATAGGTAGTCCATTGCTACTCCCAGGATCTGACATCAAGTAGCTAATACATGTGTGTGTACATATGCACACTAGCATAGAATGAATCTTTGAAATTCGGTTTACAGTCATTTTTTGCAACAGTTGCTTGGCACAGCTGCCACTTGCTGACCACAGCAAAGTGAATGTTCAAAGAAGATAAAATAATTTGACATATAAGATAAATGTGCATGGATTTTGAGTAATTTCATTATAGGAAAATTCTACTGTTTAAAATGAAAAATTTACTTAATCTTAAGAACATGTGGAAGTAGATATTATTTCTGTTCACCTAGGTAAGATGCAATCTTATGAAGGGGTGGCCCAACTGTGAAGGCTGTAACAGGGGAGAGGATTAATGGGGAGAAGTTGAGAGGGTTGGTGAGGGTCCTCTATAGTAGGGGTAGTACTAACTGATGATGGAATGTTTTCTATGTCAAGGCCATAGGGAACCCTCTTGATATGATCTTTGTGCAATACAGTCTCTGTAAGATTGCATAACCTGAGTGCTTTGACTTTATTATTTGACTCCTGTCCAATGATATGAAAAGGTCCAGTGAATTGAAGGTGGAGCTGGGAGGTGGGGATGTGGTTGAGGGTGTAAACAATGTCTCCAAACTCAAAAGTACTATTTCTGGTTGATTTGTTATGCTGATGGGCTATGTTGTCCTTAGATTGAGAGTGGAGAAGGGTAATGTATGGATAATATTTTGATACAGCTCGAAGGTGCTCCCTTCACTATTTTGTGCATAAGAGAACAGAGGGAGAGGGGGGGTCACCATGTAAGTGAAGTGGCCCTGCTGTGTCTTGCTCCATTGCTTCCGACCCCAACAGTAGGCAGAAGAGACGGGTTACCCTTCTTCCATGAGTAGCGTAGATAAGAGGATGGGAGTGGAATGGGCAGGAGTTGGTGGATCATTCCTTGTTCTGCCCTTTTACAATGCAGTGGTGTTTTCCCAGACAAGTGCAACTCCTTGACACCATGGAAAGACCGATCCTGGTAAGAATGAAATCACATTTGCCTTCCTTGCCAAACAAACATAACTTCAAAGTTGGCCATTCTATCCTCACATCGCTCACAGAACTCACTTAACAATTGTTAGATAATTCTATGCAAAATCCCTCAAACCTACATACCATACATATTGCACCATAGTACATAATCTCACCCCACAGGATGCCTCAAGAAACATACTTTCAGCATACTTACAGATTTTCTAACCTTCCCCAAGCACTACACACCTTAAAGAAATACATATACGGAATTTAATGAAGAAACTCTACTCTTGGGGCAACATTGTACTAAATCAGGTACCCATAGATATAAATCCTTAAAGGAAAGTCCTCACAAACCCACTAAAACCACTGTAGCCCACATAGTACAAAGATAATACAACACTTGTGCTTCTCCTGTCCCAGTTTAACAAGTCCTCTCTATCAGGAAATACTTGATAGAGAGGACTTGTTAAACTGGGACAGGAGAAGCACAAGAGGACATGGAAAGAAAATAAAAAAACATAGCTACAGAAGAGATCTGAAGAAAAACAGTTTTCCACATAGAGTGGAAGACACTTGGAACAAACTGGACAAGGAAATAGTGTGCACAAAAACAATTCATGAGTTTAAAAACAAACTAAACAGTGCAAGATAAAAAGGCAGGGCACCACAAGCGTAGCTCCCCTTTCCGCAAAATACAACTAGGTAAAATACAAAATTGGTCTGGTAACACATTTTATACCCAGGATGCAGTCACCTTATGGAAGATGTAGAACATATCTTACACTACCCAGCATTTGCTCAGTTCAGACAGCACCACAGAGTTTCATTCTCTGAGGGAACTATGGAGCAATCTGGTGGTCATGGGTTGCCCATGAGAAAGATTCAAGGCTACAAATAAATTTTATGGTAACTTTTCATTTATACATAAATTGTTACAATGTTAGGGTTTCTTTGTCTTACTTCCACAGAAATACTGTGGACCTCTGTATTGTACAGATTTTTTGTACTTATGGTAAGTATAATAAAGTCATTGTGGCCATATCTAGATGTTTTCTTTATATCGAAGGTCATATACTGGCCTCAACAGGGTCTTTGTTTATTGAAATGGTGTTTATGCTTGAGTGTTCCTATTAATTTCATGATCTTAGCTGGTATTTAATACAATCAAATATATACAATAAACTATGATTTTGGAAGGGTTATGATATTGTCCAATTGGTATTGCAATGCAAATTTTATTATGAGTTATGTAATATATCTACAAATAGTAATAACCTGATCATTCTTTTCAGCATCAACTTGAGAAACAGATACAGCAAATTTCAATCAGGTCAGAAGACAAAACCCTTAAACCTTGGTAAGACTTGATGCAATCTCTTTGTTTTTGTTATGGGTATTATTGCCTGAAAGGTGGTGCATTTTCACAAATGCAGTGGGCGGGGTACAGGGATGACCCTTCATCCACAAGGAGCTAAAATAAAAGAGGAACAGATGGGTGACAGGCATGGAGTGGGTGTGTGCCTTGGTTAGCATCCCTTATTAGGGGTAGAAGCATCTTGGTATATAGATAAATATTTTCACGGCATTTTTATATTTGCTGTCATGTATTCAAAGTTACATAACTGATGATGCAGATTGTGTAACCAAACTCAAAATAATTTACAAAGATTAGGTTTTAATCACAAAATGATCATGTAATGTCAAGCACAGCAATCCACACTCATGAGCAGTTATTGTAGTCCAACTTGATACTGCTCTGTTCTACCAAAGTATAAGTTATATGGTACTATATCCACCTTACTGCATGTTGATGATTGTAAACCTCTGCCTATATGCAACCTTCTTCTATTTATAACCATCTAATAGCATGAAAATAAAAAATGTATCACGGTTGGAAAATGTTTGGTAAATGTAAGAACACCATGAGAAACTTACCTCAAACTATTGTTGTTGTTGTCATTCCCTAGACTGTCTGACCACACAATTCCATCTCCGTGAGGAATGCCTTGGCTGGAACAGGGTTTTTCCACAGATCCCTTATAGAGTATATGTTGTGTTGTTGGCATGCACAATTATGTACAATATAGTCTTCCATAATGTGTCGTATAGTGTGGGTTGAAGTGTTACATCCTGGACAGTTATATGCGAAGATGTCATCCAACTGCCTCTGGTAACTTAGAAGGGCTGGATGGTGGGTGCACTGCAGCCTGGCCAGGTGAACTCCATCCTCTTTGGGGAGAGAGGATTCAGAGGAATGGATATCAGGGGGTCTGGCATGTAGCAGTGTGTCATCTTTCAGTCTGTTGATGGAGCAGTGAGTGATATGATTATGGATATGCTTCAGGAGCCTGGTGTCTGGAGGAAGAAAAGAGAGTATTTGTGTGTGATGTAGGTATTTGGGTGTTGTTTTGATGTTTCTTGGTGCGTGAGAGTGTCTGCCATGTAATATAATGGATGAGTTATGTTTGTGGAGGCTGTGGTAAGTGTGAGCCTATCATGTCAAGGTGATCCTTGACTTTAGGGACTTTCATTTCCTGATGTAGATGGTGTGTAGGTGTTGTATTTTGTGCAGCTTGTGTGACTTTGAGTTTGAATTTCTATTGTCGCCCGAGTGAAAGACCATGTGTGACTCACTGTACAGTACTACCTCTCATTAACAGATGTTAATTAGCTGTGTTTGCGGTGTTTTTGCTGTGTTTTTAGTGTTTCTGGTGCTGTTGTTTAGTGCTGTGCAATCACTATGCCACCCAAAAACCACTCCAAATCAACGAATTATTCACATCAACGGACACCGTTACCCCCCTTTTAGTCCGTTAATGAGAGGTTGTACTGTATGTTAAGAAGAGTAAGCATCCCCCCCCCCCCTTCATCATCTGTGAGGTGCTAAGATGGTAGAGGTAATGAATGAATTTTGGGTATGGGATTGTGTAGGATGAGTGTATACTTTGACTTGTTCAATCCCCATATAAGGGGAAGTCTTTCAGGATGTATCCCCTTATGTACAACTGTTTTAGAGTTAGGGCCCACTTGATCTCTCCAATACGAGCTGAATTCTTGCACATCGTTAGGGTGCCTGAGGTACCATGATTCGATGATGCATCACAATACGCGTGACATAAGATATATAGTTATATCTGTAATACAGGTCCTCTTTCACCCTGAATATTGATAACCACAGAAAATGTGATAAATTCTGTTCACAGAATATGGTGGGCACTCGGCTACAGCTACAAAATAATTATCATGACAGACACTGGCAGTACAGTGAGTCCTTATACAGTAATTCTTTATCTGGTGAATTCACAATTACGGTATTTGGTAATTACTACCCTCGATTCTGTTTACGGTAAGAAAAATTCACAGATACAGTATCCGCTCGTGTTTTGGAGGTAAAATTAGATATTTTGAAGAGGAGCAGGGAGAAGGTACGTTTGCCATAAGTCGAAACTTGGGTTCGGTATACGGTAATTTCAATTTGCAGTAAGGTTTTCAGGAACGCATATGTACCCTATAACGAGGACTCACTGTATACAAATTTCGTCTTCACGACACCAATGTCTGCATCATCATATGCTAAGGGTTTCAAATCTGCTACCGTAAGTTTAAATTTTCAGTACTGATTCAAACTATGCATTTTACTGTGTAAGATTGGAACTGAAAAACAAGATAAACATTCTTTTGGTCTTTATTTGAAGTAAATCCAGCAGTCTGCAGAAATTATACTCTCTCTCTCTCTCTCTCTCTCTCTTTTGTCAGGGTGGAGAGGAACATGAGGGCACCAAAAAAGCAATAAAAAAAAGTAAATAGGAAAATGAAAATATAAAAAAATAAATAAATAAAAAGATTAGAAATAGAGATGCCCATAGAATACCGAGAATAAACTCTGTAGAAGTGCATCAATATGTGGAACAACCTAAAAGATTATAGCAAAAAAAAAAAAAAAAAAAGTAGTAGTAGTAGTAGTTCAAAAATCTAGTTTTATTAAAGGAGACACATAACTTCACAAGCCTTGCTCTTTTCTGTTACATTGCAATTATTCAAATACAGCTCGGTAAAGATATATTTTTATGACATAAGATGGACAAAGAGGATGATACTATTAGTGAATCAGCATATTTAGCCATCGTGGAATAATGCCAAGTCTCATGGAACGCCACAACATAAGGAGGTCCCAAATCTGAAAAGGGTTGATGGTTTTAATACCAAGTTTGTTTGGAGAAACCTTGGTAGAAGTTACAAATCTGATGTCAAGGTGACATGAGAAAAATTAATCAACCAAGCTTATTTATTTAATTGGAAAATGAAACTGTGCAAGATTTTGAGAGATTCACTTGTGTGAAGGGAAAATCTGAAAAAGAAATAAAATAAAATAATGATAAGTTGTAGAAGATAAGTCATAGAAGAATATTACATACATATACCAAAGGCTTTTACCCCCTTACAAGGGAGGTAGCCCCCCCAAAAAAAACAAGTCATAAAAACCACTCCCAACTATTCCGTCCCCATCATACTCCACTCCCATCCACCCTCATCCCTCCTTCTTATCTTGGCACCTCCTGGATGATGGGTCAACCCTGCATCTTGCCCACTGCCCGGGCTCAGAAGCAGTGCCGCAAGACACAGCACATCCACAGCAAGGCTGCTTCATTAAATTGGTGACCCCCCTCTCCATCCCCTCTTGCAGAAAAGGAGAAAACTGGGAGAAATCCCTTCGGGCTGCATCAATTTATTTCTCACACATAGTCCTCCACCCCCCATCCCTCACCCACTCCCTCTCATGCCTCACAGCATCATCCATACACAACCATTCGCCATTCACCCATATCTTCTGTCCTCTCCCGTCCTTCGTTAACAGACATTCCTCTCTTTCCCAATGCCTGTTTTACCCCATCCATCTCATCCTAGGATGCCCCCCCATGTTCACTCCTTCCACCTCTGCCCTCCACACCTCTTTTACTTGTCTTTCTTCACTCATTCTTTCCATGTGTCCAAACCATTGCAATACTCTTTCATCAACCCTCTTTCCCAACTCCCTTTCCACCCCATTCTTCTCCTCACTTCATTTCTCACTCCATCCAATCTAGTAACCACTATCATACTTCTCAGGCACCACATCTCAAACATATTCAAACTCCTCCTCTCTTCCTCTCTTATGTTCCATGTTTCTGCCCCGTACAGTGCTATCGGCACAATCACTCCTTCATACAATCTTCTCTTAGCATCCATTCCCAAATAGAAAATCATGGATTTATCCCAGGACATCAATCTGATATGTGTAAATCATAAAATTTTAAGAGTTCGATATTTAGCTCAGTAGCCAATTGTTATTGTGCAGTATAAGGAAAGGTAAGTGAGGAAGTAGGTAAGTGAATGGTGGAGTGGAAAGTTTCTTCTAGGTTAATGTAGATGAAGGTGAAACTGGGAAGGGAGATGTGGGTCTGTGTAAATACATATGGGCCTGGTAGTGAGAAGAGTGTAAAGGAAAGAGAGACTTTTTGAATATATTTAAATGAGTGTGCAGGGAGTTTTTAGAGGAATGTCAGTGTAGTGGTATTGGGAGATATCATTGCTAGAGTAGGGGACGAACCAGTAGATGGAGTTGTTGGGAATGGGAAGTGCCAAGTAAAAATCATAGTGGAGAGTTGATGGTGGCGATGTGTTGAAAAAGAGTTGATGATAGCTAACACAGTGTTTAGGAAGAAACTCAAACATAAGTACACATGGGAGAGGGTGGTGGATGGAAAGGTGGTTGATAAGGCATAAATGGACTGTAGTGATATCCAGGTAAAGGATAGGAAGAGTTTTGGATGTCAATGTTCTTTGGGGAGTGGAGGAATATCATATAATTTTTTGGTGGAAGGCAAGTTGAGAATGGAGGATAAGTGGAGAAAGGAAAGGGTGGTCGGTAGAGAGGTGCTTAGAGCAAACTGTTTAAATGAGAAGAAAAAGTAGCAAAAATACAAGGAAAAGCTGAGAGAAATGTGGGAGGTAATGAAGGATAGAGTAAAAGTAGGCGTGGAAAAGGAATGCGTGTGTTTCAAGGAGGAAGTGACAAGGTGTGCAAAGATGGTATGTGGAACAAAGTGGATAAGAGGGAATAGAAGTATTGTAGATCCAATAAATGTGGTAAGAGAAATGATGGAGTGTTTACTTGTTTACAACTTTTAATTTCACAGGGAAAATAACAATATGTGTCTCACTCTCACTCGAAAGTTACTTGAATGCCCGCTCGTCTCTGACTGACTGCGTGACGCTTTCACGCTGGGCAATATGCACAATAGAAGGTAGGGTAGTGAGTGGTGGGATGATGAAGTGAAGAAGGTAGTGGAAGAGAAGAAGCATTCAGGGACTGGTTGCAAAGTAGGATGAGAGAAAAATATGAGAGGTACAAAGAAAAAAAAAAAGAAGCAAAACATAAGATATAGGAGGCAAATAGGGGTGCAGATGTAAAATGGGTGAGGAGTATAACAGAACATTTTGAAAGTAATAAAAAGATGTTTTGGAAGGAAATAAAGAGAGGAAGGGGAGGTGAGCCAGAGAAGAAAAGGTAAAAGGTGCAGGTGGACAGATCTTAACGGAAGAGGAGGCGGTAAGGGGGAGATGGGTGGAGTATTTTAGAGAGATGTCGAATGTGGAGGAGGATAGGGATTGATGGTAGCAGTGGGAGGTGATAAGAAAATGATAGTGATGGGAGAGGGAAATAGAGGAAAGATAAGAAAATATGAGATGCAAGTGGCTCTGGAAATTATGAGAACAGGTAAGGCACCTGGGTTACATGGGTGTCATACAGGATGAAGAAGGAGGTAGAGTAATGGTGGACTGGTTAGTGAGGTTGTTTAATGTGTGTCTATGGGAGGGTAGAGTGCCTGGGGACTGGAGGAGTGCCTGTATAGTTCTGCTTTACAAGGGAAAATGGGATAAATGATTGTAGTTTCAGAGGGATCAGTTTGTTGAGTGTAGTTGGGAAGGTTTTGAGATGATTAGGAGAGGAACAGAGGGGGTAATTGGTGAGGAATAATGTGGGTTTAGAAAAGGTAAGGATGTTTATTGGGTCTTTATGGATTTGGAAAAGGCTTATGATAGGATAAACAGGAAGACACTGTGTGAGGTTTTGTAGATGTATGGAATTGGGAGAAAGCTATTAACCCCTTCAACACGGGCCGAAATCTCGCAGGCAGCATTAGCTGCCAGACGTGCAATGTTGCGTCATAATACTTGCATTATAAAAAATAATGTTACCGCTGTATTGCTCGTTCTCTTTCACCCGTGAATTTTAATTACCATAGAAAATATGATGAAGCCAGTTTACAGAGTATGGGGGTCACGCAGGTACAACTACAATAAATATAATCAAGACGCCGACATCGGTATCCTCGCGTACCCACTTGCTCCTCATGATGCATACGTAGGCGTCATGAGGAGCAAGTGGATATGTGAGGCTGCCATATCGGCGTCTTGATTATATTTATTGTAGTTGCCCCTGCGTAATGACATACTCTCTAAACTGTCTTCATCACATTTTCTATGGTTATCAAAATTCACGGGTGAAAGAGAGAACGATCGATATAAGCGGTGACTATATTTTATGATGCGAGTATTATTACGACATCGTACGTCTGGCAGCTAATGCTGCCCGCGAGATTTTGGCCCGTACTGAAGAGGTTAAGGGTAGTCAAGAGTTTTTATGATAGATCCAGTGTTAGACTGGGAAATGGAGAGAGTGAATGATTTGAGGTAAAGGTAGGACTGCATCAGGGATGTGTCATGTCACCATGGCTGTTCACTGTGTTTATGTTGAAGTCTACTTCCCACTTCTGACTCCATTTCTAAACCTTGATTAGGTCTGTAGTGATTCACAATCCGTTTCGGTTTTCACTTTCCTCAACAATTTAACATTGTCTGCAAAGAAGCTCATGTAACATTCCACATCTTCATCCATGTTGTTCACATAAAAAGCGAACATTATTGGAACCAGTACTGATCCCTGTGGAACTCTACTAATCACCTCTCAACCTGAACACTTTTCTCTGAGCACTACTCTCATTTTTCTACCATGCAGGAAATCCTCCATCCAGTTTAGTAGGTTCCCTTGTATCTCTCCAATGTTTTCCAGTTTTTTTTTAATAATTTTTTGCTTGGTACTTAGTTGAAGGCTTTTTGTAAGTCTAGGAAAGCACAATCAGCCCAACCATCCCATTCTTGTATTATATCTATTACTCTTGAGTAGAAACGGTTAAATTTGTAGCACATGATCTTCCCTGTCTGAATCCAATTTGTCTCGAATTTGTTATATTGTTTTAATCATCTATTCTTGATCATTTTTTTCACAAATTTTGGCTGCAGTACTTGTAAGGGAGATTGGTGTGTAATCTGTTGGTTCTTCTTTGTTTCCTCCTTTACATATTGGTACAATGTTGGCATTTTTCCAGTCCTTTGGTATTTTTCCTTCTTTGAGTGAGCAACTTATTATGTTGTATATTTTGTTCATTAGTTCTTCTTTACATTCTTTTAGTATCCAACTTGCAATTCCATCAAGGCCATGGGATTTCCTAAAATCAAAGTTTGCTAATTGATCCATTATTTCTTTTTGTGTTATTGTTATTTCCCTCATGGGGGGAAATAGCACTTTACTTCCTTCATCCCAATGCTGTACTCTTTCTCTAGTGATAACCGACATGAAGTGATTGTTCATGAGCTCAGCCATTTTCTAGATCCTCTGTGTATTCTGTATTTCCGTGGCATAGTTTCACTATTTCCTGTTTATTTTTTAGTTTACCATTCACATATCTATAGTATAGTTTGTGTTGATCTTTACATTTTTCTATGATGTCTTTTTCATAGTTTCTTTTTTCCTCTCTGTGCACTTTTACATATTCATTTCTATGGTTGATATATATTTGCCATTTTCCAGTTTTTTTTTATCCTTTCTCCATCTTTTCCAAGCTTTATCTCTTCTATCTTTTGCCTCACTGCATCTTCTGTTGAACCAGCATTTAATGTACACCTTCTCTTGTTTCTGTCTTGTATGTATTTATTCACTCCTTCATTATAGATTTCCATCAAGAGATCAACCATTTCTCTTCCACAGTTGTCTCTTGAATGAAGAATTTTTCCCAATTAGGATTTTGAAAGAATTTCTCAAGTTTCTCAAAGTTCATTTTGTTGTACATTAGTCTTCTTTTCTGTATTTCTCATTTCTCTCCATATATATTTCTTCCTTTGGTTCAACCTCTATTAGTATGTGGTCACTCTTTCCAAATGGTGTCTTGCATTTAATTTTATCCACAATTTCAGGTTCAGTTGTAAATATTAAATCCAGTCTCGATGGTTCTTCATTACTTCTGTGTCTGGAATTTTCATTTACCCATTGTGTCATTGTATGTTCTATGATCATGTCAAGTAATGCATTTCCCCATAGATCCTCTCCGCCCTTCACTGTCATCTCTTCCCAACAGATTTCTTTGCAGTTAAAATCTCCCTTAAGTAGCAAGTTACCTCCATTTTTCAGTATCTCATTTAATGAATGCCTTGTATCATCAGACATTTTTTAATGCTTGCCCTCTTTCCAAGAGCTTGTTTTTGGTGGCACATAAATCACCACAAACTTCCTACTTTTCATGTTGCTGTCTTCAATTTTATCATGATCATTTCCACACTGTTTTTACCCTCTGTAACCTTCGTCATATTCAAGTTTTTCTTGGCCAAGAATATGATTCCTCTGCCCTGTTTCTGTTTGTGTGTGCATGTGTTTGTGTGTGTGTGTGTGCTTAGTGGGCTGTGTTTGTTTGATATGGATCGAAGGGTGGAAGAGCTCAAGGGTTCTTGCAGAGAACTGTGTCTATTATTTTCATTTGTTGCCTTGTGAGAAGAATTTTGGTTTCTGGATACAGGTGATTTACTTGCATTGTTTAGTACAGGCACTTGTTGCTCTTTATGCCTTGTGTTGTTTGTAGATATAATTTTCATTGCAGGGTACCATGCCGTAGATGCATAACGAAGTGTTGTTCTTATGAATTGTTTGTATGCACTGATTATTATTTTTTCCACTGTCTTGGTCCTGTGCCTGCTACTGTTCTGAGTACATTCAGTGTCTTGTTTGTCTTTACTGTCAGATATTTGATATGTGGGGTGAAGGCCATGTGCGTATCAAATGACCCAATAGTATAAGGTTTTGTCCACTGGGAGAGGTCAGCCATTTAATGCAAATGTTGGATGCACCTTTGAGTCACAGTAATCAGTGGCAAGCATTACTGATAACATTTTAGGGGAAGCAGACTTTTTTTTTTTTTTTTTTGTCTCAGCCATACACTACCATAGTTCCAATTTGTTGAGGTAGATTTGTGTGTTCTTTGCTGCTTTTTTATAGTATTAGTATTGCTGGGTTATTGTTAGGTCATTTGCATGGGTAATGACTCTGATGTTGTGCTTTAAGTTGAATGTAAGGAGATAGTTTGTGAATAGGCTAGAATTGGTGATGGTATTGTTCTTAATAGATGGTTGTTCTGTGATGCTGCAATCTGTCGCCTAGGAGGTTTGCCTTTTTTGTCATTATTGTATTTATTGGTGTCTTTGATCTATTTGGACAATATGTGTCAGCACCACCATTTCTATTCTGTCAAGTGGCTTTTTCTCAACTAAACCTTCTATTGCTTGGTAAGTGGTATGTGTAAACAGTATGAGAACAACCCCCCCAACCTGAACAAATTAAACTTCAGCAAAGATTCCATTGTATCGAGGATTATATAGTCTAATTTAACAAAGAAATTATTAAATTTTATTTACAGTGATGTTATGGTAACGGGAGAAGATGAGCATCGAACTCCATATATTCCTCAAGAACGTAAGATTATGATATTAAGAAGACCTGCTGCAAATGAAGAACCTCAGTCTAATGAAGTCACCACAAAGCAGAGGCAGCCTTTTAAAACATTAGAGCAGGTTTGTATGATGTGCTTTGGATTTTCATACAGACAAGTGGATTATCATGAAATACCACAGGAGAGATCACATTCAAACCAGGATATTAGTTGGTGCTGATACAAGTCAGTAACCAGCTAAGGCAGTAAAGTCATATAGTTTGCTTCAAACATTGACCTTGCTCATATGGGATATAATGATCTTTGTGTTAATGTGTCATGGCAAATGGACCGAATTCAAAACACATTTAATCTTGTTTATACTACCTTCTGTATAATTACACAAGGTGATCACTAGTGCTAATGGTCATAATTCACTTGGTCATAAGTCAGTGACTACCAGTATGTGTAGGTTGGGTTTTCTCTCTCTTTGTCTTTCCTTTCTCTCCTCTTTCTCCTCCTCTCTCTCCCCTTCTCTCTCTCTATCTCTCTCTCTCATTCTTTAGTCTGTTGATTGTATTCAGCCAAATTGGGTAGAGTACATTCATGTTACCTCCCAATATGTGGTCTGTTAGTTAATACCCAGGAGTTAAGGGGTGGAGCCTGAGGAGGGTTAAATGGTGGGTTGTCAAATCAATCAATCATTCCCACGAGGTTCACTAAGTGAAAAACCTGCAGCCCCGCAGTGGCTGGCAACAGTCCTCAGAACTTTACAGAGATCTCTCTTGGAAGAAACTTTGAACTGTTGTCTATGTTGTATTAGTGTGACACTATTTCCTTTTACCAGCTCAAGGTTGTAGGTAGAAGGAGAGCAGTCACCAGATGTCAGCTTTCCATGTGTGAAAAAGTATAATACAGCTGAAGTTGATAGAGATCTTAGGCCCAGTCTAGAGTGTCAGCCCCATCAGGGTTGCACCTCATGGAAGTGAAGGAGTTGATAGGTTTTGAAAATGGGCAGCTTTTCTGTCTATCTTGCAACATGAATATTTAGTATGGTTAATGAAAACTTAGTTTCTGAATTGTTGCTTGACAACAGACTACCCTAGATGGCAACCAACATGCAGAAAACAGAGCATGTAGACTTACACTGTTCTTCATATCAGACAACTCCATAAAATCTTGTAAATGGCCATAGGTGGTTTACTGGTTATTCCAGGTCTTCTGCTAGAGAGAACCAAGACAATTGATTAGTTATCTTATTTTGTGTGAAAGTAGTGCCTCAGTGTATAGACACACTTTGACTCTGTTTCACAATTATCTGTCACAGAGAAAAGCTGAATATGCTGAGGCCCGTTTACGCATCCTTGGTGACACAGGAAAATCAGAAGAGGGAAAACCCCGACCTATCCAGCAGAAATCTTTGGAGCAAGTATGTATTTACATTATTGTAATATACAGTATTGGAGTCATGGTCATTGGTTCCTACCTCTTTTTTCCAGTCATCAAATTATGCTTTAAATTTATTAAAGTCATCTACTTAGGCCAGGGTAGTTTGTGGAAGGTATTCAAAAGGACTTTAATGGATTATGTAGTGGTGCCCAAAAGGAGGATTGGAAGAGTTCTGGGCATGAATGTTTATAGGGGAAAGAGCAGTGGAATTTCAGATCATTTGGTGGAAGGGAGATTGAGTGGATGTTTAGTGGAAAAGAAAGAGAAAGGATAGAGGCAGAGAGGAGTGAATTGAGTGAGAATGGGAAAGAGGAAAAATACCAGGTGAAGTTGAGAGAAGTCTGGAATGTTGATAAAATTAGTGTGTCAGTTGTTGCCGGAGTTTCACTGAAAGGTAAACCAGCTGTCCCACAGTGGCTAGCAATGGTCCAAGGGACTAAGAATCTTTGGACTCTTCTCAGTGTTTATTAGTGTAAGACTGTTTTCATATCACCAGCTGTAGTAAGGGGAAGGGAGCAATTGGCAATTTTCAGCTTCCCATGTCTGAAAAAGTGTAAGAAATAAGTTGAAATTGATTAAGATATCCTTGGCCCAGCCCAGAGACTGTCAACTCCTCAGGACTGCACCTTTTGATGGAGGTGAGGGGATTGATGGATATTAAAAATAGGCAGCTTCACTGTCTGTCTTGCAGGACCACCACATGCAAGTACCTGTCCCATGTAGTGAAAAGGGAAGGAAAGTAGTAGATGAAGAATGGATGTGTTTCAAGTGATGTGATATAGTTTAACGTCACAAACTCCCCCCCATCGGAAGGCTAGGACGGTGCTCCTCACAGAGGACTTTGTAGCATGGAATTTAATGTACCATGCCCTTGGTTCAGAGTAGGAAGTAATAATGTATGCTTAAATGATGTGTGGGATGAGAAAGACGGGAGAGAAGAGAAGGAAAGACGGTGAAGGGTGAAATAAAGGCCAGGGCAGTGGTGGAAGAAATTTTACATGCATACATATGAAAAATTGTTGCAAAGAAATGAGGAAGCATATTAGAGGTATAGAGTCAAGATATTTACCATTTGTCAGTTTTCCTTATGTGAAAGGGAGTTGAAGGAGTTATAGTTGATGGAATGAAATCTTGACCCCCGTCCAGAAACTGAGTGTCCCTTAAGGCTGCACCTCCAAATTGAGGCGAGTAGTGATGGGTTTTGAAAACAGGCATCAGGGGGATAATTCTGATGTCTGTCTCACTGAACCTTTACTTGCAGGTACCCGTTGTTACCCCCCCCCCCTCTTTTTCTTTCTTTCTTTCTCTCCTTTTCCTTCTTCTTTTTCTTCTTCCTCTTCTTCTTCCTATTCATCTTCAGGAAAATATGACCTTAATGTTAGGTTGATTTTGCCATTCGTTTTCAGCGAGAGGCAGATTATGCAGCAGCAAGACTTCGTATAATGGGTAATTCCAAGTCTCTTGAAGAAACTTCAACACGGTAAGACAGACTTGAATTTTTAAAAAACTATTATTTAAGTATTGTATAATAAAAATACTTATAGTAGCAAATATGCTAATGGAATTGGATGTTAAATTGTTGCCCTAGGTTTCACTTACTGAAAGAGAAATTGTGTTGGTGTTTAAGTGACATATGGGCCCACCCAGAGGCTGCTGGATGTTTTCTGGAAGCTATGGGTCCTCTGCAAGACAGACTAGGGATAATGGATTGGTTGATTGATCTCTTATTTGAAATATGTAGACCCACAGTAGCAAGCAGTTCTTTGGGCCACCCATAGATCTCAAAATATTGGACTGTTCTTTAATCTATCAATCTGTTGCCATGCTCTCTTTTACAGTAGCCCTGCAGCCCTGTAAAATCTAACTGTAGCCACCAGACTAGCCCATAGTTCACTCATTGAAGTGGTTTTGTACCAAGTGAAGAGCATTGTTTTGGATGATAGGTTACATATATCCTAGATCATGTTCCTCACATAACCTAGATCATGTTCCTCCTTTCTTTTATTCATTACTCATATAACTCCATAAAACATTGACATTTGGAACCTGCTTGAGACAATACTGCAGTGGAGTAAAAATCAGTCATTTCAATCCATTGCCCCTGGTCTCTCTTCCGGAAGACCTGCAGCTTTCACATAACTGGTAACATCCTCAGGGTGGGACCATAAGTCATTCAGGGAAGATATATTGTCGTTTATGAAAGATTGTGTAGGGAGAAGTGAGCCCAAAAAGAATCATTACAACAACAGCTTCAAGATTGTCCATCGGTGCTAGATAATTTTGGAATGGTGCTAGTTGTGTTTAAAAAAATGGGAAGGGAGTTGTGTACCTTGAGTGACCAAAATGGAGTAATCTTTGTATAATCTAGTACTGATTACTCAAAAATGGAAGAAAAAATAGTGAATTAAAGAAAAACGAACTGGCAAAGAGATGTCTATGTAAGTAGGGTGGAATCACCACTGGGGGTAATTCCCAAAAGGACATGTTTGAATGAAACCCCGAAATTTTACCAAAGGTTTGAGTGTCTCTCATTTTCTGGTTTTGCAAGAGAAGGTGGAATTTGGGTAAACAGAAATGGATAGAGAGCCTAGGTACAAAAATATTGTGAGAAACAGGGAGATCAGTGATTAGTTATATGAAATAATTGAACTGAAAAGTGAGCACAGAGAGATGTGTAGAGAAATAGCTCAACTAAAAAATGTAAATGAAGAGGCCAAGAGGGAGTTTGACAAACTGAAAAAGGAACTGAATATGATCAAGGGAGAGAATGAAAAATGAGGATAAACTAAAACAAGGCCTTAAAAAAAGAAGTGAAGGAGCAAATACAGGTAGTGACTGAGAAAGTGGAAGAGACAATCAAAGAAACTGATCCCCCAAGAGATAAAGAAACAATGGAAACTGGAACACGAAAATCAAAAATTATCTTTCAAAGAAATAGTAGTGCAACAAGTGAAGGAAAATGCCAATGAAATGGTGATTAAAGTAATTAAGGAAAAAGGAAATTTGGTCAGGGACACAGTGGATAAAAACAAGTGCATATTAGTTTATGATATTAACCTCTTCACTCCGGGGCACATCGCACGTCTGGCAGCATTAGCTGCCCAACGTACGATGTTGCGTCATAATAATCGCATTGTAAAAAATAAAGTCAGTGCTCAATCGTTCATTCTCTTTCACCCGTGTATTTTGAGAACCATAGAAAATATGATGAAGCCAGTTTAGAGAGAATGAAAGTTACGTAGGGACGACTACAATAAATATAATCAAGATGGCAACGTTGGCATCATCGAGTACCCACTTGCTCCTCTTGCTGCCTATGTAGGCGTCACCGTATGGAAGTGGTTAAAGAGAAACATGATGTGCCTAGATATCAGAGAGAAAAAGAGGAGAAAGAGATTGCTAAAGCAATTCTGAAGGAGGGACAGGATATGGGCAAAGAAATTGAGGAATTGTATAGAATGGGAATTACTCAAAAGAAAAACAATATTGGCTATTAAAAATAAAACTTAGGTCTCAAATGATAGCAGAAGTACTATCTAGAACAACAAAGCTAGCAAATAGTGAACATTACAAAAATGTATGGATAAAAGAAAGATGAGCGATGAAGAAAAAGAGAAAGAAAAGGAGCTTAGAAATTAAATAAATGATAAAAGAACGGAAACTGAAAAGATTTTTTTTTTTAGTTGGACCTGAGGCTGAGAAAATTGTTTATGAAACAAAAAATGAACCAGAAAAGGATGAGAAGGGAAAAAAATAAAAATAGCTTACACCAACATAAATGGCATGACTACCTGGCATTAGAATAACCAGACGTAATAGGATTTATAGAAACGAAATTAAAAAAAAGTCCTCTACCACCAAACAATGTGAGACAAGGTCTATACAACCATTGGATGAAAAATAGGAAAAAAAGGGTGGAGTAGTAATATTTTTGACTAAGAAAGGCTTAAATGTGATCAAGATAACAGAATGAAAAAAATAATAATTGATTATGGTGAAAGTTGAAAACAGTGACATGAAAAGTAGAAAATTTGTAGTAATCTATGTACCCCCCAAAACAAAGTCTTGGACATAGAATGATCATTCTAAAATGTTGGAAGACACAAAGAATGAACTAACTGATTTACTGAAAGAAGGAAATATAATAATCATGGGTGATTTTAATTCAGAAGAGATATGTTGGGAAGAAATGACAGTGAAGGGTGGAGAAGACCTCTGGGGAAACATACTACTGGATATGACCATTGAATACACAATGACTCAGTGGGTAAAGGAAAATACCAGATACAGAAACAATGAGGAACCATCAAGACTAGATTTAATACTTATGTCAGAACCTGAAATTGTGGACAGAATTGATTACAAAACCCCAATTAGGAAGAGTGATTATATACTAATAAAATTTGAACTAAAAGAGCAAATGGATTTGAGAAGAAATGAGAAACATAGAAAAGGAAGGATATTGTACAGCAAAACTGATTTTAAGAAACTCTGAAAATTCTTTCAAAACGCAAATTGGGAAAACTTCTTAACCCCTTCCATACGGTGCCGCACACGTAGGCGTCATGGACTTAGATCTCGGTGGCAGCAGCCAATGCCAGCCGTACGACGTGTCGTAATAATACTCGCATCATAAAATATAGTCACCGCTTATATCGATCGTTCTCTCTTCACCCGTGAATTTTGATGACCATAGAAAATGCGATTACAAAAGAATTAGAAAGAATGTCATTATGGAGGGGCGACTACAATAAATATAATCAAGACGCCGATATGGCAGCCTCGCGAATACACTCGCTCCCCATGACGCCTACGTGTGCGGCACCGTATGGAAGGGGTTAAATGAAGAAACAAAGATGGAAGAAAAATGGAATATACTAAAAGAAATTTACAATAAGGGAATAAACAAATATGTACCAAAACAGAAGCAAGAGAGGGTATACATAAAGCACTGGTACAACAAAAAATGTAATGAGGCTAAGGATAGAAGAGACAAAGCAGGGAAAAGATGAAAAAAAATGAGTACCCGGTAAATGGTAAACATATCAAACTAAGAAATTATTATATAAAAATACGCAGAAATGGAAAGAGAAACTATGAAAAAGACATAATAGAAAAATGCAAGGAAGAAACTAAACTATTTTACAGGTATGTAAATGGTAAACAAAAAACAAACAAGAAATAGCAAGACTGCGCCAAGGGAATTACTAACATAAAGAAGTAGAAATGGCTGAAATTATGAACAAACATTTCAAAACGGCATTCACAATTGAAAGTTTACAAAACTTTGAGGAAATAGAGAAAGATACCCCCAATAAAGGAAATAACTGTGACACAAGAAATCAGAGACCAAATAAAAAAAACATTGATTTCAGAAAATCACATGGTCTGGATGG
Organism: Oratosquilla oratoria; assembly: GCF_046742065.1. Taxonomy (NCBI): domain Eukaryota; kingdom Metazoa; phylum Arthropoda; class Malacostraca; order Stomatopoda; family Squillidae; genus Oratosquilla; species Oratosquilla oratoria. Next base: position 9,152,157 of record NC_134778.1, read on the forward strand.
AATTGCAAATTGGATATCAAAAGAATGCATAGATGAGTTGATCGAAAAAGTATACAAGATAAATATTCCAATAAGGAAAGGAACCACAGGACTGGAAAAATGCAAATACTGTACCAATATATAAAGGAGGGAACAAGGAAAATCCAACTAACTACAGACCAGTCTCCCTTACAAGCACAATAACAAATATATGTGAAAAAGTTATCAAAATTATATGGGTTGAACATCTGGAAGAAAAAATATACTGAATCCAAAACAATTTGGATTTTGACAAGGAAGATCATGTACAACAAACTTGATCTGCTTCTATTCGAGACTAATAGAAATAATACAAGAAAGGTATGGATGGGCAGACTGTGCTTTTCTAGATCTAAAAAAAATTTTTTTTTATAAAGTACCATACCAAAAACTAATAAGAAAAATGGAATCAAGAGGTGGCATTAAAAGAAAATTATTGGAATGGGTGGAAGACTTCTTGACTGGGAGGAAAATGAGGGTAGTAATTAGAGACAAATACTCAACCTGGGAAGAAATGATAAGTGGTGTCCTGCAAGGTTTGATATTGGCTCCAATCATGTTTGCCATATATATAAATGACATGGACGAAGGTGTGGAATATTATATGAACTTTGCACAAAAATACTAAAGAAAGTAAGTACAGAGGAAGATTGTGAATCAGTACAGATAGACCTAGATAAAATCTTGAAATGAAGTCAAAAGTGGGAAGTGAACTTTAACATCAAGAAGTGTAGTATAATGGAGTTTAGAAAAACTGAAAATAGAATAACGAGAAATTATAAAATTGGTGAAGTAAAAAAAGTAAGCTCAGAAAGGGACCTAGGATGGTTGTATATGGATGATGTTGTGATTGCATGAGGTGGAATGGGCAGGGGGATGGGGGGTGAGGTAGTATGTGTGAGCAAAATTTGACACAGCCCAAAGGGATTTCTTCCCGTCCTCTCCTTTTGTGCAATGGGGGGACGGAGAGGGGGGGGGGTCGCCGATTTAATGAAGCGGCCTTGCTGTGGATGTGCTGTGTCTTGCGACACTGCTTCTGACCCAGGGCAGTGGACAAGGTGCAGGGATGACCCGTCATCCAGGAGGTGCTCAGATAAGAGGGAGGGTGGAGGGGTGTGGAGTGTATTCAGGGATGGAATGGGTGGAAATGATTTTATGCCTTTCCCTTTTTGGCTACCTCCCTTGTAAGGGGGAAAAAGCCTTGGTATATGTATGTATTTATGTATGTATGTTTAGTAGTTGTGTTTTTGTTGCATCTTGTAAAAATCAGTGGAGAGATTCTCCACAAACTTGTCATCAAAAATCCACATTTTCCACAAATATGTAGTTCCAACAAGCAGTTTTACTACCTGAATTCTCTTTTTGTGCTAGCAAGGGTCACCAATTTCTTAGTTCACAACCAACCTAAGGGCTAGGTTAATTGCAATACAGAAAGAGAAAATTATATATATATATATATATATATATATATATATATATATATTACACACAGGAACCCACAGTCGGAGAAAGAATAAACTTCGAATAAAGAAAAATCCTATATTTTGGCTATCAACTGTAGCCCTCTTCAGGAAAGTACATAAGATAGAGAACAGAGGGGACTTATAAACTACAGTAAGAAGAGATGTGGACAGTTGACCTCACTCAAGCGCGGGGCAAACTGGGGTGGCGGAGGAGGGAGGAGGTGAGGAGAGGGGAGGATGTAGTGTCCGCATCAACTTGGCTACTGCTGCGCATGAGATAATGTCAGGTGTCCACTGCCCTTTAGAAATATTAATATTAGGGCATTCCTCAATTAATGCTGATTCGACTATTTTCCTCCTGAAACCGCAGTGGGACTTGAACACTAATCTGGCCTTACCCCAGTCGAAAGAATGATTCTTATTTTTGACATGAAGAAATACAGCCGAATTTTCTTGCCCATACCTAATTGACCTTTTATGTTCTGCCAATCTAGTGTTCAGGTCTCTCCCGGTTTGACCCAAGTAAACCAAATCACAATCTTTGCAGGGCAAACAATAAACACCAGGTGACTCAACTTCCTTCGGTTTTTGTTGAACGTTCACAATTTGCTTACGCACGGTGTTAGGATAGTGATAGGCAATAGTGAGACGTTCATGAGGAAACAATTTAGTAGAAGAACTGATGGTATTATTAGATGGAATTTTTAAAATGTCCTTAAAGGAGCGGTGAAAACTTGAGGGGACGGAAGTTTTGAGGGGAAAACAGTTGATAGCCGAAATATAGGATTTTTCTTTATTCGAAGTTTATTCTTTCTCCGACTGTGGGTTCCTGTGTGTAATTTACAAATGTGCTACTACATTTCTGTTTAGAAATATATATATATATATATATATATATATATATATATATATATATATATATATATATATATATATATATATATACAGTGTGCCCTTGAGCAGTTTGCATGAGTAGTTCAGAGAATTGTCAGGAAGGTTAATCAAAACTCTTCGTTAAATTTATTGATTATATATATAGATAAAAATGCATTCAAAGTATATGGGACATAGAAATCTACACAAGTAAAATAATACAATGCATAGAGTCTGTAATTACATAAAGATTTTAAAGGTCATCAAACCATCAAAATTATTACATTTTTCACATGTTTACACAGGACCTGAAGATGTGGACTGCTGAGTCTTATTTAAGCTTGATAGAAGATGCTCCAATGTAAAATCATCTGGAACAAATCTATGATGCTTTTCTCAGAAAAATAGGTAGTTTAGAAGCCAGATGCACAATGACCTCTGGTAGTAGGGAATTCTTCTGGTTGTTGAGGAACAATTTGGAGATTGGTTGTTGGTGTTCCATAGTGGAGAAATACCAGAAAGCAAGACAGAATGTGCAGAGCCTTAGTTTTTGTTTAGTAGTTGTTAAGAAGATATTCAAAATAATTCGGATGGCAAAGGCTTGTACTTTGCGTGGAGATTACCATTCACGGGTTTTAGTAAATGAATAGTAATTGAAAAGGTCCAAAAGACATGTTTAGTTGAGTTGTCATAACGACAGTGTAAAGAAATTCTACGTAGTTTTCAGATGAACCATGGGAATCAGCTTCTCAGTTTGTCTATACTTCTGCTTGTGTCTTCTATTAGCTTTCTCTTGTCTCTTCTCTCTGTTCTCTTATATGATGAAAAATAACTTGATGCAGCCTTAAGGGATTTCTTCCTGTCTTCTCTTTTTCTGCATAAGGGGATGGGGAGGGGTGTTGCCAATTTAATGAAGCAGCCTTGCTGTGGATGTGCTGTGTCTTCCAAAACTGTTTCTGACCCAGGGCAGTGGGTAATATGCAGGGATGACCAGTCATCCAGGAGGAGCCAAGATAAGAGGAAGGGAGAGGGGTGAATGGGAGTGGAGTATGTGGGGAAGGAATGGGTGGGAGTGGATTTTATGCCTTTGTTTTTTTGGCTACTTCCTCTGTAAGGGGGAAAGCCTTTGGTATATATAAGTATTTTTTTCTTCTTCTCCTCCTCCTCCTCCTCCTCCTCCTCCTCCTCGCTGCCCTTGATGGGCAAAATGCAAGGATGACCTCCCATCAAGGAGCCAAAATGAGTGAGGGAGTGGTGGAATGGGTGGGAATGGAATTACATATTTTGATTTTGGCTACCTACTTAATAAGAGGGAAAAAGCCCTATGTATATGTATTTATGTATTAATTTTTTTTCTCATCTTCTCCATGTGTCAGATATCACATTTGAATGTTCAATATTATCATTACACTTAATTGTCTATATATTTAATTTTAGGGTGGGAATGGTTGTATGCCTTTTTCTTTTTGGCTACCTCCCTTGTAAGGGGGAAAAAGCCTTTGGTATATGTATGTATGTACATACATACATATACCAAGGCTTTTTCCCCCTTACAAGGGAGGTAGCCAAAAAGAAAAAGGCATAAAAAAATGTATGTATGTATGTATGTATATTTAATTTTTCATGTATTAGCTTGACAGTCTCTTCTCTTTTCAGACCACTTGTTTCCAAAGTGGCTTCCGGCACAGAAGATGTAACAATTACCAGAACTCCGCGGGGTCCTGATGGAACTATGGGTTTTAGTCAGAAAGGAAATAGGTAGCACAGGAACAATAGAAAATATTAAGTATTCACAATTATTTAAAGAGTAACACAGTATTTGTGGAGGAGGTGACGTGATTGAAAATCTTGGATCTGCTTTACTGTAATGATTTAGAAGGCTTAGTCTAGCTACCTTCTCAAGTGTTACTGCCACTCTTCAATTTTTACTGTTCTTTCAAGGTGACTAAATAAGAGACGAAATCATTTATTTTGTATTGGAATTACAAAAATGGTTTAAAGTGAGATCACTAGAGAGCTTGATCTAAAGCCACATTGTACATTTCTTCACTGTATGTCTTCAAGTATTTATAGTTAACATGACAGTTTTGTCTCTCGTCTTTCATACTTGGTCATTTAAGTGAAATTTAGGAAAAAATATATCTTAACCTAAGAAAAAGCAGCCAATTGTATATACACACATTTCCTTTGTTTGATTTGTAATTTTATTTCATACGTTGCCTTTATAATAATTGTTTTTATCACAACCATCCCACCTACCCGTTGTAACATCAAGTTATTCTTCTTTTTTTATTAATTTGATGATTATTATTAATATTATTATTACTATTAGTAGTAGTAGTAGTAATTATTATTATAATAGTTACTATTATTTCATTTCTTATGACCTAATTTTTTAACGAGTCATCACAGAGTAATGAACAAGTTACCTCATACGACTTGTCATTGTTAAAGCCCAAATTTTATGAATGGGATGGTTCAAGGGAGTTCCTTTAATTACCCCTTTTTCACCTTAGCTGTCTTATCATAACATTGAATCCCATCCTTTCCCTTGTAACATAATTTGAACCTGGTATTTAGTATAATCTTGATTTTATTATGATAATTTCACCCAAGTATTGTAACAAGACTTTGTGACCTCTTAAGATTGTCCAGTTCTGATTCACCCTTCTTAACCTGTTCTTACATTACCTCATTTCACCTCACATTGCCTAATGTCATTTCAGTAGAATACAGGCCAGCCTAACATCAAATAAGTTATTCTGGAAGTGCCCACCTAGCACATGCAGGCATTTATTATACCATATCCAAGCTTATGCCATCATGGCCCATATCAACTCTGTATATTTGAATCACTTGATACAATATGTCACCTCTGAACTCTCTACTTTCTTTGAGGAGTTTATATTTGCCATAGAATATTCTTCATTGGCTGTATTTATACAAATAAAAGTAGCAGTGAGCTATTGAAGTTGAGGTTCCAGCACGGCTTGCCAAAATCCGTTAAGTTGTGCTGTACATGGCTCAATATTTGATTGATATCTGCATCAGCTCTTTAAGGATAAAATTGCATTTTTTGCTTTACAGTGAGAGTATATGTTCTTTATATTGAGTGGGCATAATCATGGATGTAAATACTAGCTGTATATATGACAAATTCATTTGATAAATCTTCTCATACATGCACATGTTAACCTATACACATCCCATGTAAACATAAGAATATTGTTATACACACTCAAAGTAGCATGTTAGTATTTACATACTTCTGCAACTCTAATTGCATATGGGCACACATCAAATAGAAAATACTCCCATGGTTATATATATGGATATCAGTGAAAGACATTATTACAGTAATGTAAATGTTCAAATATTATCATAGTTTCCTGTAATAGGAAAATTGCAGAAATGTAACAACAAATCATTTCAAGGGGATTGTGAACAAATGGTCAGAATGCATTTCAAGTATCCATGAAATTTGAATCAAAGTTTTTAGATCATAAAATTGAAAAAGCCAGTGTAGTACAAATGTTCGTACTTATGATTGTCATTCTTTTCGGATTACATAAAGTAAGTATTCATTGCCAAATTTAAGGACTAATTAAGCCAAATAATGTGGAAATCATTACTGTTAGTACCAGCACATAGTGACATTGGCCAAGTAATGATTCAATCAAATGTTAAAAGTGAAAAAAAAAAAAAAAAGTGTTGTACATTAGGATAATCACGTGACACTAATGCAACCACATGATATACTACACATGTCAATATTAACACTGCCAGTCAACTCTGATACTGTCTAACACATTTTGACTTTTAAATAGTATAATATAACTACTTGTACTCTAAATTGCTTTGTATGAATGGAAATAGCAGACTGCAGGAAATATTTATTGAGATGTGTGACAGAAAAATTTAGAAGTACTGGAAGTATAATTTGACAGTGATTGACATTTTTAAAGGAAGTAACCATAGAATGCTCTGACTGACCTCTGGTGGTATTCTTAGTGATAACTGGAGACTGTTGAGGTGTTCGGGTAGAATAAAGAATTCTCTCTATTTTAGATACTGTAGGCTTTATTTTGTTTATTTTTTTCCCTTTTTTTCTTTTGGATGGTATTTGAATACAAACCTAAAAGATATACCATGCTTTTCTTGGCTTCTCAGGTGTTCATTTATATTTCTTGGTGATGTTTTAAGGAGTTTTTGAAGATTTATTTGCTGTTCCATGTAAGATACCTTATTTTATAGATAGCACTTCTAATGTTTTATTCAAAGTTAAGTTGTCCTGTTGAATATGTGCCTCTGCTATCTATTCACCTTTTGAATTTTTTGCCATGACCTAGTGGCTTGTAAAATGTATATCAACACTTGTTTTCCATGAACAAAATAATATAAAGATATTTGATATATTTTATTGCAAAATATTAACAAGCTTTTTCCCTCTCCAATCTTCTAATGGGTAATTGTTGCTTTTATAACACTAGAAAGGTGTAAATGTAATTCCATTAAAACTAGCGGAGACAGTTATCTGCAAATGATAACAGTTGCACCTGTTAAACCTCATTTATAAGAAACAAGTGATGGGCAATAGTGCACCACATTAATCTCGTATGGCTTGCTAGCATAGTGGTTAGCATCTCTGCCAGCCAGTTTGCAGAACTGACATTGAGACCTGCTTAGGGTTTGAGAATTATGACAATACTAAAGCTACTACTGTCTCCCAAGAGGTGTGTGTGTGGTGGGATTCACCATGGCCCTGGTGTATGGTCAGAGTGTTACCTATAAATTGTGCCATGCAAGCCATGAAACTTATCCAGGAGGGTAATAGTGATCATGAATCTAACATGTGATCCAAAACCATGGTGAACTGGAACTGAGATAGCACCCTGCTTTGCTCAAAAAGGCATCAGAATACCAGAGATATGGTCTCATTTGAGCAAAGAAATAGGGTGTGTGTATGGTGTGATTCACCATGGTCTTGGTATGTGTAGGGGCATGGCATCGTTACCCATAGAACAGGTCATACAAGTTATGAAGCTCTCATCCAAAAGGTTGATTAATAGCTGTTGATCATTAGTCCTGCATGTGATCTAAAACCATGATGGGTCACCCATTCATAATAGTGAAAGGATCATGAAGTTAGAGGTCTTACTGAAACGTATACTTAAAGAAGGAAATAAAAAAGTGAGAGAATACAAAGAGCAGCAAGCAAAATGGTCTCCAATTTAACTGACAAACCATATAGGGAAAGATTAGCAAAATTAGACATGCACATACTAGATGAAAGGAGAGAGAGGGGTGACATGATTGATGTGTTTAGATTAATGAAAGGAGTGGACAAAATAGACAGAGAAGGTGTGGTGTCTTAGTTTTGGACAAAAGGGCAACAAAAAGGATATCAAGAAGCCATTTTCCACTTAGGTACTAAATCAGTTTATGGAGTAGCTGAGAAGAGGAAATAATCTACTAAAATTTTTATTTTATAGTTTCTGTGCTGGGTTATAATTATCAGGTTGTCTGTGTGAATGTATTGGTGTTAATATCTGGATCTGGGGTTGGGAGATTGTTTGTGAAGAGATTGAATAGCTCCTTGTGGGACTGCATTGTATCATTTTTGTCCCACAAATTTAATTATTTTGGGTTACTTTGCTCTTCCTTCTAAGAAATTGGCCATTTCTTGTCATTATTTGGACAGTATGTCTGGGATGTGTCTTGCTGCATTGCTCTGGACCCATGACAATAGGCAAGATGCAGAGATGACCCAGCATCCATGAGGAGCCGAGATGAGAGGGAGGGAGGAAGGGATGGTGGATGGGAGTGGGTGTGGAATTATGCCTTTTGACTTTAGCTGCCTCTCTGGTAAGGGGGGGAAAAGCCCTTGGTATATGCATGTATATCTAGGGTGTAAGGGAGGAAGAAATGAGAAGTTTAAATGTATTTGAGAAATAAGGTGGGGGTTATAAGGACGGATAGAGTGAGAAAAGAAGAAGTGAGGTGGAGAGTGGGGATGGAAAGGGAGTTATCAGATAAGGTTGATCGAAAAATTCTTGTATGATTTGGATAACTAGCAAAAATAGTGTGAAAGGCAGTGGTGGATGGGGTGAACAGGAGGGGAAGACTAAGAATGGGATGGTGCTGTTTTGTTATGCGATCTCATTTATGGCGTGATCTCAAAAATTAGGATTTTGCTTTGGTATGTGATCCTAACCTAACACAATACAACACAACACTCATTTCTTGCTTATTTGTTAGTTAGTTTTTTTTTTTTTTTTTTTTTTTTTTTCATACCAAAGCAAAATCCTAATTTTTGAGATCACACCATAAATGAGATCACATAGCAAAACAGCAAAAAAGATATGAACACAGATTGCTACTATCAGGTGAGATCGCATACCAAAACAAAAGCATGACTTTGAGATCGCATACCAAAGCAGCACCGAATGAGATTAATAGATGGGGCGAAGAGTTCCTTGGATAAGAGGGGCATCTGTTGAGCAGGGAAGGGAGAGGGCAAGGGATAGGTGTGAACGGGGAAGGGTTGTGAATGGATGATAAATAGATGCAGCCTGAAGGGATTTTTCCAAGTACAGTGTACTACCTCTCATTAATGGACGTTAATTAGCTCTTTGTGATGTTTTTGGTGCTGCTGTTTAGTGCTATGCAATCATTATGCCACCCAAAAACCACTCCAAATCAACGGATTACACTGGGGAACACTCATTTTGTTGCATTTAAAAAAATACTTTTCTATAGTCAACTTGAGTGTGCTGATTTCAAATCTGAAGTCGGGTTTTGTCTGCAAGCTACAGATTTTATGCAATTTGACATTTTTATTTATTTTTTAAATTTTCGTTATTATAGGAAATTGCAATATCAGCCACAATTCTTTTGTTCACTTGAATCTTAAAACAGTATGAAAGCCATTTCTGTACATTTATTAAGGCAAAAGAAACAGAACATTAACAGAACATCTATCCCAAAGTTAGATTAGCATCCTTCAGAACATCACCACAGCTGATGGAAGCTTATCAATTTCTTTGTGTATTTTTTTCAGGCAGGAATTTGCGTTTGTAACTTTTGCGTTTGTACATTTCATCTGGGCAATTTCGTTTAATGCTCCAGCAGTAGTCAGCCATCATACTTTTGGTAGCGTTCTTCCATGATCTTTAGGTCTTGGTGGAATCGTTCTCCTTGTTCGTCACTCACAGCCCCCAGGTTGTCAGGGAACTGATCAAGGTGGCTGTTCAAAAAATGAAGCTTGATGCTCATGTTGCACCCGAGATCACGAAAAGCGAGGAGCATTCTGTTCACAAGTTCACTGTAGTTCTCCGCCTTATTGTTTCCAAGGAAGTTCTGAACGACTGCCACAAAGGATAACCATGCTGCCCTTTCTAAAGCGGTCATCTTAGCAACAAACTGATCATCACGAATTAGCGTTCGAATCTGTGGACCATCAAACACGCCTGCTTTGATCTTCTCAAATGATAACCCTGGTAAAGCTGTGATGATGTGTTGGAAACATTCACCTTCGGTTTCCAGTGCCTTGACAAATTGTTTCATCAAACCTAATTTGATGTGAAGAGGAGGAAAGATGATCTTATCTCTGTTTACAATTGGGTCTTGTTTGATATTTGGCATGCCTGCTTCAAGGGTGTCGCGAATAGGCCAGTCCCTCTGGACCCAATGTCTGTCTCGTGCTCGGCTGTCCCACATACAGAGGAAACATGGAAACTTGGTGAAACCTTTCTGTTGTCCAAGAAGAAAGTTGACCATCTTTAAGTCTACACAAATTATCCAATTGTGCTCATGATACTTTAATAAGTCCATGACCATTCTCATATCATCATAGTCTTCCCGCAAATGCACTGAGTGACCGACAGGTACTGCTCCATAAACATTGCCATTATGTAAAAGAACACACTTTAGACTGCATTTTGAACTGTCTAAAAAGAGTCTCCATTCAGCAGGACTATAGTAAGGTACACCCAGTTCTTTGAGAAGCCCTGGGATGTCATGGCAGTAAACAAACTGTCTGTCTTTTGAAAAGAAGGTCACAAAAAAAGCTGGTCACGCTTTCTGAAATATGATACTTTAACAGAGTGATCAACAAGATTTCTGCCTTGTAATCTTGATGCCAAAAGCTCTGCTGCTTTCTTTGAAAGACCTAAATCCCGCACTAAATCATTCAGTTCAGCCTGGGGAAGAGGCTTAGGGACGGGGAAAGGTTCAGTGTCTGAAGAACAGTCCTCCGATTGTGAACACTTTTCTGACAATTCACTGTCACAACTGTCTTGCTGGCTTATATCATGTCCAATGTCTTTATCGTCCAATGAAGGCAAGCCTTTGAAAACTGGAACAGGTACTTCTTCAGAGTGCGGAACAGGCCGAATAGCTGAGGGAATGTTCGGATAGGTAATCTTATGTCGGTTTTTCTTCCCAACACCCGTTGTGTTTACCATGCAGAAATAACAGTCAGTTACATGGTTGGCGGGTTCGCGCCAAATCATTGGAACTCCAAAAGGCAGACCTTTGCGTTTTCCTTTGGTCCAGTCTCGAAGCATTTCCTCACAATTGTGGCACACAACATGAGGAGCCCATTGCTTGTCTTGATCACCAAGATGAACTTCAAATATGCCTTGTTAGGCACGCTTGACGAACGAGGATATGGTTACGTCTCTGACGATTGAGTGTGTAGCATCACATATGTAGCAGAAGGCATCAGGCTTGTTTCTGCAATGATGTCTCATTCTGGAAGCCATGTTTGAACTGAAACAAAAGAAGAATGATCAAAATATTAGAAGCTATCTATATATATGGACGTTAAAATGCTTATACATGGTTTACGCAAGTTCACATATGTACAATTTCATTAACCTCAAATTGCATACAAACTAGAGCTTGTCGAGAAAAACTAATTTCAGATTTGAAATCAGCGCCTAAAACTCTTTCAAAATCCGTTAAAATATCCAATGCAACTCAAAGTTACTGAAAAAGTGTTCCCCTGTGTTATTCACATCAATGGACACCGTTACCCCCCCTTTAGTCCGTTAATGAGAGATAGTACTGTACTCTCTAGACTTATGAGGGAATGAAGAAGGAGGGTGCATATGTACATGAAACAAGTGGGGTTGAGCCAGTTTCAGCTATGTCTTGTAGTATTGTTTCTGACCCAGGCGGTGGATTGGGGTGGGGGGATATACCTCTTCATCCACATGAAGCTAAGAGATACAAAGGGATGTGGGATGGGTGGAGGCTATGCATGCCTTAGCTGGCTACCTCCTTTAAAAAAGGGAAAAGCCTTTTAGTATATAGATAGGTAAATGTCATTCAATCAATTCATTGTTCCTGGTCTCTTGTGCAGAAGAATTGCAGCCTTCAGGTAACTGGCAGCAGCCTCTAGTCATTGGAAAGATAGTGTTGTTTGATTGTTAATGTGGGGAATTCTAGTACGAGATTTTTGATCTCCTCTGTATGGAGGTTGCATTTGGGGCATGAATGGATCTAAGAACTATATCAAATGCCTTGTCTATGTCTATAGCTACCATAACGATTTTTTTTTGGTGGAGCAAATTGGTATGAGATTTTCAGTGTCCTCTGAAGGTAGTTGCACTTGGGGCATGGATAGACATAGGAGCTATATCAAATGCCTTGTCTATGTCTGTAGCCACCGTAACCATTTTCTTCTGGTGGAGCAAAGTTATTTGAAAGATGTTAGAGAGTATAACTTTCCACATGATTTTGTACACTTGTGAAACAAGTTGGATGAAAATATAATCTAGGCCAACAACATAAATTGACTTAACCCCTTGAGTACCGGATGTGTGTTTTGTGATGGCTGAGTGCACCCGTCAGGAACCGAGCGTGCTCCCCGTGACACGCACGTGTCACAGTTATAAGCTGTCTGTATTGAGGGCTCTCAAGGCCTCGGTTTCTGGGTTATTTCTACCCACGTGGTGGCAAGTGTCTGTGTTTACAAACATAAGGCTACAGCCATTCGTGGGACGGTTTGAAACGTTTGTTTACGTAAGGTTGATGGGGCGGTAACGAAGGGGTTAAGTCAAATTTTGATGAATGGAGGCGAAGAGAATGGACCCCAAGAGCAGCACCATATACTAAAACTAGGTAAATAACACACACACTCCACACACTCTCACACACTCTCTTCTTTCTCTCCTCCTTCTCTCTTTCTCTCTCCCTCTCTTCTCTCTCTACCTCTTCTCTCCCCCCTCCCCTCTCTCTCTCTCTCTCACGGAGCTGCCTGGTGTAGGCCTTATGGTCTCTTGCAGTCTCCTTCATTCTTATGTTCTCTCGCTCTCTCTCTCTCTCTCTCTCTTTACAAAAGCATAAGAGGAGAAAGACTTGGGAGTGTTGATGAAGGACAACCTGTCACCTGATGGACATATCAGCAGGATTGTGGGAAAGATGTATGGATTACTGCAGAAGATTAATTTGGTGTTCAATTAAATGAATGAAGAGACAATAAAAAAAAAAAAATCGTCAAAACCCTGATCCATCGAAGGCTGGAATATACATATGGATTACTGCAGAAGATTAATTTGGTGTTTCATTATATGGATGAAAAGATAATGAAAAAAAATATTAATAAGTCGTCAAAACCCTGATCCATCGAAGACTGGAAAATGCGTCAGTGGTACAGCCCCCCACACAGAGTGAAGGATATAAGCAAGATTGAGAGAATACAAAGGGCAGCAATCAAACTGGTTAGATAAACTACACGAGAAGAGACTTTAGGTTTGCTAACTTTGAAAGTTTGAGAAGAAGGAGGTGAAATGATTACAGTATTCAGGTCGCTCAAGGGGATAGACTACGTTGACAGAAGAGATCACTTGGTTTGAGATGGGATGCCTTAAAGAGGTCATAGAACAAATTAAGAAAGACTGAATGCGTAGAAGATGTGAAGAAATACAATTTTCCGTAGAGATGCATAAATGCTGGGAATAACTTAGAAGATTATATATATAGCCCAAGCAGTACATAAATTAAAATCAATGATGACCGGAAAATATAGGCTAAGTTGGAACCATACATGAATGTGAAGCTAAGTATGGTAACTGAAGAGTAAGAGACAACTTCATGAATACTTGGGAACATAGTGTTGGTATCCTTATCCCCCCCCTACTTGCGTCACTACCACCATCAAAGTAGCATAAGAAAATAAAATGGAGACTTGGGATTGATAATTGAAAGACTCAAGGACTAGAAAGGAGAGAACAAAAAGGATAAAGCAACTCTGCATTCTTCTGAGTGGAGATTGTTATCTGTCATAGACAAATACGTAGCTGGCTCCAAAGTCCCCAAAGGCATATCACTATGCACTTGATACCCCAGTATAGGTTTTTGTATATATATATATATATAATACATATTTGCTTTAGTGAAAACAAATATATGCACATGTGCATGTGGAGTGGATTGTGTATACCTAGATTTAGAGAAAGCATTCTACAAGTTACCTCACAATTGATTGCCATGGAAATTGAAATGTATTGGAGGACAGAGGTATACAAGGACAGAAGTAAGGAATGATGTGTCAGGATGAAGGGCAGTGTCTAGCAAAGTCCCATAAAGGTCAGCACCAGCACTTGCAATGTTCCTTATACAGTAAGTCCTCATTATATGGTACATATGCATTTCTGAAAACCTTACTGCAAATTGAAATTACCGTATACCAAACGCAGGAAGAGACTGATTGTCATGGTGGCCACACAGCTTGGTGGCATTATGGTACAGTGTAAACAGAACACAAGCAGATACCGTATCTGTGAATTTTTCTTACCGTAAATAGAATCGAGGGTAGTAATTACCAAATACCGTAACTGTGAATTTACCAGATAAAGAATTAATGTAAAAAGAGGACTCGGAGGTATACAAGGACAGAAGTAAGGAATGATATGTCAGGATGAAGGGTAGTGTCTAGCAGAGTCCTATAAAGGCCAGCACTAGGACTTACAATGTTCCTTATATACATAAACATGATGGGAAGCATGACAAAGTACACAAACATGTTTGTTGACAATGGAATGGAAATGCAGGACTTTTGAAAAAAAAAAAAAATTAGGATTGTAACACTTCACTCAACTGGTTTCATCTTTTGTCTTTCTCGTGAGAAAGACAAAAGTCAGAACTGATCAAGTGAAATGTTACAGTCCCAATAAAGGCACTTTCGAAGACCTGTTCCTTTTCCCTCATCTTCCCATACCTGTCTATATGAATTCTAAATATTTGTTGACAATGTGAAGATCATGAAAAAAAGAGAAATGTGGATTTTACTTGTAGGTTGTTTAAAGATCTAGATTGTACATATGCTTGGAGCCAAGAGAAGACAATTAATTTTAGTGCCAGAAAATACAAAGTATTGGAAACGGGAAATACATCAGAAAGATCATCACTTGAACTTTTGAATGGGAAGAGAAACAGCATCAAAACCCAAAAGAGGAGGAAAACCTGCGAGCATGCAATCAGTCCACTGCCCTAGATCTCGATTGTAGAGACCCACAGTTCCCAGTTAACTGGCAGTAGCCACCAATTTAGCCTATAAGTCACTCTAGGAAGAGATATTGCATTGTCGTCTGGGTAGTGGGAGTAGGACAATGAAGAATAAGTTATTATGTATTTTTTGTGTGGTAATTGCAACTGGGGCAGTTTGAGTCTGTGGCCAGGCATATTCTATGTTGGTACTGTGTGGGTGATGACCTGAATACAGTTGTGCCATTGTGGTTCTTGTTTATGGAAAAGTTTTTCCGTTCAGTTTTCAGTTGGCTGTGTTACTGTAATGTGATAGGGATGGGTGGGTTTCAGGGCTCTGGTGTAGAGCTGTGTGTCTATCTTTTTCATGTGGCTCCTGTGGGGAGGGTTTTGGTTTCTATGTGTAGATGTTCTATTGGGATGGTTTTACTGTATACTATTATTAACATTTCATTTTTTGTTCTTTTAAGGATGTCTGTATTCTGCTTGCCAAAATCTGTGCTTGTTGATCTTACATACATATACCAATGGCTTTTTCCCCCTTACAGGGGAAGTAGCCAAAAAAACAAAGGCATAAAATCCACTCCCACCCATTCCATCCCCAAATACTCCACTCCCATTCATCCCCCCTCCCTCCCTCCCTCTTATCTTGACTCCTCCTGGATGACAGGTCATCCCTGCATCTTGCCCACTCCCCTGGGTCAGAAGCAATGTAGTAAGACACAGCACATCCACAGCAAGGCTGCTTCACTTAATCGGTGACACCCCCCTCTCCATCCCCTCATGCAGAAGAAGAGAAGATAGTGAGAAATCTTAGTATGCTTAATTTCTTTTGATTTTCACTCTCCTGCCCTTGATGTGTGGGTTGAAATGATGTATTGATATCATAAGTGAGGCCTAGGGTTTTAGGAATAAATTGTTACTTGTCATTTATTGGTAAAGTTTTGGGCAAGACATAAGAATTACTGAAGAACATAAAAGTGGCCTTTTGTTACATGAATGAAGACATGATGAAAAAGTATTATAGAGCCTGATACACTCTAGATTGCAATACAAGGAAGTGATGGTCTTCATATAAGTTGAAAGGTTTAATCAAATCGAGAGAATACAAAGAGCAGAGACCAAAATGATTCCCAGCCTTGCTGCTAAACCATACATGTAGAGACTAAATATATTAGACATGCCATTATTAAAGGAATAAAGAAAAGGAGGTGACTTGGTTGGATTGTTCAGATCACTGAAATGGGTGGACAAAATTGGCAATGGTCTCTTCTTGGCTTGAGACAGGACAGCATCATAAGGTCAAGGCACCTCATATCTATTGCCAGATCAACTCCATTCTGGCACTGCATCATTGTGGGGTGGTGATCTAGATGCAGATGCACCAATGGTACTCTTGTCAGGCTTGAGAATTACTTTTTTCTTTTCTTTGTTTCTCTTGTGCATAGCATTCTTGTGTGCTGCTCTGAAAATCCAAGTTCTATTGATATTGTTTTAGTACGGCCTGTTATTATTCTTAATGCTTTATTTTGTGTTTTTCTTCATTGTGAGATACCATGCTTTGAATGTATAGGTAAAATAATTTGTATGAGTTGTTTATGCTGTCCAAATCTTGTTCCTGCATTAAGTCTAAGTACATTTGTTATCTTATTTGCCTTCACTTTGAGGTTATACATGTGGAGCGAAGGTCATATGTATGTCAATTGTGAGACTGAGTATTCTAGGTCTTGACCATTAGTTTAACCATTGGGTGATTCATAAAGGTTGAGTAAGCAGCATCAATGAAGACTTCTGAGGGTATACATTCATTTTGTTTTGTGTCACCCATAATTTTAGCTCATTGAGGTATATTTGAGTGCTCTTGGCTGTCATTGTTTTCCTCTTCTGGGAAGAAGCTAACAGAACAAGAAAAAAAAAAGGTGCAGCAACTGAGTAAAGACATCTTCAAAAATGAATATCATAAAAGAAGACAATTGGGATAAGCTCCATATATGAAGAATCTGTAGAATAAAAAAAAAAAAAGACAATTGCATGCACACCAGCAATTTCAGCAACACTGAACAAAATAACAGCATCAAATCAGAAATGCAGTATCACAAAGAAGTATTTTTCCAAAACAAATTTCAAACCAGTGACACCAAAAAACAAGAAAATAACAAAAGATACATAGGGTAAAGCTACACTGAAGCTACCCTACTCACCATGAGTAGAAATACAAGAAAAGCCGCAAAGAAATGGACAAACACACACTGAAACACCTGGGTATCATAGTAGCAAAACCCATGACAAATATCTTCAAATGCAAAATTGCAAACAGAAAAAAAAGAGAGGATGAAATGAATGTCATGTAAAGATTTTACAAACACCTGATAAAATCAATCACACAAATGCACATGTAAAAACATGGGCAACAAATATGCATAATTTATCTACTTACATAAGCAGTATGTAGCAAACCTCTGCAGGTTAAGAAAAAATGAAACGTCACACCTGTTTTATGAAAAAATGTTGATAACCATACAGTTGCAATGTGATTATTATTATTATTTTATATATTTATTCTTTATTTCTTTATTTTATTTTATTTATTTTTTTAGTAAAAATAATAAACTTTGTAAGTGCTGAGTTTAAGGCAGTGATAACATTTTTGTTTTTTAGAAGTCTTGTTCTTACTGGACCATTTCATCTAGTCTTTGAGTAACCATCAGAGCTAAAATGAGGCTGCTGCTACTGGAAAATGTAATGAATATAATTGCACTATCTCTGGCTAATACAATTTCAAAATTTGTGCAATAGAATCCAGTTTTACATACCTTTAGGTTTGAAATATTTCTGCCCTAATTCCTTTATTAGTATTGCACTCCTGAGCAAACATTTAGGTACTAGTAAGTATAGATATAGGTTGAGTAACATTAAAACTTGGTTAGAAGAGCACTGTACAAGAAAACCATTTGTAAGATTTGTGTTCACACTTTAGTTTAATTGTACAGAAACTCCAGACAGCAGTTCAAGTCAGTTGCAATATTAGTTATTTATTGATTGTAAGCAATCACTAGTTCCACATAAACATGCGCCGTGCAACTAATTACTACTATTAGAGGAAATATATCTCTTGTTTAGAGCCTGTGAGTTTCTATAGTACTGTATTGAAACAAATGACTCGTTCATTAATCTGGAACAACCGAGTGATTTGCATATAGACCTGCCAGTCCATCAATCTTAGCTAAGCGTGGTGTGATATACTTTTGCAGCTTGGTATTCTCATCAATAGTTGTGCATGGTCAGTAAACTTAAAAATTGTTAAATAAAATAGCTCGTGAAATAATTGGGAGCTTTGTCAGTAAGCTACTTCCTCTGCATGCCAGCTCGAGTTGTCTTAGTTTTGGTTTTGATTGCTGAAGTCCTATACTGTTAATGATATTGTATAGATTATTCCTTGCCTACAAAAGATGATTAACTGGAGCTTTTTTTTCCTTTCTTTTCTTTCAGCCAGTCATTTTCTCGTAAAGTCTTGAATAACCATAAACAACAAGATTTTTTGTTATTTTTTATTCGTGAATATAAAATTGGTTTTCAAGCAACTTGGGTATAATTCAAGGCACAATTGCAAACATGTTAAATTTTAGTTTAAGATTATTTCAGATGTGAATGTGTATATGTTACCTATGAAAAACAGTTACCATGGACTTAAATAAGAACATTACAAGAAGGATGTAAATAGGTGATTAGAACAGTACAGTAGTTGTGCCTTTCATTTTGATGAAGTAAAACTGAGTGGTGGTTTAGCTCGAAGTTTAAACATAGTTTGGGAACTTTGGGGTATAAGTATACAGGTAAAGGCATAAATTAAAATTTTGTTTTGGAGAAATAAGACAAGGTTATTGTTGGTGATGAAATTGTAAATTCCCTTCATTGAGATTGAATGTTGATTGAAAGATGAGGTGCAGAAATATAACAGTTTTCTTAAAGAGCAGTTTTATCATATTGAGAGATTAATTAAAAGTTTACCTACAGAATGGAATAATGGTAAATGGGCCATGATGGTGATCAAATGGCTGCTATGGATTGTCTATTGTAATAGTAAAGGTTGTTTCTTAAGGGTTTACAATCTGAAATTACATATGTTGCACATGCAGGGTTTATATATTGAAATGGCAAATGATTCCTCCAAAGGGTGGTTTTAAAACATTGTGCATAATTTTTCCTTGTGATTATTAATTACTGTATTCCTTGCCAGGCTGTATGCTTATTCCCTGGGAATGGTAATTAGGAGAAGGTTATGGGATTTAAGATTTCTTTGGATATTGGTGCATTTCTATCTGTACAACCTCAGAGCATAAAGTGGCATTGCTTAGTATATACTGGAAAGCTATTCTCTTAAACATGATGCAGTTGAGGCATGCAGGTCTCAGATGTGTCAGTACATCCGCTCCTTGAGTTACAACATACACATCTTGTAATCACCATGATCACCCGTTATCTCCACATGGATATAATAGAAATTAAAGAATCATAATCATTTCTCTGTTATAACATACCTTTTGTGGCTCTGCACTACACTTATAGCGTGCTATATTTTCGTCATAGCAAATATGGTTCAAATGAAAACTGAAAAAGCGAGTAAGCTAGAACCTATTAAATTTTTCAAAAATTCATTAAGATAATAACAGGCATTCTTGACATACCAACCATTTCAAAATATAATTCATCCACTCCCTGTCAGAACAGAACTCGTATAACTCGAGGAGTTGACGTATTGTATTTTCCTGTGATTGCTGATATTGCTGCATCATACTGAAATTAATGGTATTGTATTTCATTGCCAGGGTTACTTGGTACTGTTGCAACATATTAAAGATATATATCAAAAGGCCCTTTCCTCCTTATAAGGAGAACACAGATGACATGCATTCAGACTACATTCATGATCATATCCTTTCGTCAAACACAGATGAATTTGTCAAACAGCTTTAAGAATAATTGTATGCATACCCCAGTGGTTAATTCTGATATGCATAGTTCAATATTACTGCCTTTGTGAATAAGGAACTGAAGAAGATTGTAAATTGTAATGCCTTGACACTTCATGTTTATAAACAGTATATCATCTGAAATGTCTTGCTAATGAATTTAGAGGTCAGTTAGAGTTACATGAATGATGGCAGTTGTTGTCCTCTACTTGTAGCTGCCGTTAGTGCACCATGATCCAAGTTGCTGACCATCCACATGTCGGGGTTGGAATAATGAATGTCAATAGATTGGGGAGGGCACTGCAAAGGAATGAGGTGTGTATCCAGTCATTGGCACAACTTCAGAGATGTGATTCTTGGCTGATAGACATGGTATGAAGGAATGTGAAGACTCTAAAGGACATCAGAGTGAGTGGGGGCTAACATGAGGAGGAGTTGGAGTGCCAGATGTGGAAGTCACAGCACCCCTTTGTGTTGCCATTTGTTGTCATTTCCATAGTCCATTGCCTCACCACGACAAGTTGGCTAACATGCCACTTTAGCAACAAAGTCCATAGAATTTTCTACAGGATACTTGAGCATTTTATATTTTTGTAGTAAAGACATTGAAGAGTTATGTATTAATGAATATATAAGTATACCATTTGTGTTATTTTATCCTTAATAAAATGCCAACAGAATGTATAATTTTATCAGTAGTATATGACTGTGTTTTTATTAAAAGTTTTCCTTGTTTTTTGAATGCCTGTTATGAACAACTTTTTTATAGTGTGAGGGAATGGGGGGGGAGGGTTGTGTCTAGACCTTCTTTCAGACCTTACTTCCTGAAGGAAGGCTAACTGCTGTCATGATGCCCCTCAGGATTGACTCTGACAGGAGACGTCAGTAGTAAATGTGAGGTAGGAAACAAAATTGACAATATCTTCAATCACTATCCAAACTTTCCTCCAACTGTCTAACAATAACTTAATTCCTATTACAAACATAGTCTTCCAATAATGGTGCATGACAGTGGAAACAGGAGATGGTGATCTCTAGAAACACCTAATCATAACCCACACAGTAGTCAGTACAGGCCTAGTGGTTGCCATGTACTAGGACAGAAGGGGGAGTACAGCTCAGCATCAGCTTGCATGAGTGAACAACTCTCTTTAGAATCAACTTGGCTCACTTCACATGGAGAAGGGGCAAGAAAAAGTACTGTAAACATAAGGCCCTTAAACTTTGGGCTAGTGAACAACCCCTCGGCAAGGTTTCCCCAACTGTCACAACACATGAAACAATTCAGATAAGGAGGAGCAGCAGCCCTTCCAAATACAACAAAGCCCCATTGTTGCACCTCCACCCCACTCTAGTTTTGCAATTTGAGATGGAACACTGTAGAGCAGGGCAACTCTGGGAGAGAAATGTTTGTTAATGAAACTGGAACAGTGGTCAATAGCTGTGGCTTGATTCTGTTGTCAGTGGCAGCAACTATTTCCCTCCTTCGTGGAGAGGGGGCAATTGTCACATCATTATAGAAGATTGATTCTTGGTGCTGGGTGGGAGTGGGGGGGGGGGGACTCGTTCCATTGATACTCAAGGATCGCAGAAAGGGGCAGGGAGTATCAGAGGGGCTTTGCTGTGTTTGAAAGAACTGTTGCTCCTTCCTTATCTTCATAGTTTGAACCTCACTTAGGGTAACTGCTGGGGACAGCTCCTCAGCCAGGTGAATTTGAGAAAGACTATGTTGAGGGCACCTTTTCTAATATCTTCCTAAATGAAGTGAGTAGAGTAGATCCTGAGGAGGGCTGCTCAGTCTCAGTACAAGGTGTAAGTTATTGTTGTCATTCCCTAGACTGGCTGAGCAGCCCAATCTCCCTGAGGAATGTCATGATTGGAATGAGGTTTTCCCATTAATACCACATAGTGTATATTGTATTGTTGGTGTGCATGATTGTGTAGAGTGCAGTCTTCCATAATGTGTTGCATAGTATGGGGTGAAGTGTTATATCTTGGACAGTTGTTGCTGTTGTTATTGTTCCTTAGACTGTCTGGCCAAGTAGACCCATCTCCCTGAGGAACACCATGGCTAGAATAGGGTTTTTCCACAAATCCTTTATAGTGTATATTGTGTTGTTGGCATGCATGATTGTGAACAATGTAGTCTTCCATAATGTGTTGTATAGTATAGGGTGAAGTGTTTCATCCTGGACAGTTATCTGTAATGTGGTCACCCAGACTCTTCTGGTAGCTTAGAAGTACTCTGCCCATTTGGGGGGGGGGAGGTTCAGAAGGATGGATATCAGGGGGTCTGGCATAGAGCAATTTATTGTCTTTCAGTTTGTTGATGGAGCAGTGAGTGATATGATTATGAATATGCTTTTGGAGGCTGATGCCTGGTGGTTGTGGAGGAAGAGAAGAGAGTATTTGTGTGTGATGTAGGTATTTGGGTGTTGGTTTGATGTTTCTTGGCATGTGCGAGTGTTATGCTATGTAGTGTAGTGGGTGTGCTCTGTTTGTGGAGGCTGCATCAAGTGTTTGTGTGCCTCCCGTGTCAAGGTGATCCTTGACTTTGAGGTGTAAATGGTCCGAATGTGTATTTGTGCTCCCTGTAATTGTCTTTAGAGCTTTGTTTTGTATGGTCTGTAGGGTATTGTGGTGTGTGTAAGTGAGATTAGAGGACAGTTATCTATGGTAGTATAATCCAGCCTCTTTTTGGTAACTTAGAAGGGCTGGAAGGACAGAAAATAGAGAAGAGGACAGAAGATAGTGGTGAATGGAGAAGGGCTGTGTATAGATGATGCTGTGATGCATGAGGGGAGTGGGTGGGGGATGGGGAGTGAGGAAGTATGTATGAGAAAAAATTTGACACAGCAGGAAGGGATTTCTCCCCATCTTCTCCTTTTCTGCATGAGGGGACAGAGAGGGGGGTCGCCGAATTTATAAAGCAGCCTTGCTGTGGATGTGCTGTGTCTTGCGACACTGCTTCTAACCCAGGGCAGTGGACAGGATGCAGGGATGACCTGTCATCCAGGAGGTGCCAAGATAAGAGGGAGGGAGAGGAGTGGAATATATAGGAAATGGAAGGGGTGGGAGTGGTTTCTATGCCTTTTTTTTTGGCTACCCCCTGTGTAAGGGGAAAAAGCCTTTGGTATATGTATGTATGTAGGGGTTGGATGGTGGCCACATTGCAGCCTGGCCATGTGGACCCTGTCCTCATGGGGGAGAGAGGATTCAGAGGAATGGATATGAGGGAGTCTTGATGTGATGGTGTCTACATCGTGGGACCTCCCCTAACCCAGTGGTTCTTGACCTGGGGTACCTGTACCCCCAAGGGGTATGAAACCTTAAACCTGGGGGTACGAGACATGATAGCCGGTGCAATGGTACTGTATATTTACAATGAGAAAGCAAAGTAAGGTTTGTATCACTCATCCTTTTCATATATTTGTATTGGATGGGGGTATGAGGAAATTTTCTGAGATATCAAGGGGTACGGACACTGGAAAAGGTTAAGAACCACAACCTAACCCCAAGAGCTGGGAGCCAAACTGCCACAAGAAGCCCTCGCTACCCATGTGAGTGCAGGGCCCTGACATGGTAAGTGCCACCCCAGGGTGAGTCGAAAAGTGACCCCCCCCCACCACTGCCACCGCTACCACCACCTTCCACATCTGATGGTCACTAGCACGATTCACATGTAACATTCAACCACAAAACAATGTTTATACATACATCATTCATACACACAATTCATGATAAATAAATCAGGCATTAAAAGTACAACAGGGGGAATTTGCTTTACCTTCTTTTCACCAAAAGTGCCCCCCCCCCCAAAAAAAAAGAAATGTGTCACCGAGGGGCATTGACCCCCCCCCCCTGCCCCTCCCCTTGTTGGATCCCTGTGTGAGTGGCACAGATTCCTATTATGTAGGCTGTGACTAAGAGCTTCCAGAGATCATCCTCTGTCCTCACTGCCATGCACCATTGCCAGGACTGGATAATAATAAGAATGAAGTTATTGTTGGATTGTTACAGGAAAGTTTTGATAGTGACTACATATACTTTCAGTCTCAGCCAGTACCTTGCACCTAACAGAGACTTCCCTCTTGGGGTTAAATTCCAGAGAGCACCACAAGATGACGGAAGGCCAAACCACCCTACATATGTTTATGTTAGTAAATCATGTTTATTTGATAATAGTTTTCTTCTCCTTTTTTTTAGTACTGTAATATCATTATTTTATTATTAATATTATTATTGTAATTTAGTATTATAATTACTATTATTATTATTTCCCCTCATAACATTTAATTTTCAATTCTTCTTGTGGTGAGGGAAAACAATGCATGTCATAGAAGGCAAATAAATGGATGGAATAAGGGGACTAGGAATCCCCTTGGCATTTTTCTCCTAAATAACGTCACAGCAAAATTCTGGGGGTAAGACTCCAGTCAGAACCCTAGTAATTAAGTCATTGAATGTGAGTTAATGTTTGATGGATATGAGAAAAAGAGATCATTAAAATGTAAGGAGAGAGACAGGTGAGTAGCAGTAAAATGGAATTGAAAGGTTAAGGTGAGTTTGACTTTGGGAGTGAGGTAGGTGTAAGTCCAAGGATTTAATTGAGTATTATTTTTTGTTTTTATGTGACCTAAGTCATGGGTATGGTGGACCATACAGCTCTCACTCCACCCCTCCATGACATCATGAGGATGTATTCATATGTAATAACCAATTAGGAACCTTAAATTTACTAGGAGAAATATTCCCACCCTCCAGTTCAGGATTCCATTAGAGGAATATTTTGAGGATTTTTGACACATAAATGTTCCATCACGAAACAAAGTAGCGAAGCTTTGACTCATAATACGAAGTTTTAGACAGGGCCTTTGTCCAGAGATACAAAAACATTTGCTACCACTGTTGTGTATAATGCTTGGATATGGGCATTTTGAGTTGAGATATTCCTCACAGCAGATAAGGGTAGGGAGACTTACACATAAAAAACAATCAGATCAGTCAAGCATGGCAGTCAAAAGAATCTTTTGTAATAGGTTATAGGAACTAATAAGAGATTGTGGCTGAGAGTGCTCTCTCCTAACAATAAAGAAAAATTATCCAATTAAACTTTTCATCCCACCATTGGAAAAGAAGACATTGTCGAATGTTCTGTATATTTCAATCACTAACTGTGATCACTAACTGCTTGAAAAGGATTACAGTTTGTGATGAAAATATACAGAACTTTTGACACTAGTGTCTTCTTTTCCGACGGTGGGATAAAAAGTTTAATTTATTAATGTGCTACAACATTACTGTTATCCAATTAAGTTAGGGTACAGGTTAGGTTAGATTATTAGGTGTAAAGTTATATTTATGAAGGTGGCATTATGCGTAATACCCATATGTTCTGTTCAAGCCATCAAAGCTTTGAATTTACATTCCTTTTTTCTACTCCCTCTCTGTATTTCATAAACTGTTTAAATAATAATCCAGGGTAAGGTTTTATTTTTTTTTATTTTAAATCGGAACATAATGGGATAGGAATCTCAAAGGAAAAGAGACAAGTATTCTTGCATAGCGTAGTAGCATTATATTTCTACACTCCATGCTTATTTCTAGCATGATAGTAAATACTTATTACGTATAATGTTCATTCGTTTTATTCTGAGTACAATTAAGTAGGTTAATGTATATCATAGAACAGTAAATCAACTGGTTGTAAATTTGAAATTTTCTTTAACTCAACTTGAATTTTGCAAATATAAGTAACACAAAAAATGGCCAAAAAGGTTGAGAATGGGATAAAATAGTGTGTTGGTCACGAGTTACTGCGTATTCTAGAATATATAGTGGTTGGGATGATAGTAGCAATTATTAATCAAAATAAACTGACTTACCTTAGGATTTCCCAACCAATGTTGCATAGATATATTTGATTAATTGTCATCCTTATATGTGGTGCTCTTGATTGAACACAATTTTATGAAGGGATACTATATTTAGAAAGTAACCGTTTGATAAATGATAGCCAGCATGGTTTCAGACGGAAACGTTCTTGCGTGACTAACTTACTCGAATTCTACAACACAGTTATCTCGAATTATGACAAAAGAAACAATATAGATTTAATATATCTAGACTTTGCAAAAGCTTTTGATACCGTCCCACACGAAAGACTACTTACTAAATTAGCTTTGCATGGAATAAGTGGTAGCCTATTAGGTTGGACTAGTAATTGGTTGAAAGGTCGAAAACAGAGAGTTGTTTTAAATGGAAAAACTTCTGGATGGAAAAGTGTTGCAAGTGGAGTTCCTCAGGGTTCCGTTCTTGGGCCACTTCTATTCATAGTATATATAAATGATATAGACCATGGACTAAAATCTACTGTTTCCAAATTTGCTGATGATACAAAACTGTGCGGAGTGGCAAATGATCACTCAAACCAATTAGATATTCAAGAAGATTTAGATCAATTACAGCAATGGTCTGAAAAGTGGCTAATGAAATTTAACACAAGTAAATGCAAGGTAATGCACATAGGTAAAAATAACAGTACGATTACAAGTTATTTGGAAATTCGTTAACAAAAGTGGATAGTGAAAAAGATCTCGGCGTAATTATCAGTAACGACCTCAAATCATCCAAGCAGTGTATTTCAGCCTCTGAGAAAGCAAATAAGATTCTGGGATTGATTGCGCGATCTTTTGATTTCAAAAGTCCATCACTCATTAACAAGCTATATAAATCGTTAGTTCGTCCACATTTGGAATATGCTGTTTCCGTATGGTCACCGAATCTCATTAAAGACATTGACAGACTGGAAAAAGTGCAATGGCGAGCCACAAAACTGATTCCAAATATCAAAAATAAATCATACGAAAATCGACTTAAGCACATGAATCTGTTTTCCCTAAAAAAGCGTAGACTCAGAGGTGACTTGATACAGGTCTTTAAGATTTTAAAGGGAATTGACAACATCAAAAGTGACCAAATTTTCACATTGAATGAGAATCAGACAAGAAACAATGGTCTCAAACTGTCCGGAAATAGATTCAATTTGGAAGTAGGTAGAAACAACTTTGCCAACCGTGTAGTTAATGAATGGAATAAACTTCCTGCACAGGTAGTGCAATGTAGTTCAGTTCGAAGCTTTAAGAATCATTTAGATAAATACCTAAGTAAGATGCTGTAATGATTATAATTTATGTTATATTATTTGTTTTTATTTTGTTATAATTTGTCTGTCTGATTTATTATTAGTTATATGTCAATTTATAATCATTTACTATTTACCTTTTTGTTTGTTATTAAACTATACCTATGCATTTCTTTATGTATTTTATTTGTTTTTTTACATTATTATAGCTTTAATTTATTATTAATATGATTTTTTTTTTTTTTTTTTGCATCCGACCTAGATATGGATCAAAAGGTCTCCTGTCGGCATGCTCCGCCTTTGTAATCCTTAATCTCACCCATCCATTCATCGGTAAATCTATTGTAGTTGATGAGAGTGACACTGTATACAGTGAGACCTCTCATTAACGGACATTAATTAGCTGTGTTTGCTGTGTTTTCGGTGCTGTTTAGTGTGTGCAATCACTATGCCACCCAAAAACCACTCCAAATTAACGAATTATTCATATCAACGGACACCGTTATCCCCCTTTTAGTCCGTTAATGAGAGCTAGTACTGTATTTAGGTATAGCAGTATTCAGGAAATAGATTTAATTTGGAAGTGGGTAGAAACAACTTTGCCGTGTAGTTAATGAATGAAATAAACTTCCTGCAGAGGCAGTGCAATGTAGTTCAGTTTGAAGCTTTAAGATCTGTTTAGATAAACATCTAAGCAAGATGCTGTAATGACTGCCATTTATTTCATATTATTTGCTTATTTGTTTGTTATTATTTGTCTGTTTATTATTTGCTTGATTTTCATTTATTATTTATCTGTCTATTATTATTTACTATTTACCTGTTTGTTAATTATTTAACTATACCTATGCATTTATTTATTATTATTTATATTATTATAATTTTAATTTTATTTTTCTTATTATTATATATATATATTTTTTTGCATCTGACCTAGTTATGGACCAAAAGGTCTCCTGTTAGCATGCTCTGCCTTTGTAATCCTTTGTAGTGGGATTGACACCCATTCGTTAATAATATAATTGTAGTCGTCATTCTGGCACTACATAGGGAATAACAAGAGGAGACAGGTTGAGCAACAAAAATGTCTGGGAAGAATGAAACAATAATAATTGCTGCCTCAGGTATTACTGAGTGGGGCACCTGCAGCTCCACAGTGGCTGCCAATGGCCTTGGGCCCTCTCCCGATTGGGAACTAACTCAAAGTGTTTCTTTCTTCTCCACAGAACCAAAAATAAAGAAAAGATAGGCCCAATTAAGTCCAATGTGGATGTCTTGATAGATTTAGAAAAATAAGTGAGGTGTTAAACAAATATTTTATCTCTTATTTATAAAAGAGGGGATAGATATGGTACCTGACTGCAACCCAGTCTTCAGTGGGGATGAAGAAAGTAGACTAACTAGTATTAGCATGAGCAAGGAAGTAGTCAGATTGATACTTAAAACTACAAAATCTCCAGGTCTAGGCAAAATTTTTCCAAGAATGCTTAAAGAGTGTAAATTTGAAATCTGCAAATACTGTAGTTAATGGAAGTATCTAGTAAGTCAGTAAATACTGGAGTCATGCCTATTTCTTGAGAGCAGGCAAATATTGTTCCTGTTTCTTAAAAAGGTGATAAATCTCCAATGCACACTGTGGTCACAGGGCAACATATCACTTACCTTATCCGCATTACTTCCTGCTTCTGCTTCTTCTTTGACAAAGACTCCTCTCTTTCACTAGTATCACCTATCAGTCCTACCCTAGCTAATCATTCTCAATATTTTTCTTCCACTGCGCTTTTCTCTCTCACTCGTTTCTCCTCTTTCCCTCATTTGTGCCACATACACACTCCCCATATGCATTAGCTAATGCCCATTCGCCCCCTTCTACATAGTGACCTTTGACCCTGTGCCGAGTGTGCCAATTGCACGCCCATATCTGCCCCACATTCATACCACACACACCCTTAGTCTCAAGGTCATCAACCTATTCTATGTCTCCTCCACTTCCTACTTCATAATCCTGCAGCCATTCCAGAGGACATCTATTGTGTTACAGTCATCAAGGCACTGTTCCTCCGTTCACTACCGCATCACAATTTTCTTCATTGTTTTCTCCACCATCCACCACATGATGAAGATCCAGGATATGTTGTGACACTCCCTTGACAGAAATGTTGTTCCGCAAGTTTACCTCTGTTACAATACCCCTCGTCCACTGTGAGGTGCACTTACTATCCTTTGTCTTCACCCATACTTCCTCCTCCACTTGTACTGAGGCAGCACCTTCTTCAGCATTGACTTGTAGCACCAGTGTTACCCTGGGATGTCGCCAATCATAAATAATGCTCTTCGTGGAACCAAGTCTTCATCTTGGCATGACCTAGTGGACATATACCAGAAGACTGCCTCTGTGGGCAGTAGTAATGCCCTTTCAGCAATGGACTAATAGTACACGGGAAAGGAACAATGCTTGTGAGGTCCTTTCTCTTACTTTTCAATTATACCTGCCTTCAAGTTCGCATACGATTCCAACTTGGGCTATACATTCTCTAATTATCATTCTTAGAATTAATTTCAAGCAGTGTTTCAGTTTGGGCTGTATTGGCTAAAGGCTAAATTGTTCCAATATTTATGCATCTATATAAAAAACTATTTATTTACACCCTTTATACATGTAGCCTTTCTTAATCTAATCTCATGACTTGTTAAAGCCCTACCATCCCTAATCATGAAGTCTCTAATTATCATTCTCAATTAATTTCATGCAGTGTTTCAATTTGGGCTGTATTGGCTAAGTTGTTCCAGATATTTATGCATCTGTATAAAAAACTGTATTTATTTATATCCTTTATACATGTAACTTTTCTCATGACTTGTTAAAGCCCTACCATCCCTAATCATGAAGTCTCTTCTCTTAGTTTAGTCTATTCCTATTAGCAACCTGAATACTGTAATCATATCACTTGGGCTGGGAATCATCTTAGTTACTGACCTTTGTATTCTTTTGATCTTGTTTATATCCTTTATTTTGTGTATATGTGTATTTTCCTAAATATTCATTTAGGGAAATACACATGTATTTACGTAATTTATCTAACTGTAGTATACAGGAAAGGAGTATTACTAGTTAGGTTCTGTTTCCCTCTCTCCAATCTATAATTTATCATACCTAGCCTCAAATTCATGTACAGCTAGGACTACACCTAAGCTATTCCAAGCAACTGTATGGAAAACAGTTTCTTCACATCCTTTAGACATGTCTCTTTACTTCCACCTTCGTGAATTGGTACCACATTAGCCCTATTCCAATCAGGGGGCACTATCTTTTTTTTTTTTAACAAATATACAATAAAGCTATGAATCTTGTCTACCAGTTGTTCCTTGCATTTTTATGTATCCAGTTTGAGATTCCATCAGAGGAATCATCAATTGGGGGTATACATCAGGGAACACGTTAATTCAGAGACGACTTGTTAAAGTGGGACAGAAGAGAAACAAGAGGACATGAAAAGAAACTAAAGAAGGACAATTACAGAAGAGACCTGAAAAAGAATAGCTTTCCACATAGAGTGATTGATGTCTGGAACAAACTAAACGGAGAAACAGTGAGTGCCAAAACTATACATGATTTTAAGAATAAACTGGATGCGGAGAGATACGGAAATGGGTCACTACGAGCATAGCTCTTGTGCCGTAAAATACAACTAGGTAAATACAACTAGGTAATACACAAGTGAACTTCCAGACTAACACGTAAAATTTGAGCTCCCGAGAAACACGTTAAAAGTGGAATGTCTCAACAGTGTCTCATTAGTAGGATACCTAGGTTGTATTAAATGGGAAGGGGAGTGCTCATGGATACCAAAGGTTAAATTATAGCATAAATAGTAAGTATTAAAGCAAAATGGAAAAAAATTATGACACGCCAGAGAATCCCAATGGTGGCAAAGCGTCGAATCATAACATAAACACGTACCCAGAGCCATCTCTTGGTGCAAGACCAAAGCATAATGTAAATATGAGCTTCAGGTCGCCTCAGGGTACAAAAATATTTCTTTTAGATAGTGGCAATGACGGACATTTCTCTGGATTCAGTGGGTATGAAGAAAGACTTCTTAGTAGGATTATAGACATAGAGAGGGAGATGAAACTTATGAATGAATCATGGAAGCAAGAGACAACGGTTTATGGAGGGCAAATCAAGAAATAAACAAGTGATTTAAAAGAATAAAAACAAAAATAAAAGAAGAGGTAAGTGCACTAAAAAAAATGGGCAAGTTATATGTGAAAATGAAAGGTTGAAAAAATAATGATAAGACTATAAAGAGCTAAATGAACATAAAAAAGCAATGACCATAAAAACTGGGAAAAAAATATAGGGGAGGATGATTTACAACTCAGGAATGAATGGAAGAGAGACCAAGAAGATAAATTTTTTAAAGAAATAGTTAACAGACAAATGTTGGAGAATGGCAAAGATGCAGTCATTAAGGTAACTAAAGAAAATCTAGTAAGAAATACAGTAGACAAAAAAGTGTATATTATATGGTCCAACCTAAATTGGTCTGTGAGAGTTAAAGTGAAAGAATTAGCAAGAAAAGTTCTAAAAGTAGTACAAGATGAAGACCAAGAAATAGAAAAGGAAATAGAGGAAGTGCACTGAATGGGTAAATATGTAGAAGGAAAAAGTCGACCCCTAAAGATCAAACTAATGTCACAAATGGCAGCGGAAGAAAATTGAGCAAAAACAGGAAAATTAGCAAGAAGCAAACACTACTAAAGTATATGGATAAAAAAAGAGACATGAATGATGAGGAAAGAGAAAGAGATAAGACATTATGAAGTGAAGCTAAAAAAGTTATAAAAAGTAGATGAATAAAACATCTGGAGAACAATATACTAAATCCAAGACAATTCGGATTTTGACAGGGAAGATCACGAGCCACAAATCTGATCTGTTTTTACTTGAGACTATTAGATATAATACAGAAGAGGGACAGATAGGCTGATTGTGTTTTCCTAGATCCACAAAAAGTTTTTGATAATTTCCCCTACAAAAAAGTATTAAGAAAACTGGAAACTATAGGAGGGATACAAGGTAAACTACTGAAATGAATGGAAGACTTTTTGCATGGAAGAAAAATGAAGGTAGTCCTCAGAGATAAGAGTTATACTTTTGGAAGAGGTGATTAGTGGAGTTCCACAAGGATCAGTATTGGCACCAATAATGTTTGCTATTTATGTGAATGACATGGACAAGGGTATGGAATGTTACATGTGCTTCTTTGCAGATGATGCAAAACTGCTAAAGTAATTAACAGATTCACAAACATTATTAAATTTTGGAAGAGTGTGCGAGTGTTTAATAGGCTTTAAAAAAGTAAAAACAGAATTACTAGAACAGTTATCTCCCTCATATCCAGATTAATTGGGCCAAGCAGAGTCTGGATATCTGGAGTTCCCCCCCAAAGCACCACCACTGTCACTACTGTCCCAATTTTTAAATTTCTAAGGAAAAGATGTAAAAAAATACATGTATATGTACTGTAGAGGTGCATTTGAAGATCATGTCAGTCAATCAATTGGGTGCCTCTAGTCTCTCTTGCAGAAGCCTTTATGTAACTGGCAACAGCCTCTAGGTAGGACCATAAGTCACTCAGGGAAGATATGTTAATACCTAGGGATTATTAATGCAGGGCATTGTAATATATGGTGTTTATCTTCTGTGTGGTGTTTAGTGGTGAACAGTTGTGTTCCTGTCATTTTCACTTGTAATCTATGGGTAGAATTTTGGTTTTGTATGTAGGTACCCAATAGGAATGACTTTGGTGCATCCTGTTATTACTATCAGTGCTCCATTTTGTAAAGTTTATAACAAGTGTTCATTTTGCTGATTGTTGGTAACCATACTCTAGAGGCATGGTCGAGGGTGCTTTTTATGAATTGATTGTTGATGGTTATTAGTGTTTTTCAGTTGTCCAAAATCAGTGCTAGTAATGGATTTGAATAGATTTGTTTTCATGTTGGTTTTTGTGGGTGGGGGATGGGGAGGGGGTTAGGGGGTATGTGTGAATGATATTTTGACACAGCCCAAAGGGATTTCTCCCCATCTTCTCTTTTTCTGCATGAGGATAGGGAGAGGGGGTGGGGTTGCCAGTTAAATGAAGCAGCCTTGCTGTGGATGTGCTGTGTCTTGCTGCATTGCTTCTGACCCAGGGCAGTGGGAGAGATGCAGGAATGACCTGTCATCCATGAGGATCTAAGAAAAGAAGGAAGGGGGGGATGATGAATGGGAGTGGAGTATGTGGGGATGAAATAGGTAGGATTAAATTTATGCCTTTGATTTTGGTTACCTCCTATGTAAGAGGGAAAAAGCCCTTGGTATATGTATACATGCATGTTGATTTTATGCTTTCAGGTCTTTGATACGTGGGCTGAAAGTTACAAGCATGATATGGGAGGCCCAGATTTTTTTTTTTCTATTAGAGAGATTTGGCCATTTAATTTTGCTACAGGGTGGTTTTTTTTATTTATGGTTGTCTGGTGTGAGAAAACTCACTATTGGTTTCTGGGGTGAAGCTTCCATTCTGTTATTTTTGAGCCACTGTTCCAGTTTATTCAAGTAGACTTGGATAATTTTTTGCTGCTAGTTTGTACTATGATGAGTTATTATTGTTAGGTTATCTGTATGAGAGAACATTGGTGTTTAGTTCTAGTTGTAGAGTTGGGAAATCACTCATGAAGAGGTTGAACAGTAATGATGACACTATTGTGCCTCAAGGGATTCCATTGTATAGCCTTTTTGTACCTGAAGGTTATGAAAATCATCTCTGATTACATCAGTGTAATTTTTTGGGAGCATAATTTTTTGTATTTAATTTTGTATTTTAATCATAGTGTGTAGCAATATACATAGTGATTATGTCATATGCAATTACATCATTATATCTAAACCATATTACATTAATAACAGAGAGGAGTCACAATCAGCCATGTTCTCAGACACATTCAAAACAACTGTGGCAGTTATTTATTTGGAAAAAGAAAATGATTATCCAGTTTCTCTCATGCATTTTGGAATGTAAGATATTAAATTATAAAATTGTTGTTTGCTACTGAATAGCAAATTTTTTTTAAATGAAAAGAATAAAAACATGCACTGTACACATGTATTTGTAGGCCATGTCCAACTGAGGAAGTGTGAGTTTTGTATGCATAATTTTTTAATTTCTTTGATGCTTCTTGCAGTTTGACAAATATTGATCATGTAAATTTCAATTACATCATATAAACCACATATTACATTAAGAGCAGTGAAGATTCATGCAATCAGCCATGTTCTTGGACACATTCACATCAACCATGATGCTTATTGGTTGGGAAAAGGAAAATATGATATACTAGTGCCATCTATGTGCATTTATTTGTATTTTTGCAATGTAAATACTAAACTATAAGCTTAGTTTTGCCATGAAATAGCTCATCAAATTTGTTATTTTTCACATAATTTGTGCATGCATTGTGAGACACTGTTCTAAGCACCATAATTACCCACACTTTTAGATAATGGACTTTGAAAGTGGTCATGAAAACTCATTGTTCATACATTTGTAGCTGCCATGAGGATGCCCATATTGAAATTTTACTCTTACCAGAAGTCACAAAAAATAGTAAGAAGGTTCAGATTACTGGGATATTATTAGGAGGGAACAAGAAAAACTAATCAAGTTTCAAAGTTTCAAAGGCACTTAGGATCTATGATCAAACAGCTACTCACAAAAGAGCTACGAGTATAAATGACCATTTAGCCAGTTACAGCTGAAACTTACGAGTTTAACTCTCCTCAAAGATACAAATATATTATGAAAAGTGAAAGTTACATATGAAATCACACTATCTCCCATCCTGATATTCAGTTGCGAGTCCTGGACACAAGCAATCAAAACCTGGAATAAAATCAAAGCAGCTCAGATGAAAGCCATATGCATCAAATAATCCATTGGCCCTGGTCTCTCTTGTAGGGGACCTGCAGCATTCAGGTAACTAACAACAGCCTCCAAGCAGGATGACAAGTCACTCAGGGAAGATTTGTTTTGTTGTATTGGAATTTTTAGTGTGGGGCATTGTAGTATAAGGTGTTCTGTGTCCTTTGTATGGTGGTTGGATCTGGGATTGTTTGGAAATGTTGTCACACCTATTCTACGTTAGTAATGGCTTCATGTTGGACAGTGTTTTCTTGAAGGGCATGTTTAGTAATTTGAGAGCGAGTTTTTGTGTGAATGTTTAGTGTAGTATAGGTGGTAGGTTGTTCGATAGTATGCAGCAGGTGAAGTTTTTTTGTTGCATTCTATTGAGGATGCTTGTGAAATGTAGTGCGAGGTTGTGTGGTATTTAGGATTCTGGCACAGAATTGTGTTCCAGTCATTTTCATCTGGTGTTCTACAGAGGATTTTGGTTTCTTATGCAGGTGGGTAGAAACAACTTCAACTGTGTAGTTGATGAATGGAATGAACTTCCTGCAGAGGCAGTGCTATGTATTTAAGTTCAAAGCTTTAAGATTCGTTTAGATAAGCACCTGAGCGAGATGCTGTAATGACTGCCATTTATTTTATATTATTTGTCTATTTATTATTATTTGCTTTTCATTTATTATTACCTATGTCAATTTATTAGTACTTACTATTTACTTGTTTATTATTATTTATATCATATATATATATTATCATTATTATAATTTTTTTTTGCATCCGACATAGTTATAGACCAAAAAGTCTCCTGTCAGCATGCTCCGCCTTTGTAATCCTTTTAGTGCACCCTGTTGTTACTCTCAGTACTCCATTCTGTAGTTTGTAAATTATCTGAGCTCATCTTGCCGATAGTTGGGAGCCATACTGTGAGGGAATAGTTAAGGGTAATTCTTATGAATTGTTTATAGTTATTATTTTCTTTCTATTGTACAAAGTCAGTGCTAGTGATGGATCAAAGTAGGTTTGTTTTCTTATTGATATTTGTTATATTTTGATATATGGGCTAAGTCATGTGAATATAGAATGCAAGGCCTAAAAATCTAGGGTTCTTTTCCAGTGGAAGGATTTGGCCATCTAATTTGAACATACAGTACTACCTCTCATTAACGGACTGAAAGGGGGGTAACGGTGTCCGTTGATGTGAATAATCCGTTGATTTGGAGTGGTTTTTGGGTGGCATAGTGATTGCACGCACTAAACAACAGCACCAAAAGCACCGAAAACACAGCGAAAACAATGCAAACACAGCTAATTAATGTCCATTAATGAGAGGTCAATCTGTAGGGTTTTTTTTTATTCGTGGTTGTCTGGTGTGAGTAATGTCATGGTTGATTTCTGGGGTGAAGCTTTCATTCCTTTACTTCTGAAGTATGCCTGGGTATTTGCTGGGCTGCATAACTATTGTCAAGTCAACTGCATGAAAGAACGTTGGTGTTAATTTCTGGTTCTATATACCAAAGGTTTTTCCCCTTACCAGGGGGTAGCCTAGTCACTCCCACCCACCACCCTTTTCATCTTAGCTCCTCATGGATGACAGGTAATCTCTGTATCCCACCTTCTGCCCCGAGTCAGAAGCAATGGAGCAGGACACATCACAACCACAGCAAGGCCACTTCACTTAAATTCTGGTTCTGGAGTTGGGAAATCACTCACGAAGAGGTGGAATATTAATGGTGAAAATATTTTGCCTCACTGTTTAGCCTCTCTGCACTAAAGATTTGGTTCTTTTGGGTCACTCAGCTCTAAAAGTTGGTTAACCACTTCACTTTTTACTATTATTATAATTATTATATATATATATATATATTTGGATAGTATGTGTCTGAGGACCTTGTTAAAAGCCTTGTTTATATCTATGGTAACCATAACTGTCATTTTTGATCAGACATTTTTATTGAATTCTTCCAACACTTGTGTGATGTTTGTGAGCAGAGTGCTGGTAGAGAGATCTTCCTTGAATCTATGTTGATTAAGGGAGGTAGGTACTTCTGATTTGATTATTGCTATTAGTCTTTATATTAGTTTGGTTATTGTGGATAGTGGTGAGATTGGTGTTCAGGTGGTTTGTATGATCTCTTTTCCTTATGTTTGGGATGTGTAACCAGTAGTTGAAGATGTCAGTTAAGGCTTTTATGGCTATATGGCCTAGGTGTTTGAGATGGATATTTGAGATCTTGTCTGAGCCTTCAGCTTTGGAGTTTAATTTATTTATGCCCTGTGCATCATCAAAAGGAGACAAGACAGAAAACGAAGACTTCAGGGGTGAAATGAATATTGCCTAGTATCCTGGACATTGTGGAGAGGGTGGTTCATTTACTTTAGTATAGGCATGTAATGCAAATGGAGGATATAGAGCATTAGCAAGGGTTGAACTGGCATCCAAGGGGTTAGACAGACCTAAGGGTAATCAGCACAATGAGATGGATGAAGAGCATCTAGGATAGGCTATGAAACATAGGATCTGCTCTACAGTAAGATCAATCGTACAAAGACCAAGCTAGCTGGAGGATGCAGATGAAAAGACAGGTTATGAGCAAACTAGGTTTAATTTATAATAGTTTATAAAAAAAAAATTAGACTGTATAAAGGATATTTTAAAGAATCATTTATCTAATGCTGCCTTAGCCTATGAAAAGGGTGCAATGAAGATGAATTGGCAATGTGCAATCTTTACACAGTTTCAAGTGGGAAAGACCGAAAGGGATAAATGTAATGGGAATGAGAGGATAAGAAATTTCCCTTACCCGTGCACAAGCACTTCATCTTGTGGATGATGGCTGACAAGATAAAAATACAAAGAAATGAAAAAAAATATATATAAATCAAACCTTTTCCCCCTTATATGGGAAGTAGCCAGGCAAGGCATGCCGGGTGGGTTGCTTTGGCTAACTTCTTTCCTTATATGGGGAAAGAGGCCCTTAGTATACAGATTGATAGATTTATCAAATATATAAAATTATTGCACAGCATGCAAGCTTAATTAACAAAAAAAAAATCATTAAATGATTTGGAATTGATGGCGCAGACCTTTACTGATAATTTTCCCCTAATTTCAGTCCCTAGCTACAGTATGCTATGATGAACTGAGTGTGAATATTAAGATGGGATTGCATTTCACATTGTCAACTTTAAAATATTACAATAACCCATTTGGGATATAAATCATGCAGCAAGTGAAGGAATATTTATGAAGTATCAGGCACTTTTCCCATTTTCCATAACATCGTTGCAATTACTGTATCATAAGTCACTTCTTCAGGAAGATTAGGGTCTTGTTGTTGGATGGCATATCAAACATTGCATCAAAACTCATGCCATTCTTTTCAGCTTCCTTCTCCAAAACATCAATGTCTCGTAGTCCCCAGGATGGGTTTCTTCCCTGATAAGTGTAAAACAAAATTTAATTTGGTTTATTATTCACACACTCTATCTCAAAGCCAACAAAGTTTTCATTGTTATATCAATGAACACCTTGCAGGACCAATAAGTACTTGGTTGTGGTGGTCCTGTAAGATAGAGAACAGAGAAAACTACCTCCCTGCTGTCCATTTTCAATACCTTTGGGACCAGTGATGGGTACCTGCATGCAGTGGACTTGTGAGATGAACAGTGAAGCTGTCCATCTTCAAAACTTGTAAATTTCACCTCCATCTACAGGTTTAGCTCTGGGGGGCTGACATTCTGTCTCTGGACCAGGCCCAAGATCTCACATTATTAACTTCAATTGTATTTCTTACACTTTTCACACATGGATTTGGATTTGGATTATAAAATTCTGGCTCAGAAGCCATGCACTGGAGCATCAAGGGCTATTCAGCGCTGTAAAAACTAAAAGGTCGTTGTAATGTCAAAGGCGATGATACTACAAATCAAAATTAAAATCGCAATGATTCATATGAGATGATAATGTTTGACGAGTTTTAGAAATTTGGTTTGGAGGGCTATATTACACCTATCATCAAGCAAATCCTTCATGGACTTGCCTGTGATTGTACTTTCTCTTTTCACACATGGAAAGATAATCACTGATGACTGGTCCTCTCCTCCAACTTCTTTTAGCATGTACTACAGGAACAATCCCAAACTAATACAACACGGACAAGACTCCAAAGTTTCTTTCCAGAGAGATTTGTGGGTGGGCCTGAGGACTATATGCTCTGTGGGGCTGCAGAATTTCTACTAAATGAAACTCAATGCAACAATGGTTTGATTTGATACCCTCACCTCAACTGAAAGAGTGAAAAGCTAAGAGGATTGTAAATTGTTACAGGAATACCTGGATAACATTTATGAATAGAGCCTGGAGTGGATGATTTTTTATACATACATACATACATATACCAAGGCTTTTTCCCCCTTTCAAGGGAGGTAGCCAAAAAGGGAAAGGCATAAAAACACTCCCACCCATTTCATCCCTAAATAGACTCCATACCCCTCCCACCCTCCCTTTCATCTGAGCACCTCCTGGATGATTTTTTATAAAAAAAAAAAATAATAATAAAAAAAAAAAATAAAAAAAATAAAAATCAATAAGTTCCAATTAGTTTCAATGTCAAAGCATCCCAACAGAAGACCATTTGGTCTAAAACATAAAAAGGATTTATCGAAATTATATTACATTCAACTGCCTCAACTGGAAGTTTATTACATTCAGTGATGATACGGTTGGGAAAAGCTTTGGACAGCTGTCTGTTTTGTACTTGTATGGGACCGTTTCTACGTCACTGGCTGAAAATGGTAGAAGAATGGGAGGAGTCACCTGCTGTAAGCTCTCCATGTGTGAAAAGGTGTAAAAAATAGTTGAAAGATATCTTGGACCTAGTCTAGAGACAGAGTATCAGCCCCTCAGGGTGGCACCTCTGAATAGAGGCAAGTGGGTTAATGGTTTTTGAAAACTTCACTATCTTGAAGTACCATTACATACAGGTAAACATTGTTTGTCCCTATCCCTGTATTCACCTATGAATATGCATGAGTAAACAGAACTGACTGTATCTAGGTTTACTACATACCTTTAAATTGGCATCGAAGGCAACATTACTTTCTGGCGTAATTTTGCCATGAATAGCATATGCCCCATAAGTGACAAGAATTCCGCCTGAAGCCAAGAGTGCACCTGCAGCCCTGAAGAGTCCTTCTGTACATTCCCAGGGAGAAATATGTATCATATTTATACATATTATCACATTCTGACTTCCTTCTTCAAGACCTCCAGACCATTCACCCAAAGGCTGAAAAATGATGGAAAACAAAATATATACATTACATACACAGAAAATTTTGACAACAGAAATGAAAACAGAATAAATAAATGGTAATGTCAGCAGCAAAAAAGTAACTAGACTGGATACCTTGAGTCTTATTTCTGTTAAGTAGAATTGACTGTACTATCAAGTTAAAATTGCGTACATGCTTTTTTGCGTTATCCTCAGCAATTTGCAATTATTATTTCGAACTATGTGTTCTTGTCATTATCTGCACTTCATGTATATTGATTCTTTGCCAAAATAAATTTATTATTATTATAACCGTTTTGAGAAAAGGTAGAGGATCCATGAAAAAAACTCCTTTTGACTTCCACTATAATTTACTTAATTTTTGTTAACTAATGTATGATACTGAAATAAAATGAATCACATGAACACATGATACATGAAAAGCCTTACCTTGGAAATATCAATAAATAATGGCTGTTTAATATTCGATAAACCTTCATCTGTTAAGTGAGCCTTAATACTTTCTAATTCTCTGCTTTCCAACTCTGAAGGCTGCCATGTGATATTTGGGAACGACTTTGCAAAGAGAGCTACATGTTGTCCAGTTCCTGAAGCTATTTCCAAAGCATTCAAAGGATTGCTATCAGCAAATTTCTCTGGTATCACAGTTTGAAGAATCTGGAGGATTGGACCTTGATTCCTTCCAGCAGAAGCATTGACAAGCTTTCCCTCTGACATTGTGTCTCTGTAGAAAATGATATATTTCAAGAAAGAATAAGTACAAAGCCCTTGTTTTGAATATCTAATAGTATATTTAAAAAAAAGACTTGGGGCAAAAGATTGATTGATGCAAAAAACTACTGGGAAATAAAGCAAAGGACAGGGGGGGAGGAGGAGGGAGAGAAGAGACTGCCAAAATATTCAGTTGCAATGTAACAAATACCAGGGGTCCTTGCCTGATCTCACCAAAGCCTTTGACACTTTTTTATTTATTACTTACTTATTACTTAATGGGATGGCTGGTTTGGAAATATATATATATATATATACACATATATACACAAGTACAATTGCAGAATGAGAGCACTAAATCCCGCCACTCCCAGAATTCCAGCCACCTGCTCCCCCCTCGTCTCAGAGAAGCGGC
The DNA here is from genome assembly GCF_046742065.1 of Oratosquilla oratoria. Classification (NCBI taxonomy): domain Eukaryota; kingdom Metazoa; phylum Arthropoda; class Malacostraca; order Stomatopoda; family Squillidae; genus Oratosquilla; species Oratosquilla oratoria. Next base: position 9,193,492 of record NC_134778.1, read on the forward strand.
AAAACAACTAAAGGAAAACGAAAACATCATTGTCCGCAAAGCAGATAAGTCCTCATGTTTCGTTATCTTAGACAAAGACATCTACCTTCAAAAGTGTAACGACATCTTGAAAGACCGTACTAAGTTCAAAAGAATTTCCCGTAACCCTGTTGACAACTTAAAGATAAAGCTAAACAAACTTATCTCGGTAGTAAATGCAGAAACAGGAGGACCCAAATTAGCTAAGGTAATCGGCGATTTTCAACCCGGTTACTTCTACGGGAACGTTAAAACTCACAAGGAAGGAAACCCACTTAGGCCTATCATTTCCCAAATCCCTACCCCTTCTTACCATGTTGCCAAACGGCTACATGATATCATCTCCCCTTACATTCCTAGAACTTACTCCCTCCACTCTACTGAAGACTTTGTTGACATCCTACGGGTTAATAAACCTGTCGGAATCCTGGCATCATTAGATGCTAAAAATCTTTTCACTGAAATTCCTATATTAAGAACAATCAATATCATCCTAGAATATGTGTATCATAATGATGACATCCCACCCCCCCCCGTATCCCTGAGTCCACTTTGAAAGAATTACTGGTCACCTGCACCACAGAAGTTCCATTCAGGTGGCCAGAAGGAAACCTTTACGTGCAGCAAGATGGGGTAGCGATGGGATCACCATTAGGTGTCCTCTTCGCTGAAGCCTTCATGTCAGCGGTAGAAAGATCAGCCTTCCAGGACGGAGAGTTAAAACCACCTATATACTGTAGATATGTAGATGACATCTTTGTCAGCACCTCTTCTGTTGATTTGTTAGAAAATATACGGTGCCGTCTTCAGGAAATTTCAGGCTTAACTTTTTCCACTGAAATGAACAGCAATGGTCTACTCCCCTTCCTGGATGTGCTGGTCGATTCTACTTCTGACAACTTCATTACTAATGTATATAGAAAACCCACCAACTTGGATAAGTGCATGAATGGCAAGAGCGAGTGCATAGACAACTACAAAAAAGGTGTCATTAGAGCATATAAAAAAAGAGCCATATCAATTATATTCCTCATGGCAAGCTTTACATAGTGAACTTCAACACCTGAGACAGATGCTCACAAATAATGGGTATTCTAACACTGACTTTGATTCTGTTACCTCCAAAATGCTAGAATCCCATTTCACAATCAAAGAACCACAAAAGCATAACTTCATTAACATTTACTACAGAAACACCTTCACTAGTAATTATAAGAAAGATGAAAAAGTCATCAGAGACATCATTCATAAAAATTGCCTTCCTACAAATGAGAACAACAAAATCAGTTCTCATCTATTATAAAAATCCAAAAACTTCCTCCCTGATCATGACAAACAATTTGTCAAAGCGATCGGACTTCACATCTAAAACTAATGTAGTATACCAATATCAATGTCTACAATTTCCTCCCCCATTCCTACATTGGTTTTACTAGATGTAAAGTCAGCCGTCACCTAACTTTCCACCTACAAGAGGGAGCAATCAAAGAACACCATAGGAGTTCCCATAACGCTGCACTCAGGAGAGATGATTTGATCAACATCACCAAAATTATTGGATCGAGTAATGACCCTAGGAGACTACAACTACTCGAAGCCTTCCACATTAAGGACAAAACTCCAGTTATTAACATTCAATGCAATGTAATCTCTTCTATCCCATTATTTAGAAATAAAAATTCCCCCTCTCCCTCTACCCCTTCTCTCTCTCTCCCTTCACCTCCACTTCCTCCCCCACCCTCGGTGACCGCACCCGCCTAACCCTCCCCCCCTTACCCTTGACCTCTGAGGTCCTTATTGTCTGTCCCTCCCCCCCCCCTTCGTCTGACCTGATCTTAGGTATATATACTTCTGTCATCTCTGGATTGTCACACCCTTCTTCCTCTCTTTAAATACCTGTATGTAAGTCTTCGTATTTATTTTTACAAATTTGTCACCTTTATTATTACTGTTACCATGTAATTTTTTGTTATTTCAGTTGTATCTTGATATTGTCTAGTACCTTTACTGTTACCATGTAATTTTTGTTATTTCAGTTATATCTTGATATTGTCTAGTACCTTTACTGTTACCATGTAATTTTTGTTATTTCAGTTATATCTTGATATTGTCTAGTACCTTTACTGTTACCATGTAATTTTTGTTATTTCAGTTATATCTTGATAATGTCTTGTTTAAGACGAAACATCGATGTCAAATAAGAACAAATGGAAGAATATAGAGACCTAGTTTCAATTCACCCAGTTAATGGAAAATCTCTTATCAGGAAAATCGAGAATACGAAGAAAAAACTGAACTACAACAATGCTGTCGTTTTTAACTCCACGTGTATTACTGAGAATCTGCTCCCCCCCTTTACTAATATATATATATATATATATATATATATTTTTTTTCTTAAGCACTAAGGATAAGATTAAATTTTGTCATAAAAAATTAACACATTTTAATTCTACATTAAAAAGGAAAAAAATTACATTTATAGTCATGTAACAACCATAAATATTGTGATGCCATGACAAATCAAAATTTTTAAATTTATGCATAAAAGATTTACACCATTTAAATTATACATCTTGATGTCCAGACAAAATCCATTTTCAGGTTCCTGGTGCCCTCTAATTATCCCTTGGGTAGGATAATGTCTTGTCTAAGAGGATTTCATAGCTGCCTAAGGTGCTCACTATGGCCAGGTTTTAATTAGATTTCAAGTTGAACTTGTCCCTCCTACATCAGTGAGACACAATCTCATCAGCTACAGGCTCCACAGGCACTGACTCAAACCCTTCAGTCACATTCAACAACACTGTCCTGCCAAAGCTTCTTCCAAGTTGAAATAAGGGTTCTCTTGGTGACCGCATCCCATGCCTTGTCAATCATCTTGAGGCAGGCAATGACGTGGAAGTGGTTTTTTCAAAATTCTCCGAGAGTGAGACTGGTCTCCCTCAGTCACCTCAAAATGTTCAAAGAGCGCTTTAGTGTAGAGCTTCTTAAAGTTTGAGATGACCTGCTGGTCCATGGGCATGGAGGAGTGGTGTTGGGAGGCAAGAACTGGATCTTGATGAGTTGAAATTCATCAAGGAGGTCATCTTCTAAACCTGGAGGATGGGCAGGAATGTTGTCCATATCAAGCAAGACATGAAGTGGCAGATTCATTTCAAGCAAATATTTTTTCACAGAAGAACCAAACACCTCACTTATCCTATCAGTAAAAAGGTCACATATCATCCAAGCCTTGCTGTCAGACATCCACATCACAGTTAGCCTGCTCTTTTGGACTTTACACCTCTTGAAGGCTCATGAATTTTCTGAATGGTAAACAAGCAGCAGTTTCACTTTCAAATCACTGCTTGCACTGGCCCAAAACAGCAGCGTGAGACAGTCTTTCACTGGCTTGTGTCCAGGCAACACCTTCTCTTCCAGTGTTATAAAGGCTCACTTCGGCATCTTCTTCCAGAAAAGACCCATCTCCTTTAATTAAAAACCTGCTGCGGCAGGTAACCCTCAGAATCTACAAGCTTCCTAAAGTCACCAATGAAGTTCTTTGCTGCTGCCTTTGTGTTAGAGTTTGCTGCTTTGCCATGCCTCACAATGCTGTGGGTGCCAGTTCTTCTTTTAAACTCCAGCAAAAAGTACTTTCGCCTTTTCACAAATGATGATTTTGCTAATGGTGTCACCTTGCATTTGCTTCTCGTTGATCCATATGAGAAGCAACCTTTCAACATTGTCAAGAACACATGGCCGTTACATAGATATTCTTGTCACTCCTTTTGAAACATCTATCTCTTTAATCTTGTCCTTGTTCTTGAGGATAGTCCAAATTGCTGATATAGTCCAACTGTATGTGCGTATTAAGTCAGCCACACTCACACCTTGTTCTCGCTTCTCAATGGTGATTTGTCTTCGCTTATCCCAGTCTTCTTGTGATTTTTTTCTTTGGGGACATTCTTGAAAGGATTAAACTTTGCACTGAAAAAATCACAAATAATGTGTCTAAACACAAGTTTGGAAAATGTATGATTACATGCGACACTAAGATGCTGGCGGAACAAACCCTAAATTGACTGATAGCCAAGCTTCCTGGTAATACAAACAGAACACTTATTCCCTATATGAGGTCTGTTAGAAAAGTATCCGACTTTATCGTTTTATTTTTTATTTTATTTTATTTTTTTATTATTATTATTTTTTTTTTTTTTGCAAAAACCTGATGGATTTGAATCAAGCACACTTGCATGAGCTGACCTTGAATCTTCATGCGCATGCATGAATTTTTTCCTGCCTGTTTATAGTGTCAGTTGCTGGCAAACAGCATTTGCGTGAGGTAATGTGTAGGGCTCTCAGCGGTTTTTCATTGCAAGGAAAATGACGGAATGAATGGAGCAGAGCTACTGCATCAAATTTTGCCAGAAACTGGGCAACAGCCAGGTGGAAACCATTCAGAAGATTTAGACAGCTTTCAGTGATGATGCTATGGGTATCACACAGATTAAGGAGTGGTTCAACCGGTTTAAAGACGGCCGCACAATGGTGGAGAGTTAGCCACGCTCCGGTTAGCCATCAACATACTGAAATGACCACCTGACCCACCTGATGCCACAACCACCTGCCACGCCACATGACATTCTAACAAGATCCAACCCATCAGAGCACCGAGGACTGACCGATACAAGAACAGTGCTATTCCATCCATTGTTTGCACAATAAGTTTATTATAAAACTTAGACTAGGTATATCACTCATATAATTACTGTATTGCATTATTATCCACTTATCACTGTAAAACTTAGACTAGGCATATTACTCATATAATTACTCTTATATTGTATTATTGTCAGTGTATCACTGCTATTTCAATAAACCTATTATTATTATTATTTATTATTAGGTCATTACCAAAGTGAACGCTGTGGTGATGCGGGACTGTTGTGTGATTATCCGAGACATTGTGGAAGGGGTGGGCATCAGCACTTTTTTGGCACATTCCATTGTGACCAAAGATTTGGCCATGAAGAGAGTGGCAGCGAAATTCATGCCAAAGCTGCTGACGGCGGAGCAAAAACAACTTCATGTTGAAGTCTTGCAGGACATGCTGGACTGCATGAATACCATAATCACTGGTGACTAGTCCTGGGTGTACGGGTACAACCCGTCATTTTCCTTGCATTGAAAAACCGCTGAGAGCACTACAAAGTACCTCACACAAATGCTGCTTGCCAGCAACTGATATTGTCGACAGGCAGGAAAAAATTCACGCATGCAAGCGTGCTCGATTCAAATCTATCAGGTTTTCACAAAAAAGTCAGATACTTTTCTAACAGACCTCGTATGTATGATACACGTCCAGCTTCATACTGAACATATATAACAAACTAATCTATGATACATTATTTCATCACTAATCAATCACCACTTTTTTATTTCATAAATAAATCACCATGTTATTTCATTACCAATTGCATTTCATAATCTACTTAGTCATCACAATGCAATTATTACATTATGGTTAGAAAATAACCAAAATTGCATCTGCAGAAATATTTATTACAAAAACATGTTTTCTATTGTTTTGGACAATTCTAAGATACTATTTTCTATTATATTTTTGTTGAAAATTTTGCATTTTCGAGTTATGCACCCCTCCCCTACAATTATATTATTAAAATATTAATTTTGTTTTAAATAGAAACAGGGTTACCATTGTGGATGATTCTATGACTTTAATTCTACGAAATTTTTGTCAGAAATGCCTCATTTTCGAGGTATGCCACCCCCTCCTCCTTCACAATTTTGGGAGTGAGAGCCTGCGAGCTGAGAATCTAGGGTTTTGGGTGGGAAAGTAAAAGATGAGTAGTTCTACATTAACCAACTAAACCAAACATAGCCTACCCAATCCCACACATGCATGACCTAGCAATATAGGCACCATGCTCAAGAGTTGTGGCCCTACAGGCTAAACACTGATTGGCTCAGAAAATAGAGAATGATATTTGAGAAGGGAAAATGAAACTTAGACAAATGAAAGAAAAAAAAATCTAAACACCATGAAAGAAGATAGGTCAACAACAAGTGAGGATAGGAGAGACTGAGTAACCTTTAGAGACCATGAAACAACAGGAAAGAGATAGCCTAAATGAAGGAATGGTCAAGGGTATGAAAAAAAAAGAAAAGAGCGAATCTCGTCAGAGATGTTGTAGACAAGTCCAGGTGCATCTCACTCTTTGGATGCCAAGAAGAATACAACAGCTCATGCAAGTTATGCCAAAAACAAGAAGTGAAATTACATTAACTCTAAGGAAGGACTTGGATGTAACAGATTAGATTACTAGCATGTATAAGTTTGGCACATATAAGAGAAACTGTGCACATCCAATAAAAATAAAAGTTCAAGTTGCAAGCCATGGCAAAAGAAATAATCGGCAAGTCTTGGAAGTTAGCACGAGAAGAAACGTAAAAAACTATCTTGACTATGAAAGATGCTAATGGAGAGGAATGAGCAAAGACATGAAAAGTCTTAGGAGGCCAAAGCCAAAATTGATAGACTGAGGAAAAACAGCAGTTTTTTTTTGTAGTTGTCAATCCGGTGAGGAAATAGTTTCTAAGAAAACAGGAAGGCAGTATTGCAAAGGAAACACTATAAGGAAACTTAGAATAGCATGTGCTAATATTGATGGTTTGCTATCAGCTAGGTTGGAGATAAATGATTACTTAAGGATAAATGAGTGATATTTTGTACCTGGTAGAGACTTAACTCACAATTTTTTTTTATATACAATTGATGGCATCTCCCTAAAATATTTCTGCACATTTTTGTTATTCTGATTTTAATGTATACAAGCTTTGTATATTTTTACATTTATATCAAATCGAATAAATTCTATTCAATAAAAGGAAACCTATCATCTTTGTATTAAACAGGGTCCATTATGATAATTGTTGCCTCAATTTTATCAGGAAAAACACAGCCCTACAGCAACTGGCAACAGTCCTCAGACCCTCCCACAAGATGATCTCTCTTGGACGAAACTTTGGATCACTTACTGTCATATTAGTATGGGACTTTGTCACAACTTGGAAGTACAGTAGTAATAAAAAGGCAGTAGTTGTCAAGTTTCAGTTCTTCACGTGTAAAAATGTGTAAGAAATAAACTTGAATTTAATTGTTGCCCAACGTTTCACCAAATGGAAAACCTGCAGCCCCAGAGTGGATGGCAACGGTCCTAAGACCCTCCTACAGATCTCTGGGAAAAAAAAAAAATTGGACCACTGTCTTTGTTGTATTAGAGGGGGTTTACACGATCTAACAGTTCATCGAACGCAGTTCAACAGACACGTGTTTAAAGTGATGTGTGAAAGGGGTATTTGGGGTTTAACCAATGTGTTCGACAACCAAATACCCCGTTCACATGTTCACACATCACTTTAAACATATGTCTGTCGAACTGCGTTCGACAAACCATTAGACCGTGTAAATCCCCTCTTAGTGTGGGGCTGTTTTAAGGCCACCAGCTGAAAGTTGTAGGCGGAAAGAAGCAGTCATTGGTTGTCAGCTCTTCATGCGTGAAAGTGTAAAGAATACAGCTGAGGTTGATGGAGACAGATCCTGGAGCTCCTATGGACTGCAAGTGTCAGCACCTCAGTGCTGCAACTTCTGTTGGAGGTGAGGGGCTAGAAGGGTTTTGAAAATGGGCAGCTCTACTGTTGATTTTGCAGGACCACTACAAGCAAGTACCTATCACTAGTCCCACAGGTAAAAACATTTCAGTACAAATATAAAAAGAATATGACAAAGTTTACAGAAATCACAGGCAATGGTACACTAGATTTAAATTACAGACATACCACCATGCACAATACAGGTGCCTTGGAAGGTAGTAACTATTTGCTATCAGGAGCACCAAGAATCCATATTCTGACAGGTGGGACAAATAATGGGTACCTGCTTGTAGTGCTCATTTTCAAAACCTGTCAACCAGGGCTGCGGAGTCGGAGTCGGAGTCAGAGTCGGAGTCGGAGGGAGTTGGAGGTTTTAGCTGGGGTCGGAGTCGGAGTCGGATTTCTAAGAGTACTAGGAGTCGGAGTCGGAATTTTTTTTATCCGACTCCGACTCCTTAAGTCCAATAAAATTATTTTTTTAACATGGTTTCCCTGTTTGGTTTTACCAGTTGCACAATTTAGCAGTTTTTGTATGGTTTTGCTTTTATTTTTGGAGGCAATAGTGAGTGTGTGCAGTGTATATGTACACTAAGTGGTCTCTCCGGATGGAAACAAAAAACAATCCATCAATAATAAAAAAATAATAAAATAAATACACAATACTGACAAGCTATCGTTGTCAGTCTGGGTAAAAGTGTTTGTGGTCATGTATTTGTAGTTGTTTCCTGTAAGGAGAGTGAAACTATATATATATACTGTATACATATATATATATATATATATATATATATATATATATATATATATATATATATATATATATATATATATAATATTTTGTACTATACTGCAATGCTTTTACTTCAACATAAATAAACATCAATTCGTGCTGCCACCATGTGACGCATTGTGTGCTACTAGTACTACATACATACATATACCAAGGCTTTTTTTCCCCTTACCAGGGGGGTAGCCAAAAAGGACAAGGCACAAAAACATTCCCACCCATTTCATCCCCGAAAACACTCCACACCCCTCCACAAACAAACAGCTGCAGATTCTGCCTGAAGCAGTGTCTCCCAGTGAATTTTCTTTTCCTTCATTTTCGGTAGTTTTATCACATTTTCCTTTAATAGAAATATGCTAGATTATGATAAAGCTACTTCAAAATATGAAAATCATACATTTATCAAAGAAATTTAGTGGTTTGAAATATACGGAATAGAAACAGGCTACTGATCATGGTTACTAGTGAATACAATAGGCCTACAAGTGAAGCAATGAAAAATAGAAATCAGAGTAAAGAAAATCACGTACCATTTTAATCTAATTCAAAACTGATTATGCTATAAAGACAATTGTAAATTAGGCCTAAGTGTACCAGATATTTTTGCTTTAACCTATAACCATAATTCTATCTATCTATATACAAAAGGCTTTTTCCCCCTTATCAGGGAGGTAGCCAAGTCAAAAGGCATAAACCCACTCCCACCCATCATCCCTTCCACCCTCACATCTTAGCTCCTCATGGAAGACGGGTCATCCCTGCATCCCGCCCACCACCCTGGGTCAGAAGCAATGCAGGACACAGCACATCCACAGCAAGGCCGCTTCACTTAATTGGCGACCCCCCTCTCTCCGTCCCCTCACATAGAAAACGGAGGACGGGGAGGAGTCCCTTCGGGCTGCGTCAAAGTATCATTCACACTTTCCCACTCCCCAAACCCCCCCATCCTCCCATCCCTTCCCTTTCTTTTCATCACAGTATCATCTATAAACAGCCCTTCTACACTCATCCCTATCTTCTGCCACCTCCCTTCCCTGCTCCACAGATATTCCCCTCTTGCTCAACGTCCCTGTAACCCCATCCATCCATCTTATCCTCGGTCGTCCTCTCAAATTCACTCCCTCCATCTCTGCCTTCCATACCCCTTTCACCAGTCTTCCTTCATCCATTCTTTCCATGTGTCCAAACCATCCTAATAGTCTTTCATCAGCCCTCTCAGCCAACTCCTTTTCCATCCCAGCTCTCCTTCTCACTTCCTCGTTTTTCACTCTATCCAGCCTTGCAACCCTCACCATACTTCTCAGACATTTCATGTCAAACACATTTAAACTCTTCCTCTCTGCCTCTCTCAAATTCCATGTCTCTGCCCCACACAGCACTGTCGGCACAATCACCCCTTCATACAATCTCCTCTTTGCATTAATTCCCAAATGTCTATTTCTCATTACTTTTTTAAATCCCCCAAGGCATTTGTTTGCTTCTCTCAATCTACAGCTTACCTCTACCTCTACTCCTCCCTTTGCAGCCACATATGACCCCAAGTACCTAAAACTATCCACTTCCTCCAGCCTCTCCCCTTTAAGACTTACTTCCAACTCTCCACCATCCTCTCCTCTTGTACACCTCATCACTTTACTTTTACCCACATTCACCTTCAGCTTTCTCCTTTCACACACCCTCCCAAACTCAGTCACTAACTCTCCCAATCCCTCCTCTGACCCTGCCACAAGTGCAGTGTCATTAGCAAATAACAACTGACTTACCTCACACTTTTCTCCATTTTCCGCAACCAACTCCAGTCCCCTGCCCATTTCTCTTGCATTTACCTCCCGTACCACCCCATCCATATACACATTGAACAGCCATGGCGACATGACACATCCCTGACGTAGTCCCTCCTTTACCTCAAACCATTCACTCTCTCCATTTCAGATTCTAACACTGGCTCTACTACTCTCATAAAAACTCTTGACTGCTCTTAACAGCTTTCTCCCAATACCTGTCTACCCTATCATAAGCCTTTTACAAATCCATAAAGGCCCAAAAGACATCCTTACCCTTTCCTAAAGCTTTCTCACAATTCTGTCTTATCACAAAAATCTGATCCACACAGCCCCTACCTCTCCTAAACCCACACTGCTCCTCACCAATCACTTCCTCTGGTCCTCTCCTAATTCTCTCAGTTATAACCCTCCCATACGCCTTCCCAACTACACTCAACAAACTGATCCCTCTGAAACTACTACATTCACACTTGTTCCCTTTTCCTTTGAAAAGTGGAACTATACATGCACTCCTCCAGTCCTCTGGTACTCTACCCTCCCTTAAACACACATTAAACAACCTCACTAACCAGTCTACTATTACTTTACCTCCCTTCTTCAGACACTCCGCATGACACCCATCTAACCCAGGTACCTTACCTGCTCTCATCATTTTAATCACTACTTCCACCTCATCTTTTCTTATTTTTCCCTCATTTTCCTCACCCATCACTGTCATTTTCTTTGCGCCTCCCACTGCTTTCACCATTCCCTCCCTATCCTCCTCTACATTCAACAGTTCCCTAAAATATTCTCCCCATCTTCCCCTTATCGCTTCCTCTTCCATTACCATCTCTTCATTTTTGCCTCTTACCTTTTCTTCACTACTTGAATCAACTTCCCTTCCTCTTTTAATCTCTTAATAGTAGTAAAAAGAAAATATTTAGACCAAATCTTGTACATTGTGTAATGTGACCTTGGTAAAGACAAATATTGATATACTGGTATACGGAATAGTCTGGAAAACCCTACTATTGATAGTAGCCTATTGAGTGACTACCGGACCTTAAATATTACCTACAAGATATACAGTTTGCATGATTTGGCTATGTTTCTTTTTGTAGGAATTGGTAAACAATAAGCATTAGATGCAAGAACAATTTAGATTACTTTGCCAAAGTTTCCTACTTTTCCCAGTGATGTAGCCTAGGCCAATTGTAAGGTCCTACCTGTTGTATGATAAATGCTGATTATGAGATAGGCTAACCTAGCGAATCATTAGCAGTTTGTATTATTTTTAAACCTTTGATGAAGAGTGTATATACAGTATATATATATATATATATATATATATATATACAGATAAAACCTATTTCTTTTGGTACATGTCGTTTATCGGGTTCTTTAAAAAAATAGTATATAGATAAAAATAAAGAAAATAAAAATAAAAATAATGAATTAATGAAAAAATTATTCTTTTATTTTTTTTTTTTTTTTTAAAGATAGTCCCCAAGATAACTTTATAATCCTCATTTACCTTTCTTTTTACCATAAATTGTAGGGTCGAATTTGTTTTTCCTAGACTATAGGCTGCCTCTATTCATAGGGTAGTCTAGGACTCTAACCTATATTTCTCATAGGCTAATCTAACCAACCAATTCATCACATTAAGATGATATCAGTTTACCCTACTTATATAAAGTACAAACTACTATTTTTTTATTTGCAAATTTCAATTGAGTAGTCTACAAGTTCTATAATTATGAATAAAGCCTATTTCTTTAATGTTTACAAATAAGAAACTTGTATAGATTTTAGCTTTAACCTCGTTATTAACGTAATAATACTGGTAGATTCAAGGAACATGAAATATTTTGTTATAAGAAATTTTTATAGATTGAATTTTAACCTAGTTATTAACGTAATAATACGGGTGTATTCAAGGTAGAGTACATATATTTTGTTATATTCTTGAAAGCTTTGTCTGAATTTTTACCATTACAGTAATTGGCAAGCCAACAATAGCTGTAAAATACTATCTATAGATGTGCACTGTGAAATAATTTGTTGCTATTGTGCAAATAGAAAGCAGTAGGTCTCATTATTCCAAGTTTAAAAAATCTAAAAAATTTGATAGGTTTTGTGTTGAGAAAATTTAATAACCATCCAGTATAGAATAGTTTTATAGCTAGTTACAGAATATGTACCATTTATAGAAGTTTCCAGAATGTAGTTTGTATTAATATTTCATTCATTCTATACTATGGGAGTTATAGCCAGTGGAATGTATTTCTATTTCTTAATAAATACTCAGTAAATATAATTATTAATTCAAATTCCTGAATAATTTGTCAACTGTCAAGTGACAGAGATGATTTGGATCTTTAGATCATTTAAACTAGCTACTTTACCTTTGTTGACAGTCTAATTAATTCAAATTATGTTAATATCTAGAACTCCATCATGTACACACGTACATGACAGTGTAGACAACAGTATATATCCACTACGTATGCACTATGCACGTACGTCTTCGTGTATGTAAAAGTCAAAGGAAGTGCCCCGAGATATACTTTGACGTCTCAGAGGCCAGATAGGAATGACATTAGAGCATATGTCATAGCATTTGATGATGACTGAAAAGGGGAGGAACAACAGCAGATATGAACAGTGTGCACAGGGGAAGGTTGTCTCTCTCTTTCCTGAACCGATTCCTGGTTTTTATGATAACATGGCGAAATTAATTCTGCAGTAAGTACTAGGTAGGGGCTCCTCCATTAACCTTTCCTCATCATGATTTGTCACATTTTTTTCTAATATTGTGATAGAAGATTTATGAGATTGGACAAATGAAATAACAGATGATTTCTTTTTTGGGGGGAGGGGAGGGACACAAAGGAAAAAGAAAATATGTAGCTTGAAGTGGCAACTCTGCCATGACAGATTTGAAAGTGCTCATAAGCTGGTAGATGACCATGAGCATAAATAATACCATTATATATTTGATATATGTTTACACGAATATACGTGCTTGTGTGCACATACATATATAAAGCTGGTTGAGTGTATATGTGAGTATATTTATCATACAAGTGAATGTTTCACGTAAGAAATAATATACATGAAAAATATTTATAAAATGCTTGCTGAATAGGTGTGGGAGGCTGGTATATTGATCTGCAGAATAGATTTCCACATAGGGGTCAAGGAGTTAAGGAGTCGGGAGTCGGAGTCGGAGTCGGGAGTCGGAGTCGGAGGAATCAAAGGAGTCGGAGTCGGACCCTATATCATCCGACTCCGCAGCCCTGCTGTCAACCCCATCATCAAATGAAACGGTGAAACAGTGAATGCCAGAACTATACACAATTTCAAGAAAAAAATGGACGTGGAGGGATACAAAAACGGGTCACAATGAGCATAGCTCCCGTCCCGTAAAATACAACTAGGTAAATCTAGATCATTGGTTCCCAAAGTTGGTAGTATGGCCCCCGGAGGATTATGAGGCAAAAGGAGGTGGTAGGGGGGGTGACAGGATGGCATTAGGAGCACTTAATAAACAACTTTTTGTTTCTTACAAAACCTGAATGACAAAATATATGTCATAAACATTAAAATAAAGGAACACATGCAGTTTATAAAGGGTAAAACTGTCATAAGAATTATAAACAATTCCATAGTTTGGTTATGTAGAAAAAAAATGTGTGTTCACATGAGTGTATGAGGGGAGAGAGGAGCTAGCATTCCACCTGAAAGCCAACAGGGCACCAGCCTGGAAAAGTTTGGGAACCAATGACCTAGATGAAGGCTGTCAGACCAGCCCCAAGACCTATCAGTTTCAACCGTATATCTTCCTCCTTTTCATATACAAAGAGCTGACAGCTGGTAAATGCTCCTCTCCTACTATTTTCATCCAGTAATTAAACAGTATTACACTAATACAATACAGACAATAGTCCAAAGTTTCTTTCCAGAGAGATCTATGGGAGGGTCTCAGGACCATTGCCAGCCAGTGGGGAAACAGGTTTCCAGTCATTGAAACTTTGGGCAACAATGATTATTTAGATGGGCTCTATGGTGATAGGCCATTGGTTGGGTTATGTTAGGTGAGGTTAGATTTGCTATTTACGGCATGCATGCACAAAACCAGAGCTGTGAGAGGAATTGCCACTGATCACTTACTTTTCCCCCCATGAAACAGACTATATCTAGGCTACATGCACACTGCTTTGAGAAGTAGTCCTAGTACAGCTGGCTTAACCCAGATGCACCCTTGTCTCAGACTTCAGTTGTTCCCAAGACTTAGGATTCATATCCATATGGACTGATTAGGGATGGGCTGTACAGATATGCTATTGCCAAAATTGGTTACTGGTACTATATGTTTACCCTTTTAATGCACTGATGAATGTGTACTTATTCTGACTTTGCTAACAAATTTTATTAATGCATGTACAGAATTTCTTCCAGTTGAATAAAACAATTTGGAATTTGCAAGATAAGGTCCCTCAAATGCAACATAGGCACAAATGGATTAAATGAGTTAGCCTTAATACATTAGTGCTTGATTCCCCCCTAAGCTAAATTATATACCCTGGCATTTGGCAGAATACAATCCATGGAATGAAATGTAGGTGCAAACAGATTAAGCAGAGGAAAATCCCTCTACATTGAAGGGGTTTTGCCTATTTTCAGTAACCCTTAAGTGCCAATCTTCATTCATTCCAGGGTAATCTCAGATTCAAAAGGACCCTCCAAGCTTCACTCATTTATTTTATACTTTTACATTCATATTTTATACTTTTACATCCCTATCAGACTATATTTCAAGCTCTCTTCACTTCCTAGTTAACTATAAGCAAAGAAACTTTTCATCAACATCTGTCACAAGCTATGCCATTTAAACAATCCTTATAAGAAACTTTTGGAAATTTGTCAACAAACTAAGTATTCCAGACATCAAAAGATACCAAAATATGTAGAAATAGGAAATGATATACAAAATATTATATATATATATATATATATATATATATATATATATATATATATATATATATATATATATATATATATATATATATATATATATATATATCTAGACACACACACACATATAGTTAATTTCAATTACTATGTTGTATTTTTCATTTTAAAGAGTATACGAGAACTGTTACTTGCCCTATCCACCAACCTCTGTCTTGAAGGTCTGAGCAAACTGAAAATGTTACTGTGGATTGCACAAGCACCAAGCCCAACCCTAACTGACGCACCAGACCTCAACATAGACAACTGTCACAACAGCAGTCGAACCAAGGCAATGACGGTCACCTCCGGAACACTGTGTGTCTCACAAGTTGTTTATGTTTTTCAGATAAGGAATGTGATAAATACACCTTCCTATAAGCGTACATGAATGGCACCATATAAACTTACTACACTGATGTTACATTACATTTAAAACAAATACTTATTTACACACCACCTGCCTACTTCTGCCGTAATGATTCATTCAAACTAAAGCGGAAAGTTACAACCACCTGTGACTAGCATTTTCCTACGCTTCACATTAAACTTTTTCCATGTTAGTAGGACCTATGTTTTTATTATGACTACTACCAAGCTATTTGAACAATTTCTGTGGCACCCTATTAGTAAGGAAGGGGTAAGATAAAATTCGAGTAAATCCATGACTGGGTGGTATGTATTTCATTTGGCTGCCACCAGATTTTATTATGCTGCATGGCTCCTCTTAGGTAAAGTTATTTAAACCTGTCTTTACCCCTTCTGTAGCAAGCCGTAGTCTCCAATAAATTAGGCTACCACCAGGCAGCTGCATTGCGGTTGACCTAGCCAGTGGGTCGGAACTTCGGAAAGCAAAACCTTTGTCCACTTTGTCATTGGTGAGCATCTATTGGCTCGCGTGCTCAATGTAGCACGCCGACTTTTCTCCGGCGCGCGAAACCCAGACTCACGTAAGACAAAAAATCAAATAGATAGGCAGCCAATTTTGCTGCGTTTTGTATTACAACTCGACAGAATATGATTATGTGTGTGTATATACATACATACATACATATATATAATATATATGTATATATAGGTATATATATATATGTATATATGTATATATATATGTATATATATATATATATATATGTATATATATATATATATATATATATATATATATCTATATATATGTGTGTGTGTGTGTGTGTGTGTGTGTGTGTGTGTGTGTGTGTGTGTGTTAAAAACTGTAACCGAAGCCCTGCATACGGTCTATGAAAGTTCATGTGAACACTGGGTTTGTCTTGATAGGTTGCATCATTTCGTGGGTGGATAGATGTACCATGATTTTATATATTCTTTCATGTTTAATAAATAATAAGATTATCGGTATGCAAAATACACGCTCATCTACATGTAGATTCACATTTAAATATAAATATATAAAAAAAAACGTGTCCCACAGGCTCTGGTTATTCAAGGTGGCAGTTGCCGACAAGGTGAATGTGTCGTTTTCAGTGATCGTATGTTATAACATCAGAAGTTGGTGAAGCCTGCTGCTCAGTACATTTGCTATAAACGTAAAATTGTTAAAACCATGGGAAATCAATAATTAATATCTTTTTTTTTTTTTTTTTTGCTGATGTTAGGAATCGGTGTATTGTGTGACTTTATAATTATGACAGCTAGAATTACATATAAAGGCAAAATGACATTTAATTAGGATTTCTTCACTATAATTTACATTCCTATTTGATTTTACCTCTCCATAGTATTTTTTCTTATATTTGAGAATCGCCCACCCAATACTTTAGACAGGAGATGATATTCCCAGCCATTTCGGTTGGCACGTAGGAAACTTTGCACTTTTTTTTTTTTTTTTTTCTTTTCTGCACAAGCTCTGGAAAAGGTTGCCCACCCATGCACTAGGTATTTGACACAATTATCGCACTGTACCACTGTAGTACATACATTGACAACATTAAGGTCACTGACTATCTTTGCTGATGATGTCATATTTATTTATCTATTTTATATATATTATTTATTTATTTTGTTCATTTATTCATTTATTTATTTATTTTTGTAGAGTCGTTAGAGGCCCTAGTAGCAGGGCTGAGAGACGACGCCGGGATTCTAGGTCTCGTGAATCAAGACTAAAGTCCAGATGGACTATGAGCTACGTAGGAAAGACCACCCGCTTGCGCGGGTTTTTGGGAAGAGAAGTCTATAGGAAAATGAAATGATAGTAATGTATAAATGAGGGCTATTGCCACTGAGCAATGTTAGTGAAATTTGTTAGGGCTAGTATCGTGGCTCGGAGGCATGTGGCAGCCTTGGACTTTGAGGCTTACATCTACAGTAAAAAAAAAAAAAAAAAAAAATTGTTAGAGAGATAATTGTAGAGAAATGTTGTGACACGGATTTTTCTTTCTTTTCCTTTAGTGAGAGGTAAACTGAAATGAGAATATATATTATAAGAGAAAGAGATGAAGTGAATTTCAGTCGAAGAAAAAGCGTGTGGAAAAAATTGTGCATGTGGGCGTGATTTTGTTTGTGGGAAGTGTGTGTATATTACCTACGAGAAGTGAGTAGAATTCACTTCTCCCGTGTAGTAGTGAATACAATGTTTAGGATCAGGTGTTTGTGTTAGGTGTACAGTCTGTCTAGTTGTCTCATGCGTAGTTTATGTTTGTGTCGGTTGAGTGGAAGGATACCGAGAGCTAGGTGTAGAGACTCAGGTGTTCTGAAATCGTTCGCTCACGAATCCGTGATGGACTACAGAATTCTGTACCCTCTGATAGGAATAGTTTTTGGGGCATGTAGTATGGCTCAATCACAAAGACTGGCACAGTAACGGCCTGACCAAAGCTAAGTACAATCGAGGCTTGGGAGTGTTGCAGATTTGAAGCGCTTAAACCTGCCCAGCACAGACTTGACTCTCGCTTCCTGTCTACAGAAATGTGGGGTCCACGTAAAGCCACTGTCCTGTGTGCTACCCAGTACACGGGCATGATACGAGTATTTTACTGGGATGTTTAAGTTGTTTATCTTATGAGAAGTATCCGTAATTCTTCTGTCGGCTTTTCTGCAGTGAAAATATAGAAATGTAATTTTCGTAGGAAAATTAATTTTTCCCTGATACAAACCTGAGGTACTCCTTACAATAGGATACTTGGCGTTGCGTTAAGATTCCTACCGCTAAACACTGTGTTTTTAAAAATCCTCACTCCGTGGGTCTGTGCAACGCTTATCCTCAGTAAGGGGCCCTATTGGGGCCCTTCCCCTCCACCACAAGTCTCGCACACTATGCTCCATTCTCTGAGCCAGATATGAAATTAATCACAAGGTTTGTCAGGCAAGGGAGTAGGAACTTGTAGAGGGGTGGTTGAGGAGGGCCATTAGAGGTAAGGAGTACCTCAGGTTTGTATCAGGGAAAAATTAATTTTCCTGCGAAAATTACATTTGTTCCGAAGAATACAAACTCTTCGGTACTCCTTACAATAGGAGACTCGGACTTAGGAGGGAAGGAAGTTGTTATCTAGCCTGGAAAACCTCCGTAAGGAAATTTTAGTGTGCTAAGACCGTTGACCAGACCCTTATACATTCCCCTAAACTTTGAAGGGCACCCATTTCTGTTCCTAGGAGTGGAGACAAACAGGTTATGTTCACTTTTGTACCACTGAAGGGCTTGAATTGATTCCCTTGGGATGCTTGAGAGCCCTCGGGTGAGGTAAAGGAATGTAGGAGTATGAGAAGGACTTTGGAAAGTTATCACCGTGTTTGCCGAGCCAGAACCTGGATGAGTTGTCAGGCTCGGCTGTGTGCTATTGGGGAGGGGTATGTCATTTCAGGGCTTCTTGGGCGGCCACTATGGGGCCCAAGGAGAAGTTCCCTAAAGATTCCAACATTACTTCTTTGAGGTAAAAGGAAGTGAACGTAGTCTGGCTCTTCCATATGCCTGCTTGAAGAACCTGGTTGATTGACAGATTATTTCTGAAGGCTAGGGAGGTCCCTACCGCCCTCAGTTCATGGGCTTTCGCTTTAGGGCAATCTGTGTGGTTCATTTCGTAGGCTCTGCGGATGACTTCCTTGATCCAGTAAGAAATTGAATTCTTAGTGATGGGCTTCGGCTTATCTTTAGTAGAGAAGAACAACCTCTTTAATTCTGGTCTAAGATGTTCAGTTCTCTTGAGGTAGGTCCAGATGGCTCGTACCGGGCAGAGGACTATTTCCGTTTGTTCTTCCCCTACAAATTCGTCTAAGGAAGGAACACTAAAGGACCAGAATCTAGGGCCGGGCTTGGCAGGATCTTGGTTCTTGGCAATGAAAGTGAAGGAGACCTCTTTCCATCCTTTTGAATGGGCGACTCTATAAGAGATGGCGTGTAACTCCCCTACTCTCTTGGAAGATGCTAGGGCTAGAAGAAAAACTGTCTTCAAGGTGAGGTCCTTCAGATGTGCATCTCGGAGGGGTTCGTAAGGGGGACCTCTCAGAGAGTTCAGGACTAATGCCACATCCCACGGAGGAGAATTTTTTTAAATGCCTAAAGAGCATGGAAATTTCTGGTGAAAGGGCTAGGTCCATTCCCTTCAGAGAAAACATCTGATTTAGTGCTGCCCTATAGCCTTGCACTGCCGAGAGGGAGATCTTCTTGGACTTCCTGAGGAAGTGGAAGAAGGAGGCAATCTCAGGAACGGTGGCTTGATCTGGGACTATTTTCCTGGAGTGGCACCATTCTGCAAAGGCATTCCATTTCCCTTGATAAAGGTTAGCTGAGGAAGAGCGAATAGGAGTGGACATGTCTTCTGCCACCTCTCTGGGACTTTATACGCCATTGTTGCTCCGATGCGTGTGCCCCGTCTTAGTTTTGTTTGCATACGAATCAGGTTTAAGGGCTTACTGGATGTTACAGAGGTCAGAATGCAAAACGGGAGACATTTTTCTTTTCAAAATTCCAAGCAAAGTAAATATAAAAGGATAACCGACAATTCCCATTAAATGTTTTTGCTATTAAACTTTAATTTAGGCAACAAAAACGCTATTTTTCAAATCCGAATAAATCGTCTGCACTTCGAAAACAACGTCGCCTTCGGCCATCGTTGGGAATCATCGGAAGTGTGACGTATTAGTAGCTTAATATCGCTATTCACATGCCATTTCACACTCCCACCCACCAACCCCACTAGCCCTTTCCTGAAAGTGGCAGTTGCCGACAAGATTGACGAGTTAAACACCATATGAGGACCAAGATCTAAGAATATAAGGTCTAACCACTTCCGACCGAATTTCGAGGGAGTTGGCGCAGCGGGCCCGTGAACGTCACCTGGCTGTTCAAAGTGGGGTTAGCGGGTCCTATAGCTGTCAGTTGAAGCTGGTCCGTCGTTCGAAAATGACGTCGCCTTCGCTCGCACCGCTCCACGAATTAGTTATATTCTGACAAATATTATATAAAATATATATAGAATATTATAGTTCCTGTCTATATATATGAATATATATGATATATAATATATATATATAAAATATTATAGTTCCTGTCTTCCTTGGCGTTTCACAGTTTTCTTCAGTGTATCACAAAGAGAAAATGGACTCAGCCAAATGACGTCAGAAGCTGCGCAGAAGAATGTAAACGGTCTGACCTGTATATTTAGACCTTGATGAGGACGAAGCCTTTATTTGTACGACGTTTCGCTTATTACAGCTTTTAGTACTTGAAAAAGCTGTAATAAGCGAAACGTCGTACAAATAAGGGCTCCGCCCACTAGCCCTGCCATGGGGGCAGGGGTAGATGAGTAAAATAACGGTTAGGTCAATGGCCACAGCACTAAATCATTGATTAGGTTAACACTATAAGATGATGATATAGTTTCGCATTAAGCATAGCCTATCCGTAGACATATCAGTCAGTATTTCCTATTCTCTTTGCCCTGGTTCTCCTCTTCCTGATCCTGTTCCTCCCCATTTAATTACGATGGTCGGACTTCCGGTTTTCATCATCAAGAAGGTCAACTTCGGCATGTTTAATCATTTCCTGATCATCTTTTGACATTTGCAGTCATATCAAACTTACGAGTATAGCTGGACGGATGATGAACGAATTCCACTGTCTAACCCCTCCTCTTCAAATTAAATTAAATTCTGCGACATTTTTCAATAGAAACAGCGAGTGTGTAGGCAATAATTAATTCAAAGGGACTGTTATCTAGATAAAATGTCTGGCAACTTTGACGTCACGCCGATGCCATCTGGTGGGCGAAATTGTAACTGAATGAATGGCTGTGCATGCCTCGGGATTTTCAAAAATCTTATAAAATCCGCTAAGATGAGAAGGAGGGAAAGGGTGGTGAATGTGAGTAGGCACGTGCCTTTGACTTGGCTACCTCTCTTATATGGGAAAAAAAAGTTCTTGGTAAATAGATAGTATATTGATAGAGGCTACTACGATGGTGGAATCGACTGGGATAGTTTACAAATCCATTTCTGAAAGGGAGTGGATGGTTTAGAAAGATTATTTCGTCTATTGCATTCTGACCTTAAGTTTGTTCGTGCACGTGGCAATGTGCATAGCAGTGGAGTGAGTGTTATGTCAGGAAAATTCTTCGAGGAATTAGCATGGCTCAAAGTATGAACTCTCTCAACCAGAATATAGAGCGTTGTCGATACTTGTACATTTTTGTCGTGGCATTTTGTTGCCGCCTTCCTTCAGGAACATAGATATCTTAATCAGGCAGGACTTGTTTGCTTGTTTTGTATATCTTGACACTACTCACTCTCTTATTTTACAAGAGGACTAAGATCCGAATCTTCAAATTGCTTGTGCTTTCTATTTTGTAGTTCGACAATGAGACATGGGCATTTAATGCTAATTTGAACAGTGTCAACGCCCTTGGTAGGCTAATCAAGCTCCTTCAGGTGATGATAAGGGAGCACTGATATAACTTAATTCCAAACAAACGAATGCTCCATGAAACATAGTCAAGGCCTGCTACTAATACAATTCCTGAACTCCAACTCCGGCTATATGGGTAAATGACACGCTTCCCTGGTGATCCCACTCCACAACGAAGAGACGCCCATAAAACAAGTGACGCAGATCTTGCCGAGAACTGTTTTAGAATGGGAATGGGAAATGAAACAATTACAAAAACAAAAGTAAATTGACCTGGAAGTCATGATATTGGTTAATTTGTCAAAAAAAAAAAAAAATTAAGAATTAGACGGGGAAGACATCCGAATTGTTGAGAACAATAATAGTTACATTTCACTCTAGTGATGAAGATCCGACGCAAGCCGTCCGTTCAGGGTATGGTTACGTTGTGCTTTACTTCCAGCCAATCTACCAAATCAACATTATCACATCTCTCTGTCTCTTATTTTCCATCTATGTGCTATCTTATTTTATTTCATTATTCATGTTCCATATATAATAAAGGAAGCTGTACAGTACAATAAGTATCACTATTGAAGATTATAACGACAATATGAATAAATTCTATGACACGTGTAACGCTTTTCCGCCGAGGTGTCACGGGTAAGGCAGGTGGGATAGGGTTGGAAATCGTTGTTATAATCCTAGAGTGATATTCATTATACTATAAGCTTCCTTTACTATATACAGAATATATTATAAAAACATTAAATAGCACATAGATGGGAAATAAGAGAGAGAGAGCGCACAAATTATAATTGAAAATCTTATCCCATCTGCACTGGAATCACAACAGGAACAATACTATGAAAACAAAGTACTGACCACGGGCAAATCGTACGAATAATGACTAGACAAGTTGGGATTTTCCACAATGAAGGGAAGACAAGAAAGGGCGACATGACAGTTGTCTTTAGAACTATGAATGGTGTGAACAAGATTGACAAAAAGTGTTCATTAGTGTGAGACGAAATAATAAGAGGAGGGCATATGGAAACGAAATAAAAACGAATGCTTGAAGAATGTTATGGAATATAGTTTCCCGAACACATGCATTTTTAAAATAAATTAGAAGAAACAGTCCAGATGGACAACGTAAACTAATT
>NC_134778.1:9219259-9234259 GCF_046742065.1 Oratosquilla oratoria
CCCACTCTCGGAAAAAAAAAATAAGCCGAGATACAGAGTAAGCCGTATATTTCGACCATTGACTGTGATCCTCTTCAGCAGGTACATACAAAGAGTTGGAAGACAAGAAGATATATACAGAGTGAAATTACAACAAAAGGGAACCAGGGAAGCCTCAGGTCACATACCTTTGATGGGAATTGGACATTTTGTTCCTTGGAGATGAATTTGTTTACTACCAAGATATTGATAGAATCTGGTGACCATTGACCTTTTGATGTGTTGAAATTTGGAAATTGCTTGATAAATGAAGATTCATTTTTTTCTTTTGAAACTACAGTGTGATTGATACACTATGGCTGCATTCTTCCAATCTATTCCGTGATCTAACAGGCTCGAATGGAGGAATACAGTTGAATTTTCTTGACCATGATTTACAGAATTTTTATGCTCATTTATCCTTGTGGTTAGATCACGTCCCGTTTATTCCCAGTGCACATGCTCACAATCAAGACATGGTAATTCTCAGGAATTCTGTGATGGACATTTACCACTTTTTTAACATACTATTAGGGTAACTAATTATAATTTTAATATGTTTGCTGGTTAGTAATTTTGAAGAGGCATGGATGGAATCATTGAATGGAAGTTTAATAAAAAAAATGTATCTCAGGAAAATTTAGCACTATTTTTGATGTTCTGTAATAACTGGATTTTGCTTTACTGAGGGCTTTTGTCAAAAACCAGTTCTGGTAACCTATTCGTAGTAATTGAGTACATACTAATTCAATTTCAAAAGAAAAAAAAATTGAATCTTTATTTATCAAACAATTTCCAAATTTCAACATATCAAAAGGTCAATGGTCACTAGATTCTATCACTAGCATGGCAGTAAACAAATTTATCTTTAAGGAACAAAATGCCCGACATCATCAAGGGCATGTGACTTGAGAGTTCCCTAGTTCCCCTTTGTTGTAATTTCCCTCTGTATATATCTTCTTGTTTTCCAACTCTATATATGTACCTGCTGAAGAGGATCACAGTCTGTAGTCGAAATATACGGTTTATTTTGTATCTCAGCATATCTTTCTCCAAGAGTGGATCTAAGTATTATGTGTATATATATATATATATATATATATATATATATATATATATATATATGTATATATATATATATCTATATATATGTATGTGTATATGAAAGAAGATTGAAAGGTGTGATTTCATAATAGTTTTTCAGATCATAAAAGGGAAGGGATAAAATTGGCATAGTTGTCTTGCTCTGAGGCAAAAGAGAACCATGAAATCATGGGAACAAACTAAAAAAAAAAAAAAAAAAAAAAAAATTGTCCATTTAGGTGTATCAACTCACTGAATAACCCAGAAACCGAAATAACCAAAGATAAGACCATTAACGAATTCAAAACTAGATATAGAAGCTGAAGAATAAGAGGTAGGACTCTTTTCCAGCATATAACAATTAGGTAAATATATGGTAAATGGGTGAATATATGAGTGCATGTGCGCGTACAAGCACACACACACAAACACACACACGCATATTGGTAGAGTCCCCGGCCGCCACTACGGCGGTCCGGGTTCGAATCCCTCCCAGGGCTGAAATAATTTCAGTGTCGCTGCGCTGAGTCGTTACTCCAACTCTCGTGGGCGGGAAGTTGTGTGTGTGCGTGTAAGGTCACAGTATTACCCATAGATTGGTCATATATGAACTCTGAGCTCTCTACCGGGAGGGTAATAGCTGTCGATCACGAGCCCAACACGTGATCCAAGACCATGGTGAATCACACACACATAAGCACGAACAATATCTACTATAATAAAGTAGTAGCCTCTGTCTGTCTGTTTGATCATGAACTCCTAGGTTTTTGCAGATAGACCCCCATAATCATATATATTCTGATACCCTATCCCTCCAGGTACTTGGATAACTATATTTCATTTAAAAAAATATATATTTTGCTTTGGGTTAAGGGTTAAAATTAGGTGGGTTATGGTTAGGTGAGTGATTATTCACGAACTACTAGGTTTTTGCAGATAGACCCCTATAACCATATATATTCTGAAACCTTATGACCCAAGGTACTTGGAAAACTATCTTTCATTTGTCTGTCTGTCTGTTTGTTTATTTGTTTGTTCAGGAACTCCTCCCAGGGTTTTGCATATAGACCCCCATAACCATATATATTCTGATACCCTATCACTCCAGGTACTTGGATAACTATATTTCATTTTCATGAACATATATATTTTGGATAGGGTTAAGGGTTAAATTTAGGTGGGGTATGGTTAGATTAGAGATTATTCACAAACTCTTCCTAGGTTTTTGTAGATAGACCCCTATAACCATATATATTCTGAAACCTTATAACCCAAGGTACTTGGATTACTATCTTTCATTTGTCTGTCAATTTGTTTGTATGTTCACGAACTCCTAGGGTTGTGCAGATAGACCCCCATAACCATATCTATTCTGATTTCCTATCACTCCAGGTACTTGGATAACTATGTTTCATTTAAAATATATTTTGGTTAGGGTTAAGGGTTAAAGTTAGGTGGAGTATGGTTAGGTTAGGGATGATTCACGAACTCGCAGCAACGCGCGGGTAATTTGGCCAGTATACAAATAACAAAAATATATACACGTGCGCGCAGATCGAAGAGAAAAATATACAGATTTTCACACAACTAGAACCATACATGAGTTTAGAATGAGATGTAATAATCTAAAAAGAAAGTTATTGAAGTTTGTGATAAGTTTCAATTTTCCATACAAGTGCGTAAACCCTTCAATAGTTTAAGAGATGAAACAAATAGGTAATACACACACACACGCGCGCACACACACACACACACACACACACACACACACACACACACACACACACACACACACACGGTGGCGAGGTTGGTAGAGCGCTGGACCGGAAAGTACGGTAGTGCTCGCAGTACCTGATTCGAATCCTGCCCAGGGCCGAAATTATTTCGGTATCGCTGTGCTTCGGGTCGTTACTCTGACTCTCGTGGGCGGGGAGTTGGGTGTGTGTGTGTGTGTGTGAAAGGTCATAGCATTACCCATAGATCGGTCATACGAGCTCTGAGCTCTCTTCCGGGAGGGAAATAGCTGTCGATCACGAGTCCAACACGTGATCCAAAGACCAAGGTGAATACACACACACACATCCAGAAATATGAGTGCTGTCATGTAAATAGGTGAATGAAATAATTAGAAAAAATAGTGATTCATCTGGTAATTTTGTCGACTTCTTGTGTACTCAACTATAGTCTTTTGAGTTCGATAATGTCAGAATGGCTGTGTGCAACAACTAATATCTGATTAATCATTGTCATATTACCCCAGAGACAAATATTGTTTCATCTAGAATTATTTAAATGATGATTGAAGACATGGCCTCTGACCTGCTAGGACAGAGTGGGTGCTGCTGCCTCTCTGACCTTATCCCATTCGATCGACTATAATGACTACAACTATGCACAACCTATAGTGACAACAGTATACATTAGAGTGACGATAGCCGCGGGCGTAATAAAGAATAAAATATAGCAAATAAATTATGTGGTCAAGGAAAAGCTGAAGAAGCCGTGAAAGGAAGGAAGGATTTTGTTTTGCGTACAAAGCATCTATGTGTTCGTCCTTCCATTGGTCTGATTGTCGTCTGTTAGCAGCCGGAGGAGAAGCATGGCGAAGTTAGTCGCTCTTACCCAAGGAGTCGACCACGAGAGCAGCAGCAGCAGCAGGCACAGAAACGAATGACAAAACTCGCGACCACCGCCACTGTACTACAGCAGATGATAGTAGTAATAGACGACGAAGAGGAATTTGGATGTGGTGAGAAGAGTAAGTAGTCATGTTTCAGCTGTATTATTGTAATTGGAAATGTGTGTCTATTTGTATAACGCGTACATTCTCATATACACTAAAAAAGAAGATGGATGTAAAAAGATAGCAAGTGAAGTTGGACATGAAGTGGAAATTAATGTTATGGTTATAGTATGAGGTTTATTCAGTCCAAACGTTTCGATTCTGCGATCCCATCTTCAGCTGCGGGCGACTGGCTTTCTTCAGGTTCTCCACGAGAAGGGGCCGCTAAAGAGGTCGAAACGCATGGGTTGGATGGAACTCCATGCTCTTGCCTTGATCTTAATGGCCACCCCTACTCCAATTAGTTATCATTAAGCATGAACAGATTATTTTTTCCCCTCTCATTGACATTTCATATTTATCCTTCTGTGAGCTCCCCTTCGCCTTCTCTACCGACGGGTGAGTTTCATGGAATTGTATCTGGTTTGATATAGAGTCATTACAGCAAGACGCTATGGGTCTCCGAAATCGGTACAAAAGACGTCAAGACGTCTCTTCAAATCGACATTCACTGTCCTGTCCATGACTCACAAACCGTACAAAACAAGACTCACAAACCGTACAAAACAAAGAACACAAGCTACTAATTTGAGATTAGGATCTTAGATCTCTTACATAAGTATCGATAACAGTATATACTCCCGGTTGAGCGAGTCCATAATACCATGGCCAATGTCAGTCTTTCGAAGGACTTGACATGGCCAGGTACTGTTGTGTATTGCTCTACCAAAATATGTGAAGCTTAGGTCTCCTACATAAGTATCGACAACGGCATATACTTGCGGTTGAGCGAGTCCATAATACCACGGCTAATGTCAGTCTTTCGAAGGACTTCTTGACATGACCAGGCACTTTTGCGTACTCCCCTACCAAAATATGTGAAGCTTTTCAAGGCCTCAGTGATTTGCCACATGCATGGGCAAATGTATCTGTGTCAACCAGTTAGCCCCCAGTTACCTGGACCTTTTTCAGGAGATCTGAATTCCAAGCTATTTGGGTAGTGACTCAAAGACTGTAACCAGGATCCCCAACGACTTCACTAAAAGTAAATACAAGGTCATTGGCCTACGCGATGCAGGTGGATGTTCTTAAATTATATTGATGGACAGCTTTCTCAAATACCCAGTCCATGCAGGTGCTAAAAGTGTTGGGGCATGGACGCACTTTTGTCTCACCCCTGAATTAACAGAAAATAAACTATGTATGCCTCCTCTTCACGTCACAGCAGTCTCTGTTCCTGAGTATAAGTCAGGCATCAAGCCATTAATTCTCGCAGAAATACCTCGGATCCGTAGAAGATCCCAGAGCACCCCACGATGCATTAAGTCAAACATCTTGAAATTACCATAGAGTGCAAGCAATCCCAATAGAAGCTAACGTCGGTACTCCACAAGAATATGAAGCATTAGGATCCAATCAGTTGCTGACTTGACGGTCGTGAACCCTGATTGTTCAGACCTCTGAATGTTTAGCAGTTGTAAACGAGGCCGTGCCACTGTAGTAGGCAGCACTACAGGGATCACGGAATAGAAAAGTGATGTTATTTTTACACGATGTGTGAAGTATTCATAGAAATATGGATTAGAACTATGCACATTTAATGCAGACCTACATTTAGTTAGAGGGCAGGATAGATAAGATGGGGGAGAGGATGGGAGGGGGGATGTGGGGGTTTAGTGGAAGGAAAGAGTGAAATGGAAGGAAGTTAGAGTTATGATAGGTGTGGGGCAGACCCACTTGCTCGGTTAGTTTAATACCGTTTTCATGTATCCCTCCGCCATTAAATACATAATACACGATGAATACATTAATGTTCTGTACAAAGTATGCAAATAATGTTATGTACAAATAGATTCCACAATATGATAGCCATCCTTGAATGTGATACAATATTTACAATATATGATTTGATTATAATTGACGTACAATAATCATTTTACCAAGATTACAAATTTTATTTACAATTAAGCTATGTGCAGTAAGAGGACACTGCAACAGTTGCCACACCAGCAACAAAGGAGCAAGGGCCTTGTTTGGCACATTGAGCAATGTAATATGGTGATAGTTGTTGCAGTCCTTCCGGTCATTTTTCCTCTTCCAGACATGGGGCGATTAGACCCTTTTTCAGTTATTGGGAATGGTGCCGGAATTCCAAACTCCAGACATCACCACATGTACCCCACAGATTATAGCCTCACCTCCGGCATTCAGCAACTCCTCCCTGATGTTGCCCATGCCGGTTGCTTTTCCAGCCTTTAACTTACAGCTTTTTCGATCACTCTTAATTAGGGTGGAGTTTTATCTATTGGTAGATCGCCAACCGTCAATTGAACACCAGTGAAGGGAAGGTGGTCGTTCGGAGGTTTATGTACAACTGCTCAAGGTACTAGGCAAAGAGTTTACACTCCTCCACATCTGAAACTATTTGCTCATCGGACGGGGCTTTTCTGGGTCATAGATCTGGAGCGGAGTCTCTCCAGGGCTCGGCAAGCAGGCTTGAAGTCATTGCATTAAAATGGCCCTCGACATTCTTAGTGATTCTTCAAGAGTACTTCCCCTTATCCATCCTCATGAGAGTTCTAAACTGTTGTTTCTGATTCCTGTGCCGTTCAGGTGCACAGCCAGTCTGGCAGCATAGCTCATCACTATACTCTTCAGTGTATCACGCGATACCACACTACTTCTCGACTTTAAACGCTCTCTAATATACTCAGTAGCTTCCAGCGTTTCACGTTTGAAGTTATCCCACAGTTCTTCAGGGTTCTCTAGGGTGCGATGGGCTTTGAGTTTATTAAAGATTGCCGCAGCATACACCTGGCCGTACGCGTCATCCCTGAGCCTCTCTAGCTAGCCTCTTCACTCCGGGGCACATCGCACGTCTGGCAGCATTAACTGCCCGACGTGCGATGTTGCGTCATAATAATCGCATTATAAAAAATAAAGTCAGTGCTCAATCGTTCGTTCTCTTTCACCCGTGTATTTTGATAACCATAGAAAATTGATGAAGCCAGTTTAGAGAGAATGAAAATTACGTAGGTACGACTACAATAAATATAATCAAGATGCCGACGTCGGCATAATCGAGTACGTACTTGCTCCTCATGCCGCCTACGTAGGCATCACCGTATGGAAGTGGCTAGAAAGAATACAAGAGGATTACATTTAGGGATTCTCATAAACTTCATATGCAGTCTGTTGCGACCACAGTTCTATGATCAGTCCCAAAGAACTGATTATTTCGGTAGATCCTGCAGTTATGCAGAATCCTCCAGTAAATATGAGCAAATATTTGATTGGTTTCTTTTGTCACTCCGGCATTGCTATATCAATTCCATATCTGTGGTTCTCATCTCTAGAATCAGTAGTAAGTAGTCATCAACGTTCTGGATTTTGCAAAGTTCAAAAAAGAGAATTGTCAGTGACCCTGTTTTCTAGCGCCATATTGTGCCAACAAATACTTCAAAACCAACTTTCCCTCTGCCAGAAACAAGACTGAAGTCGTCCAAAACAATAAAGATTCCCGTGGCAGGTACTTGTTGACTATAAAGTCAAGTTTGACACAGATTATTTACGTCTTTCAAGTTCATACTCAAGACAACCACAGTATTGAGACATAATTCATCCTCCAGGATAAATGGTCATTGAATCATTAGAACATAAGAAAGAAGGAGACTACAAGAGACCATAAGGCCTACACTAGGCAATTCCATGTCCATTACCACCTATCATCCCCATCCATAAAGTTATCTAACCTTCTCTTATAACAACCGATTGTTTCAGCGCTCGTTAAATGGTCACTAAGTCTATTCAATTCGTTAACCACTCTATTGGTAAACTAGCTCTTGCCTATTTCCTTCTTAAATATAAATTTGTCAAAATTATACCCATTACTACGATACCTGCCTACTGACTTAATATGACGACCTTGTTTGCATCACCTTTGTTAAAGCCCTTGACCCATTTGCATACCTCTATTAGATCACTCCTCATTCTACGTCATTCCAAAGAGTGCACATTAAGGT
This sequence comes from Oratosquilla oratoria, assembly GCF_046742065.1. NCBI lineage: Eukaryota > Metazoa > Arthropoda > Malacostraca > Stomatopoda > Squillidae > Oratosquilla > Oratosquilla oratoria. The sequence continues at coordinate 9,227,165 of NC_134778.1, forward strand.
GCCTAAGTGTAGGAGAGAGGCCAAACGCAGAGTATGGGATTCAATATATTTTAACGTTTCGCCCAGCAGGGCTTCTTCAGAAATAACCTTTATCAGGATCCATACTGAAGTTTGCAGGCTACGAACAGATGAGTAAAAGCAGCAACGACTGCAACAGCACTGTAGAAGAGAGGCCAAAAGCAGAGTATGGGATCCAATACATTTTAACGTTTCACCCAGCAGGGCTTCTTCAGAAGAAGCCCTGCTGGGCGAAACGTTAAAATACATTGGATCCCATACTCTGAGTTTGGCCTCTCTCCTACAGTGCTGTTGCAGTCGTTGCTGCTTTTACTTAAGGTGCCTAAGCCTGCCTTCGTATGATAAATTTCTGAGCCCATGTATCATTTCGGTCATTCTCCTTTGTACTGATTCCAGGGAATCAATATCCATTCAATAGGACGGAGACCAAAAAATGTACCGTAAAGTCAAGGATGGGTCCAACTATCGCCAGATATAGTTTGATAACTACATCTGCACTTCTGTTTGTAACCGTCTCAGTAAAATCCTAATACTCTGTTAGCTATGTTCCTGGCACTAATGCACTGTTTCCCGAATTTATGGTTAGGACTCATTAGCACTCCCAAGTCTTTTTCAGATTCTGTTTTCCTTGTAATGACGTTGTCTAAGCTATACCTGTTTTCTGGATTGTGTAAACCTGCGTTTAACACACTGCACTTTGAGATACTGAAGTTCATTTGCCATGGCAAACAATTTGCCATGCAAACAATTTGCCATGCAAACAATTTGTTAAGATCTCCCTGCACTATCCCGACGACTTCCCCAAACCTGATATGGGGTCCTATTTTAGTGTCGTCCGCAAACTTACTAACATCGCTATTAATTTCATTGTCCAAATCGGTTATATACATAATGAACAATAGGGGATCCAAAACCGAGCCCTGGGGAACTCCACTAATAACATTACCATTTCTGAATTTTACACCGTTAATGGTGACCCGCTGTTTTCTGTCACTAAGCCATGATCTAATCCATTCAAACATTTTTCCAACTATGCCATGGGCTTTGACTTTATTTAGTACTCTCTTGTGTGGCACCCCATCGAATGTTTTGCTTAAGTCAAGGCAAATAACGTCGTATCTATCATTGTTATCCGCCGCCTTGTAGACATTAATGTAAAAAGATAAAAGATTAGTTGCACATGACCTACCCTTGGTGAACCCATTCTGTGAGTCACGAATCATATCGTGCCTCTCGATGTGAGCTCTGATTCTATTAGCTATTATTGATTTCAGCATTTTACCTATAACCATCGTTAAACTGATTTGTCTATAGTTGTGCACAGAAGATGTAACACCCTTTTTGAAAAGAGGGACAGCATTTGTCTGTCCCTAAGAAATATGCACGAATCTCTTACCTCCTTCCATTTCATTCTTTCCTTCCACTTAACCCCCAAATCCCCCCTCCCTCCCTCTCCCCCATCTTATCTATCCTGCCCTCTAACTCTAACTAAAAATGTGTAAGTATAAATTAAAAAACCGAGGAAGTGGCCCCACATCTATCATAACTCTAACTTCCTTCCATTTCATTCTTTCTTTCCACTAAGGCCCCAAAATCCCCCCTTACCTCCCTCTCCCCCATCTTAACTCTAACTAACTAAGTGTAAGTTTAAATTGTATCAAATCTTTAAATACTAGTTAGTGCACTTGGTGCGAAAACCACTCTCTACTGTGGTAATGTAACCAGTCTCATCGTGAGCTAGTCATAAAGATCTCGTTATCTTAATCTTTCCCTCGTGTATTCTTCTCCTTGTTGCTGTTATAACCCCCCCAAACATGTAAGCGTAACTTGTCATACCTTTATCCACTCAAAGACCCCATCTCTAAAGCATACTCCAGTTTCTATAAAAGTGAACACACAAATATTGTCCACCCGTTCGTTTCTGAACTTTTTGAGCATCTAACTTAAGTTTCCACCAACTCATGCCTTGTGTGTCCACTAGTTTGCGTACTTCCTTTGTTTCCATATTTATTTCATATTGCCCGACATTACTGTTTACTCCTCTTTATAGTTGTAGATAATTTTCTAGTGGAGACTTCCTGACTTGTTGAACAATTTTGTTAATTCGGCTCTTTTTGATGTCTCTTCACAAATTTTCTATCTATTGTCAATTTGGAGATCATTTCTGTCTCAGTTACCATGAAAAAAGACTGTAGAACATTTTAGGATCATATATGTAAAAAAATAAGGCTCTCATCTTCACTAAGGATTCTCTTGTAATAATTTCTAACTCGTCTCTATAGTTATTTTGTCTTCTATCTTTAACTTTTCCATACTACATCCTTGGCTTTCATTGCTGTTCTACTTTTTTATTATAGTAGTTTTTAACCGAGTTTTTCCAACATTTGGTAAATACACAGACATGACAGAATTGAATAGACACCAAGAGAAATCGTTTAATTTACTAAACAAGCAATTGATACAATTAAAGTGCTTATAAATGGTCACAATGTGAATAACTAATACTTGGTTGACATCCCCTTTGCTTTTTTCAATACAAGGGCCCTTCTAGGTATGCTAGTGATTAATTCCCAAATATCATCTTGAGGGATTTCTTCCCATGTTTCCCGTAGTAATCCTAAGAGTTCGGGCTTTGATTTTTTTTTTTTTCGAAGTTGTCGGTCCAATATGCCCCAAAGGTGTCCAATAGGGTTCATATCCGGGGACTGACTTGGCCATGGAAGTTTCCTGATCCCATTTCGGCTCAACCAAATTTGTGTTGCTTGAGCAGTGTGCCAAGGAGCTCCATCTTCCGTAAATAGGAAGACATCTTTACTCATTTTACCACTGGAGAATATTGGAATGAGTCCTTCCTTTAATATAGAAACATATTTGCCTGAATTGATGTTTCCTTGACACTCCACAAGCTCTGATCGACCATCGCTCCAAATTGGACCCCACACCATTATTGAAATGCCACCATGTTTCACTGTTGGCTGCAGTCTTTTGAGGTCAAACTCTTGACTACAGAGTGTCCAGACCCACACTCTTCCACTGTCAGAAAATAATGTAAATCGTGACTCATCAGAGAAAATGACAGTGTTCTAAAAGGCCACAGGTCTCTCCACCATCTCAAGAGCCCAATCCTTTCTGCGCTTGATATTGGCTGGACGGAGTGGTTTCCTTCTTGCAGCTCTGCCATAGTAACTCAGTTTGTGGAGATACCTGACAGCGCAACGTGGATTCTCTTCGACATTTTTTTTTTTTTTTTTGGGGGGGGGGGGGACAAGACGCAAGGTTCTTTCTGAGGACCCAGGACGACCTGAATGAGGTTTTGTACCCTTCTTGCCCTCTCTGGTAAATTGTACGATCACTTTATTAACAGTGGAAAGGGGTACTGACAGATTATCAGATATTTTGCGTTGACTAAGTCCACCTTCATGTTGACCCACAATACGACCTCACTGAAATTCAGATAGGTCTACTGCTCCTTTGATTCGTGGCATGCTTGATTAATCTTGTATGTAATCTGAAACATAAATCTAGGTAAATATAACATATTAGGTAAATTTGAATAACATTAAGCGTATATATCACATTTTGGGTGATATATATGCTACCATGAAGTCACTCTTATGTTGTCCTATGATTTAAATTCTAGGGTTTATCGACTCAGCTTTGTCTTGGCTCAGTATTACTTCATCTAATTTTATATAATATTGTACAATTATCAACACCTCGCCTCCCATTTCACGATTTTTATCACAACTCCAGAGTGCATGCATATGCCATATCTACCATTTCTAAGTTGTAGATTTTTTTTTTTTTTTTTTTTTTTTTTTAGTTTGATCTCGACTAGGCACAGAATATCGGTTTGATTATTATCAGGTAATTATAAATTTTTAATCTCGTTGATAGCTATCTACACTGGGAAATGCAAATTATATTCTTACACAGTTTTGTTCTCTTCCTATTCGATGCTGTTTCTTCCGTTCTATTCACGTTCTTAACCTTGGCTTCACCTACAAGCTCTTTCACATCTTTCTTCCTCAGTAGTGTCTGTTAATTACTTCGTTTGCCGTGATTGGTGACTTGAACTAATTTTCTAACGGAATAACTCCATATTCTGTGCACTAACCTAACCTATCCACATCTTTAACATGATCATGCGCAACGGAATCCGTTCCTAGAACTATGGATGCAGTTTCTTGAGCATTTTGTAGTTCGTGATATTTCCTTTCCCTCCGTGAATTAATGTTTTCCTCAACCCTACTACAATAACATATTTAATTTTTCTACAACCTCCCCTGTCAAGAAATTCTTTATATTATTCACTACCCGTTCTTCTATTCAATCCTGTTTCTTTAAAGTTGATTGGTTCTTCTCCCTGTCATGTCGACCAGCCTTTTTGATGCGAGTTTTCTTTATCGTATTCAATTATTGTTGTCATTTATATATATTTCTCTTTTTAATAGGGTCTATTCTGGATTTATAAACAATGTTTTGGGATTTTTTTAGTTTGTCTCAAGTTCTCAAAATTTGGATTCATGATCCGAAACATTTTTTTTTTTTTTAGAATTTTCATTTTTCACTTATTTCATTTACTTTCTTAGCTATTCTATCGCAAATTGGAAATTTATTCTACCATGTGTTCCCATTTTTAACTCCTGTATCTGATTTACCATACACATTTTCTTAATTTAAGTAACTTTCAAAACGAGTCCTTCTCTTATCGGAGGTAGACATTGTTGACGTTTATTGACTACGCTTTTTTCAACGTTTCTTTTTGTTGAACGTATTCCTATTTGAATGCTTCTTGCTACTTGTACCATAAACAATGGACCAAATAGGAGGTTCATTGCCTACAATATTCTTTTGTATCCTGGAATTGTCCTTTCCATACCCCACAACTGGTACGGGTGTTCCACGAAAGACAAATTATATTTTTAGATGTGATGCTTGAGCCCACTTCTCTCGACCACCTGAAAACAAACAACAGATAAATAAATAAGAAAATAAATACGCAAACACATAAATGAATAAATTACACACCTGCAGTTTCTGTAGCCATCGAACATACACCACATTCACAAACACTTGGAGCCCACACACACACATTAAAAAACCTAACACACTCTGTACATATTGCAAATAAACATGAGGATCGCAAGTACACACAGCAGCAACTCCTACATAAATATACCATACTTATACAGGAAACTAAACTAACACATCAAACCACACTACCCACATTCAAAGTGTACACCGCAATCAGGGAAGACAACACACAACACAAAGATGGACTCCTAACACTAATGGACAACAATATACCCTTTTCCAATGCGACAAAAGAAACCAGTCAAAGACATCACAGTGCAAATTACAATACATAGAGAAATAAATCAACTTAACAAAAAAAGAAAGAAAAAAATACCAGCGGTATACATCTAAAACATCGACAACAACCTATTACATATACCTCGCAACACATCTATACAAAACACTTACACAAGCAGATCACAGAACAGGTACTTCAAAACCGATGACTCGCCCACTCGAGTAACCCTCCCACGGCAGACAAGAAACTCTCTAGCTTGTCTGCGCCCAGGCATTGAAACAGTACCAACACTGAATAGGCCTGACCACAGGGTTAAATTACCCCAGATGCAGTCGCCACACAGAAGACACAGAACACCTCATTTATACTGCCTTATCCAGACAGCACATAATCTCTCTTGAGTGACTTGTAGGCAAAACCAGTGGCCGTTACTCGTAAATATGTATGTCTGTTTATGTGTATATATATGTGTGTGTGTGTGTAGGTGATAACTGCAAAAAATGTGCCAAATGTAGTACGGGCTTTATGGGCAGGAAAAGCTAACCGCGAAGCAGTCAGTGCCATGCAGTAGTGTGGCAACGGAACGGCAGCTTTAGGGCATGGGTGCAAGGACGCAAATGTCAAAACAACCTTGAGTTAGGCGCCTCCCGAATGCCAAGCAGACGCCCTCTCGGTCTTCGACAAGTCACTTCATGGATTTGTTTTCAAAATTACAACAGTTCGCCTGTACTATTACTTTGCGTTTGATTAGAAATAAATAAATGTGTAGATAAACATAACGGTGGCCGACGAGGACAACAAACGACGACTCGACGTCACTACTCCACGCGTATCGACGACAAAATAAAAACAACAACGAACCTGTTTTGTCCAACCAGGGTGGGGGCTAATGGTTCTCATAGTTGCATAATGCTCTCATGTTTATGTGGACGCAACTTCCGCATGGGTGCAGATGGAATCGTATTAATATGCGATTTCTATTATATATCAACCGGGAATCTCGTCGGCTATTGACAGTATGGCTTCCCCATTGTAGATTGCGACGCACCACACATACATTTCATGATCGAATAACGGTTATTACACATTTGGTTTTCACTCTCTGATAAAGATACCTCATTGCCGTGAGATAATCTAATTTGACAATTTTACCACGGTTGAAGGGGTGACGTAAATATTTTATTATCATCTTGCTATATTTCGTACTGACAAGTCGAGTGAGTACATTGAGTATCTTTAGCCAGAGTAGATTTGGTAGATTTTTAATTCGCACGTTTCACTGTTACTGAGAACAGCCAAATTCAAAAGCTTGTTGACAGTTTTGCATGATGTTAATTAACAAAGGAATGACGCCACGGAATATCGATCTTATTTTTACATTAATTCAGTACAACTCGAGTTATCAGACAAATTTCCAAGACAATTAGAATTCAGTGGTTATGTCATTTAGAAACAACATATGACTGTCGTCGATCTTTGGGATCTTGCTGTATTCTTAGGAAGAAAACTGGACACAGTTTCTGTCAGTAAAGATTTAAAAATATTTACTGACTACATATGTTACAAAATTGTTTACAGAAGTTGTGGAACTGTTTGAATATTACCCATAAATTTATTGATGTAAAATATTAATAACCCAAGGCTTCAGAGTAAATAAAAACAAGATAATTGCTTCGAATGTCGTTGCATTCGGAAACTGATACAAAAAGACTCTGAACAAAAACAAGCCAGTTGCTCTGAAAGTCGTTGCATCTAGGAAA
>NC_134778.1:9246759-9251759 GCF_046742065.1 Oratosquilla oratoria
TTTATTTATGTATTTTATTTGTTATTTACATTATTATAGTTTTTATTTTATTATTTTATTATTAATATGATTTTTTTTTCGCATCCGACCTAGATATGGATCAAAAGGTCTCCTGTCGGCATGCTCCGCCTTTGTAATCCTTTGTAAACATGTGCCAACATGTTCAGGACTGAAAACGTCACCATATACTTCGAAAAGGAGTACCCTTTCCTCATCAAATCAGGTAGTTACTTGCAGACTCCTATTAGTCACACTGCACTGTGTACAGGCACCTATTTTCCCCCTCTTCCTCCTCCCTCCCCGCTCCCCTCTCCTCCCGTTCCCCTCCCCCTTCCCCTCACCCCCACCACAAGAGAAAGTCTAAGAGGAACCCCCAGAAGATATAAGAGTGTGTTATTGTCTTCTAGTGAACAGGCTTCGTCCACAAAAAAAAAAAAAAAAAGTATATATATATTAAAATAATAATAGTAACAAATAAATAAATAAATACAAACAAATAAATAAATAAGATGAAATGAAATAGAATAAATAGATAAAAAAAGAAAAGAAAAAATAAATAAAATAATAGATAAAAATAAATAAACAAATAGAATAAATAAATAAATGAAATAGATAAATCAACAAATAAAATAAATAAACAAATAAATATATACATAAAAATAGAGTATGCATATCATAAATAGGTGTTTTGCTGGTGCTGTTAGTGTGTGTTGTCTGCTCAGGAGAGCATACGTAGTGCTTACGCATGAGACCTTCCTGCCAGCATTTTTTTTTTTTTTTTCCGTTGGGGGTTTGAACTCGGGTCAATCGCGCTCCATATGAGAACGCTGCCCCTGAGCCACCCGGGGTACCTGATACAAACATTGAATTAGGTTCTTCACATGATTTATATTTCAATATTTCAATTATTGACGACCGTCTGTTAATTCATTGACTATTTCTGTTGTTCTCTTACCTTATCTTTCCTTTTTCTTAAAATTGAAAAAAAAAAAAAATTTAATAAATTAATCAATTAATCAATCAATTAATAAGTTAATAAGTAAATAGATTAATTAATAAATTAATAAATAAGTAGATAAATCAATAAATCAATAAATAAAGAATAGAAAGTGTTCCGTATCGAGTACTGACTGAAAGTTTTATACAGTCAGTGTCTTATGGACTTTAGTGGTATCCCTACGGACCAGAGTCACGTGGTATTATTCTATGATTGTAGACTCATTTTCATTCAAAAAGAAATGCAGCCCACTTGTAACTTCTGCTTTCCCCTTTGTTCTGTAGCTCCTTTCGTACTTTACAAAGAATTACAAAGGCGGAGCATGCCGACAGGAGACCTTTTGGTCCATATCTACAACTCAACTTCGATATAATTTTGTCCCCCAAGGATGGAATCATTGGCTTTTGTTGAAAATAAATAAATAGATAAATCAATGAGCAAACAAATAAATAAATAGATAATATAAACAAAATTAATACACAAAATAAATAAGGAAATAAATTAGTAAACAGAATAAATGAATAAGCGAATAAGCAGACAAATGAATATGAATAAATGAATAAATGAATAAGTATATAAACTGTAAGGTTCTTGTTTATCTCTACATTAAGTAAATAAATACTGGTGGCGAGGCACACTCGGAGTGGTCTCTTTGCTTTAATGTTCCAGACTTCCCTCTGGTCTACAAATACAAGGCAACCTCCGTAGTAACCTCGGGGGATTGCCAGATTAAACATATTTACAGCTGTACAAGTAGGCTGTTCCCATGTATAAAGAAATATGAATTCGGCGCAGGTGTTTCTCCAAATGCTGGCGGCTCCTTTTGAAAAAAACAACAACAACAGATGTTCGGGTGGTTGACCCGAGATGCGGCGAAGCCTATTGTTCGGTTCGGGCGTTGGCTGGAAAAGTCGGGTCCTCTGGTTGCTTAGGGACAATGGACTGTCCCTTGGGAGATTCGTGATAACGGAGGATATCTTGAAAGTTGGTTGAAGGTTCCCGCTCATTATATGCGTGCGTGCGCGCGTGTACACGCTGGACATCGAAGATGATAATAAAACAAATAAATAAATAAATAGATGAATAAATAGATACATAAATATATACAAATATAAATAAACAAGTAAATAAATAAATAGATCATAACAAACAGAATTAGTAAAAACATACCTGTCCCATCCCGTCCGATCGGTAGGTCAGTTGGTCTGTTGGTCTGTCTGCTTCTTCGACGACAAAGAACTCTCCTCCTCCTCCTCGTCTTCCTTGGTGTGCATAATAATCTAGCTCGAAGATTTGAAAATCAGTTGGATAAACACATTTATTTTTTACACTTCGTTATGGACCAAGAGACCTACTGTCGACATGTGCTTTATCTTGTAACTCTTTGTCTCATTGTATCGCTGTTCGTTTTCCTGTCCTTCGCCGGGGTTCAGCCAGCTGATTTGAGTCATCACAGCTGTCGACTCTCCTCAGCTGTTGAGGGGACTGGTAAATGATAAAAAGAAAGTCCGTGTGGTTTATTTATTTATTTATTTATTTATTTATTCATTTATTTATTTATTTATTTATTTATTCATTTGTTTGTTTATTTATTTTTAACCTTGCTAATGAGTATAGGGGACCGTTTCATAGTCAGTAGGGTTGGCTTGAACGACACCGAAAACGCAGAGAAACCAGTTCGTACCGGTTCGCACCCTTCGGAAACGTGGGATCCTCATTGGCAAACGACAACCAAGAAATCGTTCGTTTGCTTTCTCGCAAATGTGGAACTTGGGCTTCCTTTGGTAACCTTAGGTGGTCGAAGTCGTTCACACGGTTCGAACAAGTTCTAAGGATGATCAGATTTTCGCAAAACCTGGGATGTGGTTCAACGGATCAAGTACTGGGTTAACGTGGTCTCTCTCTCACACACACGCATGCACACACACACACACACACACACACACACACACACACACACACACACACACACACACACACACACACACACACACACACACACACACACACACACACACACACACTGTAGATGGGCTTGATTGACAGCTATTTCCCTCCCGGAAGAGAGCTCAGAGCTCATATATGACCGATCTATGGGTAATGCTGTGACCTTACACGCACATACACCCCAACACCCCGCCCACTAGAGTTGGAGTAACGACTCGCATCGCAGCGACAGTGTGTGTATTTACCTAGTTGTATTTTGCGGGAAGGGGAGCTATGCTCGTGATGTCCCGCCTTTGTATCTTGCAGTGTCTAGTTTGTTTTTAAACTCATGAATGGTTTTTGCGCATACTATTCCATTGTCCAGTTTGTTCCAAGTGTCCAAAACTCTATGAGGAAAACTGTTTTTCTTCAGTTCTCTTCTATAGCTATGTTTTTTTATTTTCTTTCCATGTCCTCTTGTGTTTCTTTTGTCCCAGTTAAGTAAGCTCTCACTATCGAGTACCTCTGTGCCTTTCATGATTCTGTAGATGGTCAATAGGTCACCTCTCTCTCTTCTTTGCTCCAGTGTCGGTAACTCCAGTTTAGCCAATCTCTCTTCGTATGATAGGTTTGCAAGTGCAGGTGCCATTTTTGTAGCTGCTCTTTGGATTCTTTCTATTTTCTTTATATTCTTTTTGGTACTGGGGGACCACAATGTCGCTGCATACTCTAATCTAGGCCTTATCAATGTAACCAATATTTTTTTCATCATGTCTTCGTCCAAGTATGTAAACGCCACTTTTATTGATCTTAGCAAGTTGTAAGTCTCCCCGACAATTTTGTTAATCTGTATATCATAGGACAAGTCGTTCGTGATAATTACTCCCAAATCTTTTTCGGATCCTACTTTCTTTACTTCTTTGGTTCCAATTGTATATTTTCCTGATATTCTGTTTTTGCTTTTTCCAAACTCCATTATGCTACACTTCTTAGTATTAAAGTCCACTTCCCATTTCTGACTCCAGTTCCATACCCTATTTAGGTCTTCTTGCAGTGCTTCACAGTCCTCATCAGTTTCTATTTTCCTTAGCAGTTTGGCGTCATCGGCAAAGAAGCTCATGTAGCAGTTCACGTCCTCATCCATGTCATTCATATAGATAGCAAACATTATTGGTGCCAGCACAGATCCTTGCGGTACTCCACTGATCACCTCTTTCCAGTCTGAATATTTTTCTCTGAGCACTACTCTCATCTTTCTACCAGTCAGAAAGTCCTCTATCCATTTTAGTAGGTTTCCCTGTATTCCTCCTATGTGTTCCAGTTTTTTTAGTAGTTTTCTGTGTGGTACTTTGTCAAAGGCTTTTTGCAAGTCTAGGAATGCACAATCAGCCCATCCATTTCTTTCTTGCACTATGTCTATTAGTCTTGAGTAAAAGCATATTAAGTTTGTGGAGCATGATCTTCCTTGTCTGAATCCGAATTGTCTTGGGTTTAATATGTCATTGTCTTCCAGATGTTTTACCCATCTATTCTTGATTATTTTCTCACAAATTTTGGCTATGGTGCTTGTTAGTGATACTGGCCTATAGTTGGTGGGTTCTTCTTTGTTTCCTCCTTTGTGTATTGGTACAATGTTAGCGTTTTTCCAGTCCTCGGGTATCTTTCCTTCTTTGAGTGAGCTGTTTATTAAGATGTGTATTTTGTCTGTTAGTTCTTCTTTGCACTCCTTTAGAATCCAATTTGCAATACCGTCCGGGCCATGTGATTTTCTGACATCCAGCCTTGATAAATGTTCTGATATTTCCTTTAGTGATGCTGTAAACTCATTCATGAGGGGAGATTTCTTGTTTTTGTCTATGTCACAATTTGGTATTTTCTCTCTGGTGAAAACAGATTTAAAGTGATTGTTCATGACTTCGGCCATCTCTAAATCTTCTGTGTATTCTATGTTACCTTGGCATAGTTTCACCAATTCCTGTTTGTTTTTAAGTTTACCATTCACATACCGATAGAATAGTTTGGGTTGCTCTTTGCATTTGTCTATAATATCCTTCTCATGGTTCCTTTTCTCCTCTCT
>NC_134778.1:9269259-9281759 GCF_046742065.1 Oratosquilla oratoria
CCAGCACACTCTATAATTGATTTCAGCACCCCCAGGCTGGGAAACTCTGGTCCGTAAGGATGCAAGGACAAGAGAATACAAAGAACAACCAAAATCGTCCCCAGCCAAGCAGATAGTATAAAGAAATATTAAAACAAACAAAAACGGGTCTTCCTCATCAAAAGAGTTATTATGATTTTGTGTTCGGAAAAACGAAAGGAATTGACAAACGTAACTTAGATCTTTTTTTGCGATGGGAGAATGACAGATGGAAAAATATATAACTGAAAAGATATGGTACCTGAAAAAATATAGACATATCTTGGTATTCTTTTCAAGTACTTTGTCTTGAATATGTATTTTTTTTTTACAAGTTAAAAGAGTAAATAGTATACATAATATTTTTAAAATAAATTTGACAACAGAGACAAAGGGAGAGGATCACACGAACGTAACAATTTTCCTGTAAACTACAATTAGGTAAACACACACACACACACACACACACACACACACACACACACACACACACACACACACACACACACACACACACACACACACACACACACACACACACACACACACACACACACACACACAACACACACAACAGACACACACACACACACACACACACACACACACACACACACACACACACACACACGCACACACACACACACACACACACACGTACACACGTTAACAGGCTTGTAGGTTTGCGCGTATACTCTATGAATAATTATCCATAAATACGTACACTTATTCACCTTTTTTATGTATGAAATGTAAAGTAAGGGGAGGCACACCCGCTCTGAGATCGAAAATACCCACCGCAAGACCCCGTGGGAGGATTCCTCGTATATATAGGAAGCCGAGAAGTCGACACGGGAGGTGACGAGACGAGAGCTACGTGGGGGAGCGGAGTTGAGGAGTAAGTGGAGGGAGAGTTGGATCATGCCACATTTAAGAGATGGAGGGAGGGAGGGGAGTGGTAATAAGGAGAGGAAGTAGGGGTGGTTGAAGATCAGGTGATGGTGGAGGAAGAGGAAGAGGAGGAGGAGTAAGGGATAATAAGAAGCATGTCAGGAAGAGGAAAATAAGGTGAGAATGGTGAAGGAGGATAATAAGGATTTGAGAAGTAACTAGACGTGGAATATAAGAAGCTAAGGTGGAAGAGGAGGAGGAGGGGAAGGCAGAGGTGTGTGATCTAATGCACTAACAGCAGCGGTCTGGGAAGATGATGAGCGAATCCCAACTAACGTGGGAGGGAGGAGGAGGAGGAAGACTAAGAGGAGGAGGTTACGTGACAGACCTGTAAGACGTGAGAAGACAGAGGAAGGAGGAGGAGGAGGAGGAGAGAGGAGAACGTGAGATAGAGTTGCGACATGACGTAGGTCTGATGAGGAAGATTTTTGTCAACTGATGAATTGGGTTGGGTACTCTGTCTTCAAGAAGATTCGATTAGGTGGGAATTGTGACGTTTGTTGTTAAAATGAGTCAGAAAAGGTGCTTTTGATAAAAATGACACGCTATTGATGTCATAATCATTACGGAAAAGATAAAAAACCATCGATCATGTCAATAATAACAATAATGATAGTGATAATAATAATAATAATAATAATAATAATAATAATAATAATAATAATAATAATAATAATAATAATAATAATAATAATAATAATAATAATAATAATAATAATAATAATAATTAATAATAATAACAATAGAATAAAAAATGAATGGGGAAGAAAGATGTTAGGAAGAAGAGTGTTAGTGGGTTGAAATAACGACGTTGACTATATAACTAAACACGCATGTTTATAACTGTTACTTTCACCATTGTTGTTGTCATTATCATGGCATAAAATCATGATCATCATTAAACAAAATTGATTACCTATATTACCATTAGTGTCATCAATCAACTGGATCCAATAATTAGGCTGTTTTGTATTACAGAAACCTTAAAGTCTCATTGTTTTGTATTTTGTTGTTTTGTTACAAAAAACAAACGTAGTGGCGCACCCATTGAATGGCGCTGTACCGCTTCAGGAGATGAAGAACCATCATGAGACTGGGAAGGAAGTCTTCATTTTAAAAAGAAATTAACTTAATAAAGGTTTGCTGTAAACGCGTTTGTTCAACTCACGAAGACGACAGTTCTCGTCACGTGCGTTGTCAAATTTTGTACACATATTTCGTTATGAACATAAGGCTATTTCTTTTTTTTTTATTCTAGGGTTGTTAATATTCTTATAAATATTATCTATTTTCCTTTTTTGTAGTAAAATCAGTAAATAGAGCAATTGCGGCCGATGTGGCTGTAGAAGACTTTTTCTGTTCAGAATCTCCAGAACTCAGAAACCTGTAGAATACGTATTAGAGACAGGGGAGAAATATAGTAACACATTTGTAAATCACAACTAACACCACAGTCGGACGAAAGAAAGAGTTGAGTAATCGAAAACTATATATTTCGATTGCTAACTGCAATCCTCTTCAGCGGTACCACTTAAGAGGATTGCAGTCACCAATCGAAATATATAGTTTCGCTTACCCAACTCTTTCTTTCGTCCGACTGTGGTGTTAGTTGTGACGTATTAGGGAGTCTGCTATTCTGAATCTTTTAAGTTTCGTAACTTTTCGTAATGTTTCGAGTTCTTAGCGTGTTCTCCAAAGAGAAAGAAAGGATGTGACCAGGTATACGGTGCTGATGAAAAGGGGTGTGGGTGGAGGGGCGAGCATAAGAATAAATAAACAGAAATTGTGAGTGTTATAAATAGGAAACAGACGTTTGACGGTATAGCACGTGACTGCTAGTCGCTTCATTAGCGCGCGCGCTTACACACACACACACACACACACACACACACACACACACACACACACACACACACACACACACACACACACACACACACACACACACACACACACACACACACTCGGTGGCGGATTGGTAAAACACTGGCCTCACAAGCCAGAGAACCGGGGTTCGATTCCCCGGTCGGGCGGAGATAAGTTGGGTTTGTCTCCTTTCACGTGTAACCCCTGTTCACCTAGCAGCGAGTAGGTACGGGACGTTAGTTAAGGAGTTGTGACCTTGCTGTCCCGGTGTGTGAGTGGTCTCAGACCTACCCAAAGATCGGCTAATAAGGAGCTCTGAGCTCACTGCCGTAGGGTGGTGTCTGGCTGTCTCGACAGAGACTGCAGCAGATCCGAGGTGAACACACACACACACACATGATTTCAAACGTGAACATGATAATTGGAAATTAAGAATATACAGTAGACCAAAGTGGAACTGAAGATGAATTTGAGGCTAGGTATGATAAATTAGAAAGTAGTAGACGGGACACGACGAGCGTTGTTCCTTTCCTGTATACTACAACTAGGTAAATACAATTAGGTAAATAAACACACACATACATATATACGTATTATATATATATATATATGTATATATATATATATATATATATATATATATATATATACATGTGTATTCACCTCGGATCTGCTGCAGTCTCTGTCGAGACAGCCAGACACGTGTGTGTGTGTGTGTGTGTGTGTGTGTGTGTGTGTGTGTGTGTGTGTGTGTGTGTGTGTGTGTGTGTGTGTGTGTGTGTGTGTTTGTGTGTGTGTATGTGTACAGCAATTTCCGTATACTCAACATGAAGTCATCTACAAATTCCTCATCTTTCCCAGAACCTTCTCTCTTCTCCATTTGTCGCCAAAACCACTCTTCCCTTATGACTGGTCTTTTTTCATAAAATCTAGTTAAACTTCAGAAGTGAAATACTGTAGTCAATACACTGGTAGTATCATGTACACGCCCAACCGAACACCTTCGTATAACTCAACGTTTTAGTTATATGTCAATTTATTATTTACTATTTACCTGTTTGTTTATTATTTAACTATACCTATGCATTTATTTATGTATTTTATTTGTTATTTACATTATCATAGTTTTTATTTATTATTTTTTTTTTTTTTCGCATTCGACCTAGATATGGACCAAAAGGTCTCCTGTCGGAACCCTAATGTTCCGAAAAAAGGTCCCTAAGGGTTCCGCGAGAACAAGTGAGATAAGCTAACACACTTTTGATTTGTTATTTAATTTCATATACGTAATATGATTAAACACGCACGACATATTCTTGATTATTGTAATAATGTAATATAGACATCATCCTATCTAACCTATTATTGCGATGAAAATAAAATGAGAAAGATATGGTATGTGTTTTTTGTTTTTTGTTTTGTTTTTTTGCGCAGGGGTTCCTTGAGACATGCAGTTTATTTTAAAGGTTACGCAAGGGTAAAAAGGTTGAGAAACGCTGGAATGGGCATTGTTGTTTAAGATCAATTGAAACTATTAAACGTTTTAGAAGACGGATTAGTCCGAGATTTTAATAACTTTCTAGATTATGGTGTCTTGATAATTTGTTTAATTAGTTCTGGAAGCCATAGATAGATAGGCATCAGAATATGAACATTTGTAAGGTGATGTATTGGCAAGAGAGTGAATGGAAGGATGGGCACAAAGAGGCCATTTACGATCACTGAGATCTCTCATCCGGGAGGGTAATAGCTGTCGATCACGTGCCCAGCGCGTGAACCAACATGTTATATACGGATGGTAGACACGAAGTAACATCGACCACATGTCATATGATCGCAACACCTGTGCATAGATGGGTTGTTGGTTGGACAAGCCTTGAAATATCGTACAAGACAGTTTATTAAGATGTGAAGATCTCATTGCTTGCTTTCTACATATTTACCTCATCTTGTACACGACCCGGTGTGATTATATGATCTGTCAAACTAGTGAGATTCTATGAGCATAAACAACAACACTGAACGATTATAACACTGCAACAAAATTTTGTTTATGTAAAGTTTGGTATGTTTAAATACTAAATTTGACATGCTGATTACGAATATGACCTTGGTTTTGCCATAACGTATAAATACCAGCAGATAACAATTCTTGAAATGCACAGTACCAAGCGTATTTTATCACGAGACTGATTGTGGTTTTCGAATTCTCGCAATCGGTTTGAACAAGTATCATATGATTCATCAATAGGTGCATGTATTCAATGCATTCCTGGTTTGGTTCCTCCTTACTTTCCCCTTGTCAGACGATAAGGTTCCAGGACTTTAGATAAGTGTGATAACTTTGTTGATCTAAAAAGAACAATGACAGATTAGTTGAATAATGCGTACAATGAAACAGATCTTTATCGGGTCATCTTGTTGAGTGTTGAGTCACCTGATCTATGAAATAACTCGATATATATATATATATATATATATATATATATATATATATATATATATATATATATATATATATATATATCTTTTCAATCACGTTAATTCATTTTAATTCCATGCCATCACAGTCGATGCTGACGAGAAGCTCGATGAATGCATATATAAGGAAAGTGATACGTGGTCAAGCTAAGGACTCGAACCCAACTCGGACTTAACAAGTGACAGTGACTTAGCCCGCTGCGCTATCATATATACATTCATACATATATATATATATATATATATATATATATATATATATATATATATATATATATGTATGTATGTATGTATATAAGGTTTAACGTCACAAACTACCCCCTGTCAGAAGGATAAGACGGTGCCCTTCACAAAGGATTTCTAGCGTGGAATTTAATGAACCATGCCCTTGGTTCAACTTCGCCGGTAGCAAGGTTCGAACCGCCATCCCCTCCACCTTCGCCGCAAGTAACGACGCTCTAACCCGTTCAGCCAGCGAGACTGCAAGAGACCATAAAGGTTACACTAGGCAGTTCCATGTCCATTACCACCTGTCATCCCCATCCATAAAGTTGTCTAACCGTTTCTTAAAACAATCGATAGTTTTAACGTCCACTACATGGTTGCAAAGTCTATTCCATTCGTTGACCACTCTATTAGAAAACCAGTTCTTGCCTATTTTCTTCTTAAATCTAAATTCGTCCAATTTAAATCCATTACTGCGAGTCCTGTCCAGTTGTCTTAATATGATGACCTTGTTTGCGTCACCCTTGTTAAAGCCTTTGAAGCACTTGAACACCTCGCACTCTGCGTCTTTCCAGAGAGTGTAAGTTAAGGTGCCTAAGCCTCTATTCGCAAGGTAAATTTCTGAGCCCAAGTATCATTTTGGTCATTCTCTTCTGTACTGATTCTAGTGAACTGATGTCCATTCTATAGGACTGTGACCAAAACTGTACTGCATAGCCAAGGATGGGTCTAACTAACGCTAGATAGAGTTTGATAATTACGTCTGCACTTCTATTCGTAACCGTCCTAGCAATGAAACCTAATGCTCTGTTCGCTTTATTTATGACGCTAATGCGCTGTTTCCTGGATTTAAAGTCAGGACTCACTAGAACTCCCAAGTCTCTCTCGCACTCAGTTTTCTCTAAAAACGTGTTATCTAAACTATATCTGTTTCTAGTGTTGCGTAGCCCTACGTTTAACACACTGCACTTTGAAATATTGAAGTTCATTTGCCATTTCACCGACCATGTGAACAATTTGTGAAGATCATCCTGCAGAATCTCGGCGTCGTCTCCTGACCTAATTAGGCGTCCTATTTTAGTGTCGTCCGCAAAGTTACTAACATCACTATTAATCCTATTGTCCAAGTTGTTTATGTACACAATGGACAATGAGGGACCCAAAAAAGAACCCTGGGGAACTCCACTAGAAACACTCCCCCATTTGGATTGTACAACATTTATGATTACCCGCTGTTTTCTGTTACTGATCCAAGCTGTAATCCATTCTAACACTTTTCCTCCTATGACATGGGCTTTGATTTGTTTTTTTAGTAGTCTCTGGTGGGGCACCTTGTCGAACGCTTTGCTAAAGTCAAAGTAAATGACATCATAACTATCATTATTATCTGAGCTAGTGGAGATGGTGAACGAGCGGGCGTGATTCATGTTTCGCGTCGACACATCCTCCTCCTCCTCTCCTGAATTTACTCTTCCTCCTCCTCCCTCTCTCTCTCATACTTCTTTCTCTCCGATCCGTCCACAATCCGTGTTTCCTTACTTTTGTTCCTTACCTGACCAAGTTCTACTGATTCTTTTTCTCTCTTCCGCCTCGATTTTTCTACCCATTCCTCCTGTTCTACATACACGTAATATAGAGCAATCCCTCTTACCGTGTCCCACTACCCTTGCTATCACAATACCAGTGTTAGTCGCCGGTACCCTATACGTAAGTAAAAGGGTACACGTCATTCATGGTATATGTGGCAATTATGATGGTTTGTGATCCTTGTCGCTATTAATGGCCGTGGTTATAGACTAGTGTGAAACAAGAAGAAAAAGACATAATGCGGTCAAGCAGTTATGAATGTGTGAACGGGGTATTTGGGGTTTAAACAACGTGTTCGACAACCAAATACCCCGTTCACACATCACTTTAAACACGTGTCTGTCGAACCGCGTTCGACGAGCCGTTCGGCCATGTAAACCCCCTCATAGACTCCAAATGTATAGAACAATGGTTTTCTAAATAGAATCAGATCGGAAACTAATGCCATATACGTGATCCAATCCCTTGTGGGGAGTTTACAGTATTACGGAATCCTCTGTGGGTGGAAAGCGACTACTAAGTATTTCAGCGGCTTTGACCCATCGTTTTTTGCTCATATTTCCGAAATAATCATTCACATCAGCATGGTATATTAGCACAGCCTAATTCACATCCTGCCCTAATTTTTGAGGTTATAGTGCATTCACAAGTGTATTTAATTACGGCGTTTACTCTCGATATTAAGTGTGTCGTAGCCGACACCCGTGAAGTAAATCGAACAAATGAAGTTGGGATACACGAGGTAGTTTGTGATGACGTCACGACTTCACCTCTTCGATTTACTTCACGGGTGTCGGCTACGACACACTTAATATCAAGAGTAAACGCCGTAATTAAATACACTTGTGAATGCACTATAACGTCTAAAATTAGGGTAGGGTGTGAATTAGGCTGTGCTAATATATCTTACTGATGTGAATGGTTATTTCGGAAATATGAGGGAAAAACGATGGGTCAAAGCCGCTGAAATACTTAGTAGAGGGAAATGAAATTGAATAACATTAGTAAGACACTTGGAATCAACTCTCACCTTGTGTTTATATAAACAAAATAACAAAGAATAGAAAGTTTTGAATCACTGTAATTATTCTCCAATGAAGATTATGCTCTCTCTTAGTGAGAGAGACCAACGTGACTGCTTCATCTTAGCTACAAGTATGTAATTCAGTACGTCAGTGGTTTCCAAACTTTTTCAGTTTGTTATCCAATTTAACATGCTATATTAAGCATGTTATCCTTTCACAAAATGTAATCAACATTGATAAATGTGGCTAAATTAAAACACTAGAGATATTTTCATTTATTTATTGTATTTGAACTTTATCGAGGATATCAGTGGGATGGATGTAGTTGCATGCTTTGAAGCTAGTTGAGGAATTCTTGGGTTCTTGATTTTCAGATTTCTTAGTAATATTTTTGTCACCCTTCCATTACCCCTGAATTTTTTTTTTTTTTTTTTTTTTTTAATTTACCCCAGTTTGGGAACCACTGCAGTACGTGATTTCCTATTACCTTTCCCTTTCCCTTCCAATCCTTTTTATCCTTTACTTGCTTTTGTTTCTCTTTCTTTTAGCACTGCTTTCTTCTCTTCTGTTTTTCTGTTACCATTACACACATTTCCCCCTCCTATTCTACTCCTCGTGCTATTTTCCTTTCTTCCTTCACTATCAAACCACTATTCTTGTCACTCAGCATATTCATCCCTCTCTCTGCCTCTCTCATTCTCATTGAGTCGCAGTCCACATTTTCTTTAACTCTTCCCATTTTCCTTCTTTCTCTGTCTCTTCGTTATCTTCATCTCATGATTCCTCTCTTCCTTTAAAAAAAAAATCCTTCTTTTCCGTTATCTCATTAATCTTTTGTTGTTATTATTTATATCCCCCTTTTCCGCCTCTATATCACACTCCATCTCCACCACAAATGTAACTGTCAACATCACCATAATCAACCCTCATCACCTTTGTCACCATCACTGCTACTTGTACTGTCCGTTCCACCACGACTACTTGAGCTACCACCGCTGTCATCCCTCTTTATCACGACGACCACCACAGCTACCATCACTACAACTACCACTCCTAATACCATCACTACCACCACCACCACAACTATCATCTGTATATGTCAGTTCGTTGTTATGGTAGTTGAGTGGTTAGAGTGATACTGAATTCCGCAAGGAATGGATTCACTTCTGCTGTATATACATAATGCCCCCAAAATTGTTATCCGCGTTTGTAAACAAAACAAGAGAAATAATGGCAGAGATAAATAATTCACAAGGAAAGAGAGAGAGAGAGAGAGAGAGAGAGAGAGAGAGAGAGAGAGAGAGAGAGACGGCTAAAAAAAAAAAGAATGTCGCCTCACACACGTATCCCTCCTAACAGCTGATGTTCTTTTGTTTTTCTTTTCTTCCTCAGTGATGATTTCGTTTGTGCCCCGTGTTGAACGCGTCGTTTCGTCTTAGTAATTCTTCTTTCAATATTATTTCTCGCCTTTTTTTGCCTTCTTTACTATTTCCATTGCTTTGTTTATGTTATTTGTCAACTCATTTGCTAATGTATAATATTTATTCAATCTTTCAACGCTTTCATTGTTCATGTGTTTTCTTATTTGTTGGCCTGCTTCATGTCTTTCGTTGGGTTTCCAAATCACACTATTTCTCTTTATCCTATTTTTATTGCGTAACGGTTATTCTCCCTCCTGTTCTATTTTTTCCTCCATTACCTTCTCTTTGTTTATTCCCCGTTTTCTTTGGTACATCCACCGAATCATTCCTACTTCACCAAACTGCATTTCACGTAGTTGTTTTGCCAAATTCCCATTTCCCCAAATCCCTCAACTTAACCTAAGGGGCCTTGGCGAAATGCCTCATTAAAAGGAATTTGGCCAGATCCAAAATTGGCAAACCATAACTTGGCGAAATACAATTGGACAAACCGAAACTTAGCGAAATTATATTTGGTCAAACGTGATTTGGCGAAATGCACACAAACATGTACCCAAAATGCAATTTGACGTAGTGGAAGATGAGCACGCGCGCGCACACACACACACACACACACACACACACACACACACATTCTTGTCTCTATGGGTTTATGTCGTTGACTTTCCTCCTGACAGAATACTTTCATTATTCCCAATATGTCCTCCACCTTCAAGTTTGTCTGGTTCCTCCTCCTCCTTCTCTAGCCTTGCTAATGTGGGCCCCTCCCAATACAGTCGTGGAGCAAGACGCACTGAACCAGTTGTTGTGTTAGTGTGCTACCCAGAGGGATGTACGGGGTATTGAGATTATGCAGGGTGGTGGGAGGAAGGGTATATAAATATACACACTTGCGTGCTGCATGGCGTATAGTCAGACCTGTGGTGCAGTGGAGCAAGTACCAAGCTGTGAGTTGGTTAGACTAGGTCCCACCTGTACCAGTAGAATTTCTGGTAAGCGAGTTGACAGGGTACGCACTGTGTGAGTTGCCATGTTGGAAGTACAATAAGGTAAACAAGTTTCTTGGTGTACTACGTTTTGTTTTGGTGGAGGTCGGGTATGGCAACAAAGAAAACGGTGGAATTTTGAATGCAAGTGGGAGACGGAGGGAATTTACTCGAATTTTCGTACTACGTTGGTGATTAAAAGTATTTTCTGGACTCTATGCAATTTGTTCTGGTGGTGGTTTTATTCGACAACGAAGAAAGCAGTGAAGACCACAGGGATTTATTAGTATTTCCCTTCTACATTGGTAACCAAGTTTACTACATTGCCTAATTGCTCCCTAACAACAATCAATCACTTGAGATCAATGAAGACAGGCTAGATCTGCTACAATATCTGGTGAGTTCTTTCTTTAACTGCAAATATGTGCTATGTCCTTCACTGCCATATTTTCAATCAAATCGAAAACAAATAAAAACTGTGGATTTGCATTTTGCTGGTACATGTTCAAGATCAACACCCATTTACGATGCAACAATGCGCTGCGAAGGTGTAAACCGTCAAAGTAAGTTTACGATTTGACGAAAAATTCTTTCGACGATAGTAAGTATCTTGGCCGAATAAGGATGCACAGTTTGTCAAGGAAGAATGGAGAGGGTGGTGGGAATAGGGAATAGATAAAGAGGCATCTTGTATTCAGAGGCATGGGCGATGATCCACCTGCTGATAATAATGCTCCGTGTCTACAGACTCTAGGTATTGGTGTGCAGCCCACGCCCGTACACGTGCCGACCGCAGATGTAGTGTACTGGACGTTGAGGTATGTCTTGCCCAAGATGCTCTTGGGTTGGCAAGCCAAACAAGTATCCACAGGGTGCGTACGTGCGTTTCTGTGTGTGTGTGTGTGTGTGTGTGTGTGTGTGTGCTTTCTAGCTCACCAAGGCTTGAACTGGTTAGTTTATTTGGGGCCATATTAGTGTTAGCAAGTATTTCTGGAAGTTTGTGAATAATCGTTGTGCTGATTAGTTCACTGTTTAGTAAACAATATTGTTTATTCTTTGTATCCGTGCGTGCTTGCTTATCCACCATTTGGGGTGTCCTAATGTCCCTGTTTGTCTATCAAAGGTTGACTTTTATTCATTTTTTTCCAAGTTGAACAAACACTAGATAGATGTATATAGGTATCAAGTAGAGATCCTTGTGTAAATACTTTAGAGGTTTAAGTTACTAGCTGGCAACAGACCTGTGGTTAACTCTACCTCCCTCTGTGTGTATGTATCTATGGAGGGAGAGAAGGAGGGAGGGAGGGAGAGAGAGAGGGTGCCTGAGTAGGAGTGGCAACGAGAAGCAAGTGCAGTTGCACACACACACACACACACACACACACACACACACACACACACACACACACACACACACACACACACACACACACACACACACACACACCACAGGGTAATAGACGTTTGGAACAAGTTAGATGATAATGTGGTGTGTACAAAAACGATACACGAATCTAAAAATAGTCTAGATAAAACGAGATATGAAGACGGGACACCACAAGCATAGCTCCCTTTCTCGTAAGATACTAGATAAATACAACTAGGTAAATACACAAACACACACACACACACACACACACACACACACACACACACACACACACACACACAATGCTTGTTGATGCTCTTGGTTCAGGGACCCCATCCGCTTGTCTTTCTCTCTCTCTCTCTCTCTCTCTCTCTCTCTCTCTCTCTCTCTCTCTCTCTCTCTCTCTCCCTCTCTCTCTCATCTCCTCGCAAAGGAGAATTCTGATCACCTTTAACTTTTGCTAACCCTTTCAGGTCCCCTCCATAAATCTATTTTCTATCACTATCATTCCACTTCGATGTGACATTGTTCCCAAGGATAGAATCAGGGGGTATAAGGCGATGAAATATAT
>NC_134778.1:9299259-9306759 GCF_046742065.1 Oratosquilla oratoria
CATATATATATGTATATATATATATATATGTATTGTCTATGTATTCCTATCACTATGTACTTGTTGCACTGAAGATGTAATATACGAAAGCGCTCTGCTTCGTTAGTTTCTTTTTCCAAGTGGTCTACTTTGCATAAGTGAACACACGTACCCGTGTTCTTATTAGCATATATATATGTACACATACATATATATATATATATATATATATATAGATATATATATATATATTTGTATTATGTGCATTATTGAGAAACCTATTTCCTCGAGTGTGCTTGTCTTAGTTTACTTGTTCCTATTGCTCCTTTTTTTTTTACTGGAGACAGACAGACAGACTGATCTCCACTCAAAGTTGCTGATCACTTTCAAATCGTGCTAAGTCTCCTTTTTGCTGACCTTCTTGAATCTGTACTCAATCAGTTCTGTGACTTCAATACTTCAGTACAAGATCATTCCAAAGGATGTAAACCCTGATTATTGACAACCAATTATAAATATCATAGTTCTTTTCTTCAAGCAATTTTTATTATTATATTGATTGATTAGATGATTGATTAATGAATTAGGTAATAGATTTAATCATTCATTTATTTTTTCATTAATTCATTAGTGTTTATTCATTTATTTATTTACTTACGTATCTATTTACTTTTTACCTTTCATTTATTTATTCACTTATTTATTTATTTATTTTTTGTTAATTAATTAATTAATTAATCAATTTACTTTATCTTATATTTACCTATTTTTTCACTGCAGAATGGTCAAAAACTCTTCTGCTTGAAAAGTGGATGACCGATGCAATCCAATGCTGCGAATCTGCAGGGGTCGCCACCCCAGCACTCGCCCTGCAGCTGGCACCCACACCACCCATGGCAACGCCCCCCTCACCGCCCAATGCCATCATCACGCCCCCGCCCATACCATCGGAGACTGAACAGGAAGGCGAAGATGAAGATGAAATATTGGTGAGTTGTTTGGTTGGGGGCCAATGGTCTGGACCATTTTTTTTTTTCCCCAAATGGTTCTTCCCAATTGTGAGGAACAACAGAAAGCTAAGTCTTGATTTACAGTTAGGAAATAATTGTTAAAAGTTCGTTCTAATATCTGAGAATTTGAGGATGCAATTTAATAGAACCTAGAGAGAGGTGTATAACAGTCACGGCCACCACATACTAGATTTACCATACCCATCTTTGTCCACACTGGTCAAAATTTCTTGGATGGTGTTATTAGTTGGAGTTACACTTTGGTGACAAGTGAAACTCAGGTAGAGTAGAGTGGCGATACTTGGAATAAGATAGAAAATGCCATTCCATATACAAGGATTTAGAGCCTTTCCGTGTAACATATGTACAGAAACTCTTGTTACATCAGTCAGTAACAACAATATAGGAAATAATAATTAATTCCTAAGTGACTAACACCTTCAATTAAGGAAGAATACTAATCAAACCGGCCTTAAATCAATTTAAAAAATCTTAGCAAATTTACATATACCAAAGGCTTCTTTCCCCCTTATAAGGGAGGTAGAAAAAAAAAAAAAAAAAAAAAAAAAGGCATAAAAACCACTCCCACTCATTGCATCCATAACATACTCCACTCCCCTCCACCCACTTACCTCCCTCTTATCTTGTCAATGGAAAATATCTTACACTAAATCAAAAGTCCGCTAAAGAGAATTCCGCTAAATTGGGAGTTTACTCTATTTGGGCTCTAAAATGTATTTTTCACTCTACGCTAGAGTTTCTTTATTAAAGAGGAAATTTTCCTGTTGGGGTAATGGTTTCAGTGGCAGAAAAGACCCTGAATTTTCGTACTCATACTGTTAGATTGTTGGTCTTTCTACAAACTTTAATCTACAGATTCTACAGTCCGCATAGTCCATATTACAACACACCTTTTAAAATGTCACAACTTAGATTAACAGTAAAGAAAAATATTTTACCTTTTTTGTGTAGGCCAAACTAAGATAATCTCTGACAATAGGCGAAAAGTGACAAAAAAAAAAAAAAAAAAAAATTGAGGTTACAGTGAACCCTCGTGAGTTGCTTCTGACATGTCACCCTTTTGTCCGTTGTTGCAGTGCCAGATTTGCTACGGCCCCCTAAGGTCGTGGGAATTGATAAGCGCGGGCGAAGGAACCAGAGGCTGCGATCACCAATTCTGCACCTGCTGTTGGGAATCGTACCTCACCATCAAGATTCAGGAAGGAGATGCTCACCACATCCTATGTCCAGCCGTGGATTGCAACATCCTCGTCAATGTGGACTTCATAGAGAAGATGGTCAGCCCGGAGATAGCTCGTCGGTACCTCCAGTTCGACATTCAGGTAACGTTTCTCTCAAGTCCTCCTCCCCTTGCGTAGACGCCACAGTCTGATCGCGACAGTTTGTCACTCAATATTTTCAGTAGTCATACCCTTGTCATTGTGTTTTCTGTACCCTGAGGATGTCTTGATACTCGAAAACGTTCGGTCTGTTGTTGTTGTTCAAGTTCCAATTGTTTCCTACATATTCATAATCACGCGGTCACACACACACACACACACACACACACACACACACACACACACACACACACACACACACACACACACACACACACACACACACACACACACACACACACACGACTCGGTGGCACGGTTGGTAGAGTCCCAAACTGTCACTACGGCGGTCCGGGTTCGAATCCTGCCCAGGGCTGAAAATAATTTCAGTATCGCTGCGCTTCGAGTCGTTACTCCAACTCTCGTGGGCGGGGAGTTGGGTGTGTGTGTGTGCGTGTAAGGTCAAAGCATTACCCATAGATCGGTCGTACGAGCTCTGAGCTCTCTTCCGGGAGGGAAATAGCTGTCGATCATGGGTCCAACACGTGATCCAAAGACCAAGGTGAATCACACACACACACACACACACACACACACACACACACACACACACACACACACACACACACACACACACACACACACACACACACGACGCGCGCACGCCTTGCATGCTAAACATCAGGTTCCTGAGCTTCACGGTTCCCCCTCTACTCTCGTACCTCCAGGCTTTCGTCGAGAGGAACAAGACGATCAAGTGGTGTCCTCTACCGGGCTGCGGACGCGCGGTCAGGTTTCCGGAGGCTGAGCTCGAGACTCAGCCTTTCTACTTTCCCAATACGAAACCGCCGCCCAAGACCTCCCACGCTGTCGACTGCGGCAACGGCCACTTCTTCTGCTGGTAGGTCCTCCCACATCAGTTCACCTCCCGTGTGCGAGCTGGACCAAGATAAGTTTCCTTGTGCTTTGGAAGGGAGATCAGGGTCCTTGTTTGCATATATACACACCCAGACCCACACACATACATACACATACACACATGATGACCATATCTTTTTCCTTGGTGGTTTTTCCGCATATATATATATATATATATATATATATATATATATTTATATATATTTATATTTATATATATATATATGTATATATGTATGTCTGTGTGTGTTTATCCATATATGTATATATATATATATATATATTTGGATGATGGAGAACGTAAACACAGGGGAAGGCTCGGAACCCTAAACACTCTAACGTTTCGTTCGCGTAGAACTTCTTCAGAGAGTGTATGTAGAACTGCAATTTAAGTTTATGTACTAAATCTAATTATCTTTTCGGACACTTGGGAAAGGTCGTTTTTCTGGCGTGCTTTAGAATTAAAATACTAGTTTCTTTAGCTAAATTAATAAACCCTCCTCGATGATTCGATGAATTATTAGTTGAAATATATGCTGATTCAACAATTCTTCTAGTGAATTTATCAAAACCTTTATGTAGCACTTCAGCTTCTCTCCAGTTTGGTAAATGATCGAATTTTTCCGCATGAACTACTAAAGAATTAGATGTCCTATGTGCTTTTATGTCGTTTTTATGTTCATAAATTCTTTTTTCTAATCCTCTTGACGATTCGCCAAAATAAGCCATTTTGGCGAATTGTCAAGAGGATTAGAAAAAAGAATTTATGAACATAAAAACGACATAAAAGCACATAGGACATCTAATTCTTTAGTAGTTCATGCGGAAAAATTCGATCATTTACCAAACTGGAGAGAAGCTGAAGTGCTACATAAAGGTTTTGATAAATTCACTAGAAGAATTGTTGAATCAGCATATATTTCAACTAATAATTCATCGAATCATCGAGGAGGGTTTATTAATTTAGCTAAAGAAACTAGTATTTTAATTCTAAAGCACGCCAGAAAAACGACCTTTCCCAAGTGTCCGAAAAGATAATTAGATTTAGTACATAAACTTAAATTGCAGTTCTACATACACTCTCTGAAGAAGTTCTACGCGAACGAAACGTTAGAGTGTTTAGGGTTCCGAGCCTTCCCCTGTGTTTACGTTCTCCATCATCCAAATAATTTGTCTAAAATACTTATCAATATACATATATATACATATATATATATATATATATATATATATATATACATATATATATATATATATATATACACACACACGTGAGTAATACTTTCTTAATGACATGCCATCTTCTGCCTATGCGCCAGTTTTTCGATACACATCACACTTTTGCTTCTCAGTATTCAAGATAGAGAGCTCTTATACATACTTATGAATATACATGAATATTTACCCTTGTAAACATCATCATCTAACTATAAATGTATGAGCGTAGATATACGTACTGACGCACATTGACATAATATGAATGGCTCCTAAATGTATGAAAACAATAAAGGTTAAAGTCATTTAAACACAGGCATACTAACTCATACCCCCGTCTTCTGAACCTATAGGGAGTGTTTGGGCGAGGCGCACTCTCCCTGTGGGTGCGAGCAGTGGGTGGAATGGCAAGGCAAGGTGGCCGAGGTCAAACCCGAGGAACTGCGGATCAACTCTGGCGAGACTGAGGACGCGGCCAATTTCCTGTGGCTGGTGACGAACTCGAAGCCTTGCCCCAGCTGCCGAAGTCCCATCCAGAAGAACGAGGGCTGTAATCACATGAAGTGCTCCAAGGTAACTTCGAATGTGTACCTATTACCATACTTACAAAGACAAGAGAGACTCACTTTACGGCCATGTTCGAATGGGTACCTATTACCATACAAAGACAAGAGAGACTCACTTTACGGCCATGTTCGAATGTGTACCTATTACCATACTTACAAAGACAAGAGAGACTCACTTTACGGCCATGTTCGAATGTATACCTATTACCATACAAAGACAAGAGAGACTCACTTTACGGCCATGTTCGAATGTGTACCTATTACCATACTTACAAAGACAAGAGAGACTCACTTTACGGCCATGTTCGAATGTGTACCTATTACCACACTTACAAAGACAAGAGAGACTCACTTTACGGCCATGTTCGAATGTGTACCTATTACCACACTTACAAAGACAAGAGAGACTCACTTTACGGCCATGTTCGAATGTGTACCTATTACCACACTTACAAAGACAAGAGAGACTCACTTTACGGCCATGTTCGAATGTGTACCTATTACCACACTTACAAAGACAAGAGAGACTCCTTTACGGCCTTGTTCGAATGTGTACCTATTACCATACTTACAAAGACAAGAGAGACTCACTTTACGGCCATGTTCGAATGTGTACCTATTACCATACTTACAAAGACAAGAGAGACTCACTTTACGGCCTTGTTCGAATGTGTACCTATTACCATACTTACAAAGACAAGAGAGACTTACTTTACGGCCATGTTCGAATGTGTACCTATTACCACACTTACAAAGACAAGATAGACTCACTTTACGGCTATGTTCGAATGTGTACCTATTACCATACTTACAAAGACAAGAGAGACTCATTTTACGGCCATGTTCGAATGTGTACCTATTACCATACTTACAAAGACAAGAGAGACTTACTTTACGGCCATGTTCGAATGTGTACCTATTACCACACTTACAAAGACAAGAGAGACTCACTTTACGGCCATGTCTCGGGCGGACTGGCTGGAAATGTTGTTAATTTCAGACCAAATGAAGCAGGTTAAAGTAGTACTAAAATAGATTTTTTTTTCTGCATAAGGAAATGTCTTTTATGATATTTGCCTGCTTCATTCGACCAGGTACATCCGCTACCAGAATATTAGGCTATCACAAGCAACAATAATAAGTAAATGTGAACAATCCTATAAGATTCTATCTAGCAAACTCCATGGAGCAAATGACTTGCCCTATTCCTTTTTGGGAAGTGCAAATCCGTTGTTTTCACATAATGTATATGCGTCTAGTCCTATAAGTTTCAGGAAAATTAACCACATACAAACGCTCCCTAGTAGGTTACATGCCCGGTTCTTCTTTCAGTGCAAGTTCGACTTTTGTTGGGTTTGCCTCGAGAGCTGGAAAAAGCACTCCTCGGCAACTGGGGGCTACTTCCGCTGCAACCGCTTCGACGCGCAGACTAAAGCTGACGAAAAGCTCGGCGTACTTATGTCAGAGGTATATTTACTTGTAAAGACTATGCAAGTGTGTGTGTGTGTGTGTTTGTGTGTTTGTGTGTGTGTGTGTGTGTGTGTATGTGTGTGTAGCAAGAAACAGCACATCTACAGCAAGGCCGCTTCATTTAATCAGCGACCCCCCCTCTCCATCCTCTCATGCAAAAAAAAAAAAAAAAAAAAAAAAGAAGACGTGGAGAAATCCCTTCGAGCTACATCAAAATATCATTCAAACCTACTCCCTCCTACCCCCAACCCCCACCCACTCCCTTCCATGCATCACAAGATCTATACACAACCCTTCTCCACTCACCCCTATCTTCTGTCTTCTCCCTCCCTTCCTCAACAGACATTCCCCTCTTTCCCAATGCCCCTTTTACCCCATCCATCCATCTCTTCCTTGGTTGCCGTCTCACGTTCACTCCATCTGCCTCTGCCTTCCTCACCTCTTTTACTAATCTTTCTTCACTCATTCTTTCCATGTGTCCAAACCATCCCAATACTCTTGCATCAACCCTATCTCCCAACTCCCTTTCCACCCCCTCTCTCCTACTCACCTCCTTGTTCCTCACTCTATGCAACCTAGTAACCTCTACCATTCTTCTCAGACATTTCATCTCAAACACATTCGAACTCCTTCTCCCTTTCCTTTCTTATGTTCCATGTTTCTTTCCCATACAGTGCTGTCGACACAATCACTCCTTCATACAATCTCCTCTTAGCATTCATTCCCAAATGTCTATTTCTCATTACACTTTTTAATTCCCCAAGGCATTTACTTGCTTCTCTCAATCTATATTCTACCTCCACCTCCACTCCTTCCTTTCCAGCCACATTCGCATCCAAGTAACTAAAGCTATCCACTTCCTCCAGTCTCTCTTAATACTTACTTTCAATTTGCTGCCACAATCTCCCCCCCGTGTACATCTCATCAACTTACATTTACCTACATTTATCTTCAACTTCCTTCTTTCGTACACTTTACCAGATACCGTCACTAATTCCTTTA
>NC_134778.1:9309259-9371759 GCF_046742065.1 Oratosquilla oratoria
GTGACAAAAAAACAGTCCATTACTAGTACACAGACACAGACACAGATGCAGACACAGACACAACAGTCTAGTTTCTTCCCGGAGAGATCTGTGGCTAGAGGTCCCGAGGACCGTTGACGGCTAATGTGGGGTTGCGGTTTTTCAGTCATTGGAAACTTGAGGCAACAGCTATTATCGTTTTGCAAGACGTCGTCATCATCGTCGTTATGATGATGATGATAATGATGATAATTATCATTATTCATCATTATCATAAATTTGTTTATTTTATTTTATTGACATGTTTTGTTTAAATATATATATATATATATATATATATGTATATATATATATATATATATATATATGTATATATATATATATATATGTATATATATATATATATATATATATATATTTGTGTGTGTGTGTGTGTCATTATGACGCAACTTGTCGGATGGCTCGCCATAATAAAGACTCTGTGAAATTAGATTAGAGACTGAGCTAAGACTAGTACCCTCGTTGAACAAACTAGGTCGTAACCCAGGTCGTTCGTTTTGTAGGGTCTGGCGGCTCAATGGCTATCGTCTCTGCTTCATAATAAACAGTCGTTAAGGCAAAAGTTCGAGTCCTTGCGGTGGAGTTTATTTCCATATATATATGTATATATATATATATATATATATATATATATATATATATATATATATATATATATATATATATATACATATATATATATACACATTTTTATCAACCATAATGCACTTTAATTCTAAGTCATCAACTTCGGGAGACCCATGGAGGTTAACATGCAGAAATTGAAACGTGGCACGGCCAAGGACTCGAACCCGGCTAGCGCGTGACAAGTGCTGTAGTAACTTTACCGACTGCTCCATCTCTATTCACTGGGACTCATTCAGTGTTGTACATATATATATATATATATATATATATATATATATATATATATATATATATAATGTATATATATATGTATATATACTGTATATATATATGTATATATAGTTATTTATCTGTTGTATTTATTTACTTATTTCTGTATTTGTTTGAAGAATCGATGGAGCGAGGGACGCGGTTCGTTGAGGAAGGTGTCAAGGAACTCTTGAAAGCTCGAAGAGTCCTCTGTGGGTCCTACGTCTACGGCTACTACCTCGAGGACAACGGCTACAACAGGACCATCTTTGAGTACATGCAGGTGAGGGACGGGAAGATCCGTATTCCGAGATGCCTCTCTTCCTCTCTCTCTCTCTCTCTCTCTCTCTCTCTCTCTCTCTCTCTCTCTCTCTCTCTCTCTCTCTCTCTCTCTCTCTCTCTCTCTCTCTCTCTCTCTCTCTCTCTCTCTCTCTCTCTCTCTCTCTCTCTCTCTCTCTCTCTCTCTCTCTCTCTCTCTCTCTCTCTCTCTCTCTCTCTCTCTGTCTATCTATCTCTCTCTTTCGCTCTGTCGCTCTCTCTCTCTCTCTCTCTCTCTCTCTCTCTCTCTCTCTCTCTCTCTCTCTCTCTCTCTCTCTCTCTCTCTCTCTCTCTCTCTCTCTCCCACACACACACACACACACACACACAATGTCTTGCTGGCCTAGTGGTATCGTCTTGGGCTGCTAATTTAGCGGTACAGTGGTCGGTTCCTGCCCATATGGCTTGAAAAGCATCACAATACTACAAAATATTTCCCCTTGCGCAGTGTGTGTGTGTGTGTGTGTGTGTGTGTGTGTGTGTGTGTTTGTGTGTGTTTGCGTGTGTGTGCGTGTGTGTGTGTGTGTGTGTGTGTGTGTGTGTGTGTGTGTGTGTGTGTTTGCGTATGTGTGCATGTGTATGTGTGTGTGTGTGTGTTTGTGTGTGTGTGTGAGATTCACCATGGTCCAGGATCATGTGTTAGACTCGTGATCGATAGCTATTACCCTCCCGGAAGAGATCTCAGAGCTCATATATGGCCGATCTATGGGTATTGCTGTGACCTTACACGAGCACACACTCCCAACTCCCCGCCCACGAGAGTTGGAGTAACAACCCGCAGCGCAGCGATACTGAAATTATTCCATCCCTGGGCGGGATTCGAACCACGACCGCCGTAGTGGCAGCCGGGAATTCTACCAAATGAGCCACGAGTTGTGTGTGTGTGTGTGTGTGTGTGTGTGTGTGTGTGTGTGTGTGTGTGTGTGAGAACAATGAAACTAAACTAACTACGCGGTTGACGGAAATGTCCCTATCGACTTGCAGGGTGACTCTCTCCTTCCTTTTACAGAACGAGCTTGAGGAAGCCACAGAGAAGCTCTCAGAGATGGTGGCCCGGCAGTATCTGGTCACACCTCGAGGTCAAATCATCGCTGCCACACTTCTCAGCCGTCGCCGAAGACACAAGCTCGTCCGCGCTGTCAGCAGAGGTCTTCTGCCCCCGGAAACGCCTCCCAGCTTCCGAAAGGCCCGGAAGCGACACTGTGTAGCTGGACTGATTGGCATGGACCCTCCTGATGAGGTGAGATGTCCTTAAATCCTCCATCGTCTTCCTTTTCCGTCTCACTCAAGCCTCCTTACCCATTCACAACTCTAAGTTCCATCCACACCCGCCTACATTCACACACAAACGCTCACACACACACACACACACACACACACACACACACACACACACACACACACACACACACACACACACACACACACACACACACACACACACACACAGAAGTTTTAGCGAGATGACAATATTAATAAAGAAAATTACTTATAGTGCGCGAATTCTACAGAGAACGAATCTTCAAGGCATGGCCTTGCTACACACACACACACACACACACACACACACACACACACACACACACACACACACACACACACACACACACACACACACACACACACACACACACACACACACACACACACACACACACACACACACACACACACACACACACACACACACACACACACACACACACATAAAACCTAAGGGCGTGAATGATCCTGGAAGGAAATAGTACTGATTGGATAATGTTTTTGGTGACGATGGTAAATGCATGGCTAAATGTATCTTTTAATGTGAAGGAGATTCATGTTTCTACGATAGGTACTACTGCAGGCAGCTTAATCTTATCCATGGAAGATCGGAATCATGGAGCAAAGCAAGACCAACATGAAACATTTTTGCACAATTCTGATATATCTTGGGTCTGGTTCGGTTGTCCGCACCAGTGTATTTTAGTACTGTACACTTGTTCCTTGCATCTGTTTTAGTGTTTAGTTCTTTATTCACGTTTCATCTGAACGGATACTTGTAGGCATGACTTGTTTGCTTACTATTTTGTTTCTTCATACACCATACATCGTCCAAATAGGCGTATGCTTGCTATATCACACACGTGTATGAGCAGTCACATGTACTTGTGAACACACACATGATAATGTCCTTCCGGGTGATTTTAACTGTAAGGATATCAAATGTGAGGAATGGGAGGCAGGAGGGAATGTAAATTTCTGTGGTGGTACTTTGTTATAGTAGATAATGTAGTGAAAAGCAATGACTCAGTGGGTAAAAGATGTAACTATAAGAAGAGGGGAAGGCACACCAGTAAAATTGGACCTGTTATTTAGAAGCATGATATCACTGAATTTTTTAAGTACATATGTTCCATAAGTAAGAGTGGGCATGTAATTCCTGAGTTCCATTTGAAAGAACAACAATGTTATGGTAAAAAAATGTGTAAAAAAAAAAAAAAAAATGGATGTCGAAAAATACAGCTTCCCATGCAGATGTATCGCCTTCAAGAGTATCTTAAGATACCCCAAGCTAAAATGTATGATAGTTGGAGAAAAAGAAAGATGAGACCACATGAACTTAACTAATTTCCTGTACATTACAATTGAGTAAATCTACACACACACACACACACACACACACACACACACACACACACACACACACACACACACACACACACACTCGGTGGCGTGGTTGGTAGAGTCCCAGACTGTCACTACGGCGGTCCGGATTCGAATCCTGCCCAGGGGTGAAAATAATTTCAGTATCGCTGCGCTTCGAATCGTTACTCCAACTCTCGTGGGCGGGGAGTTTTGTGTGTGTGTGCGTGTAAGGTCACATCATTACCCGTAGATAGGTCATACGAGCTCTGAGCTCTCTTCCGGGAGGGAAATAATATAAAATAAATGATAGTCATTACAGCATCTTGCTTAGGTGTTTATCTAAATGATTCTTAAAGCTTCGAACTGAACTACATTGCATTGCCTCTGCAGGAAGTTTATTCCATTCATTAATACACGGTTGGCGAAGTTGTTTCTACCCACTTCCAAATTAAATCTATTTCCGGACAGTTTGAGACCATTGGTTCTTGTCGGTTTCTCATTCAGTGTGAAAATTTGGTCACTTTTGATGTTGTCAATGACCTTTAGAATCTTAAAGACTTGTATCAAGTCACCTCCGAGTCTACGCTTTTTTAAGGAAAACAAATTCATATTTTTTAGTCGATTTTCGTATGATCTATTTTTGATATTTGGAATCAGTTTTGTAGCTCGCCGTTGTACTTTTTCCAATCTGTCAATGTCTTTAATGAGATTTATTGACCATACGGAAACAGCATATTCCAAATGTGGACGAACTAACGATTTAGATAGCTTGTTAGTGAGTGATGGACTTTTGAAGTCAAAAGATCGCGCAATCAGTCCTAGAATCTTATTTGCTTTCTCAGAGGCTGAAATACACTGCTTGGATGATTTGAGATCGTTACTGATAATTACGCCGAGGTTCTTTTCACTATCCACTTTTGTTAACGAATTTCCAAATAACTTGTAATCGTACTTACTGTTATTTTTACCTATGTGCATTACCTTGCATTTACTTGTGTTAAATTTCATTAGCCACTTTTCAGACCATTGCTGTAATTTAACTAAATCTTCTTGAATATCTAATTGGTTTAAGTGATCATTTGCCACTCCGCACAGTTTTGTATCATCAGCAAATTTGGAAACAGTAGATTTTAGTCTATGGTCTATATCATTTATATATACTGTGAATAGAAGTGGCCCGAGAACGTAACCTTGAGGAACTCCACTTGTAACATTTTTCCAACCAGAAGTTTTTCCATTTAAAACAACTCTCTGTTTTCGATCATTCAACCAATTACTAGTCCAACTTAATAGGCTACCACTTATTCCGTGTGAAGCTAATTTAGTAAGTACTCTTTCGTGGGGGACGGTATCAAAAGCTTTTGCAAAGTCTAGATATATTAAATCTATATTGTTTCTTTTGTCATAATTCGAGATAACTGTGTTGTAGAATTCGAGTAAGTTAGTCATGCTAGAACGTTTCCTTCTGAAGCCATGCTGGCTATCAATTATCAAACAGTTACTTTCTAAATGGTGTTCGATAGCATCTCTGATGATAGTTTCCATAATTTTTCCTACGATTGGTGTCCCGTGTCTGATCCCGGCATAGAATTCTGTTTTTGTCAGGGTTGCAATGCAGGATCGGGCCTCTTTTCCTCACTTTATCCTTTGGAGGAAACCTCATCCTCCATATTTGTTTACGGGGTTGGAGCTATGCTCGTAGGGTCCCGTCACTATATCTCCATTTGTCACACTTTACCTTAGACTCGTTTACTGGCTTGCATTGTTTCTTCTTAAGTATTCCACAAATTAATGCCTACTGTGTGTGTGTGTGTGTGTGTGCACGTGTCCATTGTTAAGTAAAATTCTAAGTCCTTTTAAGTGTTATCAGTCATCTAGTGCAAATTCTTAAGTTTGCTTCGTTTCTGTCTCCATTACAAAACTTATCTTGGCGAATTTTTCTTTTTTATTATATTTTGTTTAGCTTGATGTTATTATTGTAATATTTTTACAGCACACATTAATGTGGTTTATGTGCCTGCCTGCTTAAAGATTTGTGTGCATATTGAGATTTCTGTTTTAAATATACGCCGACATGTTTTATCTTAAGTGTTCCCTACCCCAAGTCATGATCACTGTTTGCATCTTTTTTTTATTTCAACTTCTGCCATTAATTTACCCACACGATTTTCTTTTATTTATTCGTTTTCTTTCTTTTCCGTAACCCTTGTGGGTTGGTTGGTGAATGGTTGGCGTGTGTGCCCTTGCCTCCACCACCCCGCCCCTGCAGGACCTGTTCCTACTGTTGTAAGGCCTCATTCCGGGTTTCGTCCTTCCCCTCTCATACGGCACAGCGGCTTGGCACTGTGAGCTTAACTGGTTTGTAGATGTTGGCACTAATTCATTATTAATTTTAACACTTAACCGTTCTTTATTACAGGACACATCATAGGTACATGACCATTTTTTCATTGCAGTGTACACCTGAAGTGAATTAAAAAAATATTTTCTTTCGACATTTTTTTTCTTTAACAGGTTCATTAGCACATCGTTGTGTCTGTTTTTTTGTATTTGGGTTGATATTCATGTTCTACAGTGGCTTTTGTCTTGTATAGGTTTTAATAATTACTAATAAATGAAAGATTGACGTCATGGACCAGGACCTCGTTGTGTCTGTTTTTTTGTATTTGGGTTGATATTCATGTTCTACAGTGGCTTTTGTCTTGTATAGGTATTAATAATTACTAATAAATGAAAGATTGACGTCATGGACCAGGTCTTCAAGGCGTCCCGGATGGATCAGGGGTAGAGCTCTCGTTTCACGCATGACTCACCTGGTATCAAATCTTTGGGAGTTAGTTGTAAAGTTTCATACGTACGCATGTTTGAACACTGGCAGGGTCGGCTGATACCCCTTATTCAGAAAGTATATAATGGTAGCATTGAATATTCCTTGTAATATTGTATATTTATTATTGTATATTGATTATGTATTCATACTGTATGATCAATGCGTTATTGAATGTGAGAACCAAGCGTTATACCAAGCACGCGGCAGTGCTTTTCCCGCCAAGTCTGAGCTTGGTGGCGTGGCTTGGCGTCAGAGGCAGTCGTGGTTCTGCCTCCGCAATGGCCGCACGCTTGTCTTCGTAGTTCTGTACAATTAGTAATTTATTTACTCAAGTTTTCATTGGCCACACCCTATTACAAGCACAAACAGAGACACTCGAAAACCTTCCAGCTACATGCACAATCCGCCCATAGAGTAAAAGTCCTGTGTAGAGGAAAAGAACATATCATCGGACATTCGTTTCCATAAGACTCCTCACCGAGATGGACACATTGCAGTGTACAGAGTGAAGGGCTGCAACAAACACACAAATTTGGTTTTCAGTGATTTGTCATATATTTTCGTGCTTGCCTACATCCTAGACTGAATTCAAGACCTCAAAAAATTGTATCGTACTAAGATATAAACTATTGAATGGATTGTATTACGAACCTTGTGTCGAAGTTGTGTACTGCAGATGTGGTCGATTTTTGCTCGTGACTGTAGGAAAAAGTGAATGTTTTCTTGATTGATATCCAATCATTTTGCATTGCTGAAGATACATATTGAAAAATACCCTTTGTAATAAATTTAGATTTCTCAAGGAATATATTCGTCCTTCTTTTTGCAAACACTAGCTTTGTGAATACGCATTATGTATTGATTACAATGTTTGTTGATATGGCGATATGATAACATTGTAAATTATACCTTAAATATGAACCGTAACTAGTGACGGAGTGCGGAATGAGAAGTGATAAGTTGTTAGTCTTTGAAAATGCGAGTTATAGTGACAACCTATTCAAAATAAAGTGTGTGACGGCAGTTGGAGTTCATTAAAATCTAAACTATGATGGCATTAGAACTGTGAACTGTGGCACAGTAATGGTCAACTGACAATGCATGCTATAGTACTGAACTGATCAATTGTGGACATCAAAATTCACACAATGTAACTTAAAATACAAACTCTTTCAGTTATTCCTTTAGCCCTCAACATAACATTTGAGTCTCCTTTTTTAAATGTATTTTTTTTTTCGTGGTAGCTGGAGAACGTAGCCGCGATGGAGAGAGCACTAGACCCCTCCCAGCCGTGGGTCAAGGATGCGAGAGGTCGTCACACCAACCTGGCTGCGCTCCTGGATTGGCCAGATTTAGACTCTGATGAGGAAGTAAGTGTAGTAGTTTTGTAATTACATAATGATGACGGAGCTCGTCCGTGAGAGAATGGATAGGATTAAGTAAACTCCAATTCTCTCGGGACTTGTTTATTGGTAAAATAATGCGAGTATAGGTGAATAAGGCTGCTGCCTTGGCAGCGGAACAGAGTTCTTTATGCAAGAAGGGTATAATGTACATTTACGAGCACTGCGAATAATTTGGCTTACGTATTACTAATACGGAATATTACTACTAACATAGACATTTTCATATTGATATGTGGAACATAAAAATTTAATAATGTTATATTTCCATAATACTAGTTTCAGCGGGGTGACAATTATTAATACAGAAAGTAATTATGGTACACGTATTCTATAGAAAACGAATTCTTCAAGGCAGTATTTCCGGTAGGGTGCTTCGATGCTATAATATCATACTCGTGGCACAATGGTATCGGAGCTGTATCCTAAACCATGTTCTAATTAAATCGAAAGAATACAATCAATAATCTAATAAAAGTGTAAGGGGTAAATACATTGATTTCTTCAACCCAGACATGAACTCCACATAACTATTTCTGTCTAACGCCTTCTTAGGTTTCATGCAATCACTATATAAGGAATTTTAGTGACACTCCTATGGATCAGAGTCACGCTGTATTCTTTTATGATTGAAGACTGTTCTTTACTTACAAAAACTCTTGATCACATCTAACTTTACCGTTTTTATGGGTCCATTTCTTCGACATGATATAGTTCCCGAGAATAGAAAGGCTGGGTATCACCACTGAAATAATAAATGCTTCGGTCTAATGTCTGATGATTTTTGTTCAGCAGAGGGGAAACTGGGCTTTCTAATATTAGTTGAATAAAATTGTCTGGCGTTAACCAAAATAAACTCTGTAAAAGGGTCGAAGGAATTATTACGAAAAATATATAGATAGGAAATGATAGAATACTATACTCTGATTCAGTGAATCGGAGAAAATTTACATTCACTTGATGGCAACATTTCCACCAAATGGGGCGATTTTAACTTTTCTGAGACCCATCGAAATAGAGTATGGTCATTCAATAGTTTCCAAGAATCATAAACCAATGCAGAAGTAATCTCTGCTACATTATTCTAAGTTGCAGTAGTCGTCGATCTGTTTCTTACATTAAGCCAGTAAACCTTTTCATCTGCGGCGAGCGGTTGTCCACAAGGATAGAAACGCTCTAAACGACATCCCATAACAATCAACCAACCTTTTCGTTTGCAGGAGAGTAGCTTGAACCACGCTTTGACACTCACGCTGCTCGGCAAATGCAGCCGGAAGACTTGTCCGAGACCTCGAGCTCGCAATCCAAGGACCGGGGCGATCCACGACTACTGTTCGCTGAGGTGCGCCCAGCAAGCCAAATACCTACCTGACGAAGGTATGACATCTCCTGTGTTAATCCAAATTGATTTTCTTCTTTGATTTTCGTACGATTGCATGCTGTAGTGTTCTGTAATCAACACGTGTAGTTACCCCTATAAGACTCGTGACCGCCAAGTACAGGACAAAACTATGGTCACCCCTTAGAACATGCGTTCGATTAATTTATATTAATATAAATTAATCGAACGCATGTTCTAAGGGGTGGCCATAGTTTTGTCCTGTACTTGGCGTATAAATCAATCGAACACATGTTCTAAGCGGTGACCATAGTTTTGTCTTGTACTTGGCGGTCACGAGTCTTATAGGGGTAACTACACGTGTTGGCTACAGAACACTACAATGCCACCAATGTGAGGTAACCCACTGTGGTATTATCCTCACTGAAAGAGAGTATAGTGAGGTGACCTCAAACGCTTTGTCTTGCAGGGAATAGTGGCGAGGGAGGGAGTGGCGAGGCTTCTTCTCTGGAAGGCTGCGATTCAAACATGGAGCTTCTAATTGCCCTCGAGATGTCACGACTCCAGATGATCGAAGACGAGGCTCGTCGGCGGCTCTCCTGGTTGCAGGAACACTCGCGGGACCAACGCTGGGACAAGAACACCGATCGCGAAGCTGGTGAGTCACAGATCGAGACTGGATGGTGGTATCCACCGGATGTTTCTTACATTTACCCTAGCAGTATTGTGTTTTGTTATTCCTGGTACCACTTGTCTAAGTAGATATTAGTGGGTGTTTGATTTCGCGTTAGTTCCTAATGGATACGTCTTCTGTGGTATTAATCCATCGCGAAGATTTGAGCATCGTGGAAGTTTTTCTTTATGGTGGGGTTATGTGTACTGCCGTGGCGCGTTGGTTTTCGAACTCGTTTCACAGCAACATAAACCACCCGAGCTTGATGTTCAACAACTACCTTTGACGACCCATAACCATAGCTGTATGAACATATAAGGCCAGTGTCTGGAGCCTTCGACCTTTAGCCAACTTCAATCCGGCATAAGCTTCCTCACTTTATAGATTCAAGACCTAATCAATTTAGGATCAGTTTAATCTCTCTTATGACAGGGGTCTCCCAAGGCTGAATAAATTCTTATGGCATTAGCCAAAATAAAACTCCAAAGTGTGCCAAAAATTCCCCAATAGTTAAAAAAAAATGTTAACCAATCTGCTTTTAATATTGTTCTGAAAAAATATAGAGAGTGTAATAAGTATTACAATGTACAGTACGTGCTACCATAGATCTGATACACTCGACTAAGCCTGAAGGATCCATAGATAAATGTCCCTCAGAATCCAAAGTGTTTTATAACCCTCGTTATCATTTTAGTGAAGAGGCCAAACGCAGAGTATGGGACTCCAGA
Source organism: Oratosquilla oratoria (assembly GCF_046742065.1). Classification (NCBI taxonomy): domain Eukaryota; kingdom Metazoa; phylum Arthropoda; class Malacostraca; order Stomatopoda; family Squillidae; genus Oratosquilla; species Oratosquilla oratoria. The sequence continues at coordinate 9,320,094 of NC_134778.1, forward strand.
ATAGTGGATTTTTTACAATAAACAAACCATTGGCAATTTTAGTTACCAAATAACAAGCAGTTTGGGCAAATTGTGTGTACACCATTTTAATGTTTGTTTCTCCCCGCAAGCTCGGGCTATAAAAGGAGTAAAATGTTTCTCAACTATGTTATCTCTGAAGAAGCCCTGCTGGGCGAAACGTCAAAATATACTGGATCCCATACTCTGCGTTTGGCCTCTCGACTACAGTGCTGGTGCAGTCGTTGCTGCTTTTACTCATCTCGTGATCATTGTTGTCATTTCACCTCAGGACGTGTGGATTCCTCTTCAGCTTCTGGGATCGGCTGTGTTCCTAGCAGCAGTAGCAACTGTAGCCTGACGAGCCCCGTTGAAGGCCTGGAGAAAGGGTTCCCCCCTGACTTGGATGACCATAACAGCCATATGGGAGGTGCTGAAGGTGGCTCGACATCGCCCATGGCTTCTACCTCGTGCCAGCCCACTAGTGCCGAAATTGCCGTTGATTATTTCTTGAAAAAGCTTGCAAGCAAGGAGATTAGCCTCAGGTATGAAGAACCAACATTATGATACACTTATATTTCAAGAGAAATGTTAATTATATGATATGTATCTCATTATTTGTGATAGTGTAACAACTAAGTACCTGGCTAGCTTGACACTCACATCTAGGCCCTATGGTCCCAAGTTCCCCCTCTATTGAGCCCAATTATCAGTCATAACCTCCAAAGATATCAGATGCGAGGATTTCTTTGTGACGAGCGAAAAAAGATGGTGAGAAAAAGGTTGGAAATGAGAGACATCAAATTGAGCTCTCACCTTATACCCTAGAGTTGACAGGCCGGGTTTTATCTCTGGAACAACACATTTAAAGGGACGTAGTCGAACACAGCATGCAGGCACACGCTCACGGTAGTAAATTTCAATCGGCAGAATTTTTTTTAGGAAAAAACGTGAAAGAGAGAGAGAGAGAGAGAGAACAAGAGAAAATCGACACAAAGGTATACTTGATTAGAGCAGCACAACTATTGCCTATTGATCTGTATTGGTTTCATCAATGGAACAATTACAATTACGACGGTACAGCCAGACGAGTGACGCAATGTCTGAAAGCTTAAATTTCCAATACGAGTTTTGGTTTTAGATTTTCAGTTCAGTTAAGTATGGAGTACACTGTCATTGTAAGTTCTTCAACAAGATGTGTCGATTGATGTGCTAATTGTTGAGGTAACACAGACTTAAGTGTAATGATTTTGGAGTGCTTTTCATATTTTCAAACCACTTTGTAGATCGATAATTTCTTATGTTCTGAAAATTGGCAATGAAGTGCTCTGTTGTAGCAAATTTTCATTAAGTTAGCGATTTAAATTTTTGAGTTATTTGTCAAAAAGTATAGAATTATCCTATTTTGATCAAATTTAGAGTACTCTTTAAAATGCTTTTTTTGTAATTAGGTTGTAATTAGGGAAATATTGATATATTGTTTACATGCCCTTTTTGATAAGTCCTCGCAGGGAGACAATAGTCCCTATAGTGTTTATTTTTATACATAATGGAGCGCAATGAAATGCTCTATCAGTTAGGTTTTACTTGGTGTTGGTGTCCTTAACGATTGCATAGATCCAATGCAAGCAATGACTTTTTTAAATTATATATATATATATATATATATATATATATATATATATATATATATATATATATATATATATATATATATAAAGTCTGGATTTCGGTACACTGTCGTTGCACTGGTCACCAGGGGGGGAGAAGAAGGGGAGGAAGGGGGTGGAGGTGGAAGGGGAGGAGGGGGAGACGAGGAAGGGAGGGGGGTGGAGGGAGGGAGGAGTGGGGGATTTTTGTTTCTATACAATGGGATAGTGGAGATCAAATTACTCTGGATGTTAATGACTGGAGCTTTGTCTCTAATATGAAAGGCTTCGAGTAATTGTAGCCTCCTAGGGTCATCACACGTTCCAATAATTTTGGTGGAATTAATCAACTCATCCCTTCTGAGTATAGCGTTGTGGGAATTCTTATGATGTTCTTTGATTGCTCCCTCTTGTAGATGTAATGATAAGCGACGGCTGACTTTGCATCTAGTAATACCGATGTAGGTATGGTTAAGAGGCTTACAATCCTCTGAAGAGCAAGTATATTGGTACACTACATTGGTTCTAGATGTGAAGTCTGATTGCCTAGCAGAGTTGTTCGTCATGATCAGAGAGGAAGTTCTGATATTTTGTAGTAAATGAGAACTCTGATTTTGTTGTTCTCACTTATAGGGAGGCAATTCCTATGGATGATATCTATAATGACTTTTTCATCTTTTTTGTAATTATTAGTAAAGGTGTTTCTGTAATATATGTTGATGTAGTTATGATTTTGTGGTGTTTTGATTGTGAGATATGATTCTAGCATCTTGTTGGTAATAGAATCAATGTCGGTGTTGGAGTACCCATTTTTTGTGAGCATTTGTCCAAGGTGTTGAAGCTCACTGTGTAATGCTTGCCACGAGGAACACACCGACACGGCTCTTTTTACACAGGCTTTTATGACACCTTTCTTGTAGTTAGCAGTGCACTCGCCCTTGCATGAATGGCAAGGGCGAGTGCACTGACAACTACAAGAAAGGTGTCATTGGAGCCTATGTAAAAAGAGCGTTATCGGTGTGTTCCTCGTGGCAAGCATTACACAGTGAGCTTCAACACCTTGGACAAATGCTCACAAACAATGGGTACTCCAACACCGACTTTGATTCTATTACCAACAAGATGCTAGAATCATATCTCACAATCAAAACACCACAAAATCATAACTACATCAATATATATTACAGAAACACCTTTACTAATAATTACGAAAAAGATTAAAAAGTCATTAAAGATATCATCCATAGGAATTGCCTCCCTACAAGCGAGAACAACAAAATCAGAGTTCTCATTTACTACAAAAATCCCAGAACTTCCTCTCTGATCATGACGAAAAACTCTTCTGTATTTTTGTTTGATCTTTATAGAGTATTGAAAATATTATTGAAATTACACATGATATTTGTTTTCTGAAAACTTATAACACAATACATTTGACATTTATTTAATTTTCAATCCCTTGCAATGTTCCTCTGGTATTTTTCATCAGATTTTACTGTTTGTCAGTAATTCTAACTTTAGTGACTGTTGTTCCAGAAACCTCAACACGGAAAAAGGATGGGAGAGCAAGGCAGATAAAGATCTGATCTGTTTCCCGAAAGTTGCGGCCAACGAGGTTGAAGATGGGCGCTTTGAATACGGCGACATCCACGAGAACGGTCACCTCCTTTCTTCCTCCACGTCCTCGGACACACGTCGCGATCTTCGTCGATCTCAGTCTCTGGGTGACCTGAAGGACCTGACGGACCAAGAGCTCATGATAGACTCAGACCACGCCCATCAGGACCACCCGGAGGAAATCGCAAGACTCAGACTTTCCAAACCTAAGATGGCGAGTCTAGATGTGGAGTCTGAGGGCGGTGACGTGGAGAGTACAGACCCTGGAGGTGTTTCGGACATCATCGGAGAGATGGACTCTCCCGTCACCGACCTGGAGGTTATTGGTATCCTGAATAACATGGACAGCCAGAGTGACAGTGTCTTCGATACGACCCACGAGCCCTCATTTAAGCTGGTGGTGGACGAAGGGACTGACAAAGATGAAAGCAATTCCACCGAACAGAGCGAATCGAAGACCCCAGTCAAGACCACCAGCCTTCGCATCCACATCTCGCATCCCGCCAAGATCGACAAGGAAAGTTCCAACGAGTACGAATCGGAGACGGGCATTCCGAACTCACCAACCCTGTACATCAGTGGCGTGTCCATCAGCCGCTCTCCGGAGCCAAGATCTCCCAAGGTACAGCACCGGGAGACAAGGTCTCCGAGCCTGACGCTGGCCCTGTGTTGCACACCCGAACCTCGCGGCCGCCTCGACACGTCCCCGCTCCCTATGTACAGCCGTTCTCGCTCTTCGTCGTTAATCGTGCCGAGCACCGTGTCCCCAGCGCATCGCACTGCCGCCGCCGTCGCCGCTGCTTCCTCCAAATCCTCATCCCAGGCCGTAGCCGCGTCTCTCCACCTGTCCTCCTTGTCCTTGCAAGCCACTCGTGCCTCCTCGCCCTTCTCCTTCACCGAGCTTCGCGTGTCCCGGTCGGCCTCGGAGCCCGAGAAGGGTCGCCTCGTGTTTCAGTTTCCCAAGTCGCCTACGGACGGTGCCCTCAGCTCAGTGTTGCACGTGGAGGAATCGAACCTGAGCTCTGACGACTTCCACGAGGCGCTCTTCCTGGGCAAGTCTCCTAAACCTTCCAAGCGCAAGAAGTCCAAGAAGGAACGGAACAAGGAAAAGGAAGGCAAGGAACGATGCAAGGGAGAGAAAGATACAAAGGACAAGATGAAGGAAGTGAAGGACAAGGACAAGTTGAAGGATGGTAAAGATAAAGACAGTAAAGAAAGAGGTAGGGAAGGACTCAAGGAAATGAAAGATCGCTACCGGGAGTTTCGTGATAAGCGAAAGACGAAGGACCTTTCAGGAGCCGTATGATTGTTAGCGAAGTGGTTAGCTCGACGCGCGGGAGCCCTCGTTTAGGACCAAGCTGCCATGTACGAAGGGACGCACAATGTACAGTTCAACCTCCAACCCCTTTCCCTCACTTTAATTTTTTCTTCAGTAAATAAGACAAATAAATAAAATGAAAAACAAATGGTAAAATTACTGCATACTTAGCGATGCAGGCTCGATAAACAAATATTCTTTAGACCTTAAAAGCTTTTTAGAAGGTAGATACGAGGGATTTTTTTTTTTTCTTTTGCAAAGATCCTCAAGACCACTTTTTTCAGACCGATATGTTTTACTCCAGGAAAAATTAAAGGTGTGGAAAAGGTTATACGCTTGTGAATCTCAGTACGCGGTTGTCCCCACCTGTGATACTTGACGCCAGGCACTAGCTTGGCATCTACCATCTGGCGCTTGGATTTCTCCCTCAATCACCTGCTTGGCATTCACAGTTGCCGACGCTTGCGAGATGCCATTAAATGCGCCAACGTCTTTTCACGGCACTTTACGTACCTGGCTGATCTAATCATTAGTGGTGCCATAATGTAAAAGAACTCTTGGTGCCGTATGTGAAGGGTACCATGGTGCCATGTACGAAAGACTTAAGCGGTGCCGCGTTTATAGACCCTCATGGTGCCGTTCATTTCATTAACGTTATTGTTATACTATACATTTCAACCATGACGTCACTCCCGAGGAGGAGAGCGTCATGACACACCATCTCGAAGACCTACATGGCATTTATACATGCCATGGCGCCATGTTCCGGCGGTCCGCGGAGTCCACACGAAGGTCCTCTGTGGAGCTCATCTCGTGGATGCCACGGCACCAACTCAACGCTTGATTTGCATCTGTGATTCCCGCCCGGCTGGATGATTCTTCATCCCAAGATCTCAGAAGGTTTTCGACTTCGTAGCAAATTCGACCCACCGTAGAGGGAGCGCCACTGTATGACGACAATCCCTTGCTGCCTGCCGGTTCTAAGCGGCGGCCATCCATCTGCGCGCATGCCAGTGTCTTCAGTATTGTTCAGCTGAAGTGCTCGTCAGTGTATAATACCCGCAGTTCTTGCAGTCCTGCAAGCGCTTGCGTACTAGATGCAGTGCGTGCAGAATTGCAGGTACTGTGAAATAACAGTAAATGTCACTTTGTGATCATGCAACACTACCAGAAGAGCTGGAGCATGTGCAGAGGAGGCTACAGTACTTGTCGAAACATATCCACGTTCGACAAAGTACGTCGATTAGAAGGGGGCCGCTTGTTTTGTAATCCACAACCCCAACACCCATACAGCAATCCTCATCCTTAGCAGTCCTGTCACCCTTGACCTTTTCCCCTTTTCTGCCGTACAAACCCCAAGTCTGACCCACGTATCCTTGTCCTCAGTAGTCCTTAGACGTTTATAGTCCAAAACAGTAATCATGTGTTCAGCTTTATTCTGTACCTAGTCTACTATAGCTTCCTCCCTGGATGTCTTCGCCTTTGCCTATTTAGCTGGCTCAGATTTCTTTAACGTTTTCACTCTTCTAATATTTCTAATATCATCACTGATTCTTACTAGTATAGATATATTTTTGATGTTCTTCTCTTGTGGAAAAAAATTCTAATTTGGCTCCTCTAGACTGCCTACAGTCAAACCCTCTATTTTGCCCATTTCTCTTGTAACGTCTTAATTTTGTTTCCGTTAGAAAAACTGGTACGGTCCCAACCTGGATTCTAACCGCTCTTGAGGGTTGTTCTCTGGATGCAGTGCCAGCCTACGCCAACTGAATAGAATCATTTAGTTCGCGTTCACTTGGGAAAGCTGTCCGACACTCACCAACCTGAACGTGTGGATAGTTCAACTGGACTGTGTAAATCCTTCTTGCCACAATACTTAGAAGACGGTGAATATGTATATATATATATATATATATATATATATATATATATATATATATATACATTCTTGCAGAAACCACTTGGAAAATAAAATAAATTAATACCAATCGTTTTCGTCTATTCAAGGCATCATCAGAGTACAAGGAGTTTGTACCCTGATTATGTTTTGAGTAGACGAAAACGTTTGGTATTCATTTATTTTATTTTCCAAGTGGTTTCTGCAAGAATATATATATATATATATATATATATATATATATATATATATATATATATATATACATACATACATATATATATACATACTGGAGTTTCTATGAGGTAATTTTTCTCCATGGCGCCATATTTTATAACATCCCTTTTGTTGTGGGGAATAATTACATCACCGAAACGACATCCAACGTTCTTTCCAAAGGATATCGAAAACCAGAGGTGTTGTGGCACTTTATTACATCTGACCAAAAAACAACATTGATCTATTGTTTCTTGGTTCTAAGAAACTGCTTCAGATATTTGGTACCAGTCTTCAAGTTTCCCTTCTTGAGCCTGTTCTTCTTTTGGGAGAGTTTCGTGAAGTTATGTTGCTTCTGTTGTTGTCAAAGAATTTCTATCTCTTAAGTGTCCCCGATGTTATTGCCCTTTCTCGTTGTCAGTGTACTTCCATTTTCAATTTTTCACTTTTTTCAGAACTTCGTTTTTTTTTAGTGTTCTCGCGATTAATACTTGTATTAGCTAGAACTCCTTATACCCACTTTTTTTTCAGTTCCATTCATTGACTGTCCCATACTTCCATTTTGTTGTACATTTGGCTTCCCTGTAGATGAAACATGAAACACCGTTTAAATTTTGCTGTTAAACAAATCCTCTAGTACTACCCTTCCTTGTCTTTTTGATATAAGAAATCAGATTTCTTTACTTGGTATACTTATATCTACATCCCTTCCTTTAAACCAACAATTTAAAATTTCGTCCTTCCAGGTATGATTTTTAGGCTAAGCGTCTTAGAATTGTGTAATCATAACTTCCCTGATCAAGAACTCTTGGAGCAGCCTTTTCCGTATACGTTTTCTTTGTACGTGATTGATACACTGTATCACAGATACGCTGGGAGTTCTTCAGGTCATACAAAATTCTAAGGTCCCAGCTCTTAGAGGAACAGAGTATTGCATGGGTTTTTTAAACCACGCAACGCTGAAGTCCTCTGGATTAATTATTTCTATTTCACCAAACTCCATAACCTAATCTGAACTAACCTAGCCCAAGAAAATTTGGCGAAAAGCAATCTTGCAGAATCTAACTTGGCAAAATGCCTTTTGGCGAAATATAAAGTCGCCGTTCTAAGTGTCAGGGGCGGAAGATGTCGGTTTGACCCAACGACCCCTCCAGAGTACATTTGTTTATTTTCATTTTACTAAAGAAATCCTCATGTTGTCGTCGTAGTAACCAGAACCTCCTTGTTTCCTCGTTTTTGCTGTCATCCGCAGTAGATCTGTAGTGTTTTTCCTCGTTCCAGCGTTTCTAAGGACTTTTCACCTAACCTATAGACCTGTCCATCACCGGACCAAACGTCGTCCCTTCGTGATTTCACAGATTCTGTTTATTAAGCAATGCTTGCGTCTTTCTGTGCTCGAACCTAGAATCCTTCCTTCCCTTCCTCGTCGCCCACACCTGGTCTCATCCTCCTTGCTCCTTCACAACGATATTTGCTACGACCTCTGACATCTGCTCCAACACCTCCCACACCCCAATCACTCCCACGCACAATCAACACACCTGTTACTGTTTGGATTCACGTGACGGATAGGTCATGAACAGAGTAATTTTTTAATCCAGTGGCGGTTCGTCTGATGGACAAGACTTATGTTATAGTAAAAGATGAACCTTGACACAGATAATAATACGACAGCCTTTCAGTCATGATGATAAAACCAACAGACAACACCACCCTGAGATTCATATCCAAAGCCACGTACTTAGGTTACCTACAATCCTTAACATTCCACTGCCTTCGAAAGTTAAAAAGTTACTAAAATCATGAAAGAAAATTATTTGCATGAGAAATACAAAGATCATCTGCAACATAGGTAACAATGGAGCACATTTGAAATGACACAATTCAAATGATAACGCCGATAATTCATTACTTTTTACGTATCATCACGTCTCCAGTGACATCAACAGCAGATCATAAGTATACAGATGTCATCTGTCCTAGCCAATGAATAGGGCATTAAACTTATCATCACCCTTACATTACAATATCAACACAAACATCCTTAATATTGCAGTGCACCTTAGCTGATTATGGCGAATGATAAATGAACTTATTCACATAGAAGACAGACTTCGAAATGAGGGATTTTGAGGTCTCAGACTTCGAAACGAGGGATTTTGAGGTCTCTCACAAGCGGGGCCCGCCTTTAGTAGAATAAGATCATCAAGCGTCAGCCAAAGCAAACCTCATAAAGTATACCACCTTGTTGAGAGTATAATAGACCATCATCATCAATAGGTACACCCTTAACACTTCGTCGAAATTTCTTTCGAGAATTGTTTTTTGCAAAGTTCCATCAAAGGACAAACCCTCGTGATATCAATTTCGGTTGCAGCAGCATCTGCGAAACAGAATTTAGCCATTTCCAACACCCTTTCAGTTTGGCCACTTCCAAGAGGCTCTTCTGACCTATCAGTAGATTACATTCATCCACTTTCACCTCCGGGTCATTCCCTTCTATTCCATGGGAACTCCAACACCACTCTCTCAACCTACTGCTGCCTAGTGGTAGATTTGCTCATATTATTCTGGCATACACTGGACGATACCATTCAAGAATTGAAATTCTAATTACTATACCTGTTTCAAATTAGTGTTCAAATTATTCTATTGAGCCCCGATGCCTACCCTCACCCAAATAAAACAGTCCAATGTTAGCCAGAATAAAAATCCACAAGATATGAATTATGTACATCTCTTCAACAGGGCAGAATTTCAGTCATCATTATGACTACCGTCACCACAATGACACCTTGAAACAATTTTAACTGCGCCTACCAGAACCAACACTAAGATATCAACTTCACAAGGTTCACCAATATCAATGTAATTTCAGAAACCCTAACAGCCCTGTGATTGATACAGAATGAGCTCTGGATAAAGCTTTACTTAAAAAAAAGGCAGTGTCGTTGCCTTTTCTACACACGAATCATCGTTGCCTGGTTGTTTCACATTAATTCACTCAGCACATAACTAGTGGTCACAAGGTTCTCCTTGTTGGTTATGAAATCTGAGTAGCTATGATAGAAAAACGCCCAACTATTTCAAAAACAGCAAACCAAAAGAACGCGGCGACTAAGAATGTGGAAGAAGTCTTTGGCGTGAACTTTGAAATATGTTGAGAAAATTATTCAACATGTGGCAGCTACTAGCTATGGAAAATTGGCTCGTCAGCTAGGCTAAGAAAAGTGAGACTCACTTTATGACAGCTCCAGTCAATCACCCGGAATTGTTGCCTTAAAGTGAGCCCAACTTTCCCCAAACCTGCTAAAACAGAACATAATCCTAACCAATCATCATCGTGTTCTTTCTCTAATCATCTTAGTCAACTCCGTCATGATTTCTACCGCACAAAAACCATCCCTAAATGTCACGACTTAGCTAATCCACCATTCTCTATACCGCTTGCAACATTTCCAAGTACCAGGACTTTTTTGTCAACAATCTTTTATCAGCACAATCAGCCATTGCCCCAATTTTCGATACCCGTTGTGACTCAGTAATGTCAGTCCGTGTTGGTCACTGCTTTTCTATAGCAAATTTCTTAAAATTGCAACATCAAATTCCTGACATTTGTTACAACAACACGACTAAACATTTTAGATGCCTATTTCTCTACTAAAGTTGCATCAACAGCCTTAGAACAAACCGCCATTAAAGATTAGATGCCAAAATTAATTCTAGCAGTCACTATTTGATTGTGACGAGTGCTGAGGAGGAAAGTTCTTTACTTCACATTCCAGACAGGACGTTGGCTAAGTGGAGGTAGCATTTCAGGACCAGTAAATCATTACGTTCTCAAGCAGCACGGTTGTCATGTCCCCTACAGACGTAACATTTCGGATGTGCAGATCAGAGCAACATGAACAGTCTACATTAGTCATCTTTAGGACATCTCGTTAAGTGTTCTCGATGTCCACGTACTTCTGCTACACCACGTATGGGAAAGTGTCATTATTTTTCTTTTATTATGGTTGCGAGATCAACGTAAGATAAAACTGTTAGTTTGACATGGCAGATCGAACTCTACTACTTAGGTTATCAATTTAGATGTAAAAATACTTTCAGTTCTGGTGTTATCAAATCCTTTTTAAAATCTTAAAAACTTGTATAAATCTCACTGATTTTCTCCATTTTCTGTTTAGAGTAGGTTGAAATATTTTAATTTATTTTTGTATACTTTCTTATATATGGTATGATTTTTGTGGTCGTTGCACCTTTTCTAGTCTATCAATGTCTTTAGTGAGATCTCGGAACTATACAGAAACGGCATATTCCAAATCTGGGCGGACCGGTCATCTATCGCTAGAGACAATGCAATTCATAGCAGTTTCCATCATTGTATTTGCAATATATATCATGACTACATTTCTCATTGTTGTTATGGCTCTACAGTCATCGTCACAAGTGAATTTCTTGAAATTAGAACCTTTGCACTCAGTCATCTAACATTTCTTTATTGTTATTATCGTGCTCTCCCGGCCGCAGTGACCAACACGGCGATGACCCCTATTGTGATCACGTGACCAAAAGCAAACAATGCAACCTACTCCTGGCACTGCTAACTACCCTATCACACTAGTGCATAATTACACCAGTCAACCCACCAACCAACACACACCTTCCCGGTTCATCCTTAACAACTCTCTCCGTCTATCATTTCGTCATAATTACACCAGTCAACCCACCAACCAACACACACCTTCCCGGTTCATCCTTAACAACTCTCCGTCTATCATTTCGTCAACAGTAACCATCATCACCACCATCACTGCCACCAGGATGAATGCCAGACTCCGTTTCTCCTGACCACCAAAGTTTTCCCTTGCGATGTCGCTCTTGTCTGTAACAGCCAGCCCCTGTCCAACTACTGCAGCTCGGGACTCCAGCCTGGGCATTTCTACTAACTTTGGCATCATTATCACCCCACAGCTATCAACACCACCAACATCAACAACATCTATTCCTCCTCTTCCACGATCCCCATTTCATAAAAACCCGTTTTATTAACGCTACTATTCTCTCTCTCTCTCTCTCTCTCTCTCTCTCTCTTTTTTCTGTCTTCGTCTTGATCCATTTCTTGACCAGCCGTGGCCTCAGCTTCCTACCAAGGCCATGGTGACGTTTGTACATGTACAGTTTGTATTAGTGCCACAGCCAAGTACAGTGATTTTCACATGTACAGCTGCACAGAAAACTATCGTTAGTAAATCACGCTAATCATTTTGACACAAAACAACGAAACTATTTGAGACAAGTTGAAGTCTCCATCGGAAATAAGATTATCATGTCATAGTGAATCCATATGAACTCCGGAACTATTATTCGATTCATATTCATTCAGAAGGAATTCGAACAATTCGAACCCCAGAAATACCAACCCTTCGGTATCATAAGTTAATGTTCATTACCGAATGTTTCGACACCCCTACTAACGATAGTTTTCTGTGTAGCTGTACACCTAATACAGTCATCGTCACAGGTAATACCAGTTACTATGATTACCGCAGTTACCATAACCATCGACACACCAACATTACCACCAAATTCATCACCACCAACATAACCGCCACCACAACCAGTACCACCAAAACCACCACCGCATCACAACCGCCACCCGTACAGCTACAACTATCACCACTGCCCCGACCTCCACTCTCACCGCTACCGCCACTATCATCACCATCTCCACTACTCCCCAACACCACCACACCACCACCACCACAGCCAAAAGCAAATAACACCAGCTAAAAGTAGAGTGGCCACCAGGACAGGACGCCCTCAGACAAAGGCTGTCAGTAATTTTCAGCTACCCATACTGTAGAAAAATTACATTGATGAACTGTCAAAAGTTCTGCCACAAAGACATCACGAACCAGGAGTAGCTGCTTGTCGTTTGTTGTATGGATGGGGAACGACAAACAAGATGTGCGGTCCTTTTGGGGTATGGAATTATTAAAGTACTCAGAATACGTAACTTAACGTTGGTTCGATTTGACAACTGATGCAGCAAAAGGTTTGCAGTGTTACCGTTTTTTGTTGGCAGATCTTTTGACAAGACTTTCAACATCAATTGTTTTTTACAGTATAGGCTTTAAGCGTGCAAGGTGCTCTAGTGGTAGTCTGTCAATCACTCTGCAAGTTTGTCTGTCAGTCAGTCAATGGTGTGTTCTGTCATGTGTAGATTTGAATTCCTTTATTGTCATATGGAAGGCATTGCCAACCTATTTTCCTACAAGGATTAAGTGTGTTTGCGATGATGTCGAAAATGTTTTATGTTTTTTGGTGTGTGTGCACGATCTAGGATGATGTGAGTGGAATTTTGTGTGTGTATACGTGTATGTTTTTCTTTTCTGAATGCAGCGTAACATCATTTTTTGTGTGAATCTTCACAATATACTTGGCCGTGTTTATGGATGTTGTATATGTAGTTGTTTAATGTATAAATTGTGGACATTACTACTCATTATTTTCTATCATTTATGTACATTTTTATATGACATTTTTGTCTAACCTTTACGTCAGTGTTCTATTCGATGTGTAAATGTAAGAATTTATTTCTCTGTTACGCCTTTGTGCTGAAAATCTCTATTGGTATGAAATCAGCGCAGTTTCTGGTTGGATAAGACGAGTTGAATGTTTACATGTGTGACGTCATGATTTTTAAGCTTTTCTATTGGTCAAGTTGTTAGTCTACTCGTGAGCGAACCATTCTGTCATCGTGGTAACGTGAACATTGGCAGCCCTGAAATGCATAGACCAATTATTTTAGAACAGTGTTTGATGCTAGTAATTTTTTGTACTTATGAGATGGGTCCCATTTTTTACTTTAAATGGTAGGTTCCGTGCATTTTTTTTTCTTAATGGTGTAATTGTTTACAATGTTTATATTGTTTTATAATCTTCATGAAGCTTGTGCTGACCCCTCTTGTTATTCTGATTGTGACGCATACATCTTTTTTACATACATGAACAATCATAGTATAAAAAAGATTGATTATGATAACTTTTTTGCTATCTCGTATGCAAATCGACCCTTAAGACACGGTTCCTTGGGATAGGGGCAAACTTAAGGGACCTCAACTAACACCCCTTCTCTTTGGCGGGTTCGTCTGCAGTCAGTCAGCCTCACTTGGGTCCCGCACCAGGCCGCCGGCATAGGGGAGTAAACAAAAGCCCCAAGATTTTGACTTCTTCCACTCAGGGTCACGAAGCTTTTTCCCTCAGTGATAAGGCTTCGACTTGCTACATAGGATATCTCGATTTGTCGATGTGTTCAAGGACCAGAATTGCTGAGAGAAGTTCTAAGTTTGTCTTCAAAGAGTCGAGCCAGATCATCAGAAACTCAAGGTCACTGCGACAGGACTCGGTGAGCCAGGTGGGGACCCAAGGTGGCTTAAATTGGTTATTCCGTTCAGAACCTCAGTTGTCAGGGCCCTGAATTGTTACCTAGGGCAACGAGTGACTATCGTGGTCTTTGATTGTTTGTCAAGACATATGGTTGTATTCAAGGACGTTAGCGAAGTTGCCCTCTTCGGTACATGTGAGTTAAATCTTACCCTTTTTGAACGCTGACACAACGGCTGCATCATTACAACAATTAAATATTTACAGAAAATTATTACGATTATTGATAACTATTTATTACTCAATATTATTGGTAAATTAATAGGTGCATTTTCTAGTAGTTTTCAAGAATGATTTACAGTTAACATTGTCGTATATGTTGTAGCCGATACGTCATAACGTTCGAACACAACATAGTAGAATCTTGGTTGGTCTTTCTTAGCTAAGATAGTCTTTGAATACGACCTCTAGATTATAATCACTCAGAGCCTAGATTCTCAAGGGTATGGGGTTAATCTTCAAGCTTCCTGATTTCTGTATTGAAAAAAGGGACTACTAAAGTCCCTTCGGCATAGTTGTGCAGATAATAATTTCTATTGGGAAACTGGAATTAGGAACCACAGACAACAAAAATTCCGAAATGTGAACGAAACTAATACCAAAAGGATTTTTTCATATTCTGGTAATTTTTTTTTCGTTCCTAATATTGGATATAGAGGCTCCTAATAGAGGGAACTATCTCTATGCTTTATAGATTTTGTTACTGTAAAGGTCAAGACAGTCATCCAGCCAAGAGGAGATTGGACAAAAGGGGTTTGAATCTTATTTCAATCTTGGTTCAAATAATAACACTGGTCGACAAAATTTGATTTATTTTTGTCACATGATCCAAAATAGATGGGTCTTACACTAGGTTTTATGCTGAATTCAGGTATGTTTTTAGACAATTTTCTACTAATAATCGTTTCTTAAGTGGCAGTGCAGTTAATTTTAAAAGAAGCGCACATTACTCAGTCATAAATAAGGCCGATATTATACTTATAAACTTACCCGTAGAACGTCGAGATGTGTAACTTTTTATTACATTTAGCTTCAAGGGTGTTCCTACTTATTGTTCAGTAATATTCTGCCAACATACGATGGCTCTACTCGCCTTGGTACTTCTTTTTCATTTCCAATATATCCTGGTGAATTCTTTGGCCGTACCCATCACTGACTGCCTCAAGAAATTTCGGAAAAAGAAGTACAAGTACGAGTCAAAGCAAACGAGCTGTTGGACTCGGATTGCAACCCCACAGAGCTTTGTATGTCAGTATATATTTTACAACATCACAATAGTTTTCGGATGCATATCACAGAAAATATTTGCAAGTTCTCTTGAACGACAGTCATGTATTGATATTATTGGATTTTAATGTAGCATTCATATTTGTCAAACAGAAGTAGCTATCCGTAGCGTGATCTCTGGGTTCTCTCTCCAAAAATCATTCTATGTGAACCTTTTATCCAAGATGTGAGAATCCTGACACATGTAACGCAACAAATAGGGAGTACCTTATATCTTGGGCATCCCCTTTACACCCTAAGTAATTCTTGTATCATTTTCAATTGAGGATGTGAAATAATGTTTTGGTGGTTTGGATATAATTTTGACTATTCATACAATTTCTCAGCCTTATAATAATTTATTGAGTATCGATACAACACTTCTATACACAAAATCACAATCTGTCAGGAATGGAAAAATACGCTTTTTACACACTTAATTCTAACCTCCAACTGACAGGGAAATATTACCTAGGGACGAGCTCTGAATGCCCTAATATGTCTATGTTTCTCCAGGGTACTGTTGACTAGTTCATCTTGATTTATGCCTTTAAAAGGAAGCAGTTTCACTCCACACGTATTTTTTTCAAATGATTCATAGAACACTCCTACATATATATATATATGTATATGAGAATATGCTGGGGGGAAAATATGGGTGATAGAGAAAATCTGAAAATATATTTGGATTCAGCATGCAAAAATTACACCAGAAACATATTTTCCTTGAGACAAAATCATTGTTGACCAGTGTGATAGCTATCTCGAGTTTCACTGTCTAGAAATCCGCAGTCGGGTTGGCCACGGTCCAAGGGCCCTCTCATAGATCTCTCCAGGAAGAAACGTTGCATTAGTGAAATGACTGCTTCTATGCCACTGCATTAGACCGGCCACACACGTGCAGTTTAAACTGACAGTTACAACTGTTCAGTTATAACTGTCAATTGAAACTGCACTGAGATACCCACACACGTGCAGTTTCAACTGACAGTTATAACTGAACAGTTGTAACTGTCAGTTTAATCTGCATGTGTGTGGCCGGCCTTATAGGAGCAGAAGGAGAACAGTTGCTGTTTGTCAACTCTCCTTGAAGTTGATAGGGCAAGATCTTGGGTCCAGCCCGGAGACCGAGCATCAACCCCTTGGGTCTAAATTTAAGTAAGAGTATTGATAGGTTTTGAAGATGAGTGGGGTGGGATGATTCTCTCCGACATGCGTTTCGCAGGCCCACAACTTGCAGGTAACTATTATTGGTTTCATGTCCTTGTTTAACTCTTGACTGGACAGAATCGTCAGAAGCTGCTGGAACAAAATCTATAGAGTACTTTGCCCTTCTTAAGGTGTCCCTGATCCAAAAGCCCCGTAGTTATGAGTACCTGACAACAGACCACATACGACCATCTTGAACCCTAATTACTATTCAAGGTTTTAATTTACTAGTTAGGGTTCCCCCACCAAGTGCTAGTTCAGGTCCCGGGTTACTATCCAACAACGACTGAGAAGCAGATGGTGTATAATCAATAAACTAGCATCATGTATAAACTAAGAAATAAATAAACTTTACATTAAACTCCAAACACATTTATCTCTTACTCGCTTAAACCAAATCTCAATTTATTCTTCAAATATAACCCGAAAGGAATAATTAATCTAAACAATAATTAATAAATCAGAATAAACCTTATGTTAATAATGATACTACATTCAGTGTCTCTAACCCTTAGGGGTGGTCCCCATATGTTGCTAACGAGTAGTAGCCACAAAGTTGTGTGTCCACATATGTTACCAATATGTCTCAAGGCACTATCTGTGGAGGACCTTTCCCGTGATTAACTGATTTTTTTTTTATCGACGTTTTCTTTTCTATAAAGCTGTCGATTTCAGAAAATTGTTGTTGATATTTATGTTGTTACTGTATAATATATTTTCTTGGTTAGTAGGTGCGTTGGTTGGAGATTAGTCGTCCGTCATAAAAGAATTCTGCATGACTTGTGATGATGTAGCAGTGTGTGGGTGTGGGTGGCAACTGAAAAATAGATGTCATGGACATGTACGATCTCTTTGATGCCTGTCAGTGGAATGACATGGGTAAAGTGGGATTCCTAGGTTCGCTTTATTTTTACATCATTTTAGTATGCTATTAATTATATATCAGATATATTTGGAAAATGATGATAATGAAGGTGCTAATGAAGGGTTGAACAAGCTTGTTGAAATCTGTAAGCTGGCTGTTAAGAAGGCGTTCAGGAACGGGTCTGGCAAGCAAATTTAAGATCTTTGCGCGTTCTTTTTCACGTTCCAATAAGCAACCTGAGAACAGCGTTTCTCAAACCCGGAACATTTACCCCAAACGAGGGCAAAACGATAATTTGGCCTGGGTAATATGTTTCTGTAGAAATTATGATTTCTAAGATTATATATATCCAAGAATAAATTGCTAATTCAAAACTCCCGTGTCGAAGAATCAAAACTATGCATCACTCTAAGTCGATTGCAGCAATACGATTGTAGTGCTATTTTTAATTTTTGTCTAGATGGAGACGTGTTTAGAAAGGGAGTTGATGAAACAGAACACAATGTTTAAGAAGGGAGGCAAACGTAAGTGTACATGGTAAAGGGTATTGAAGGGTAGGACTGTTGATAGGACTTTAATGAATAATATAGTATTACCCAAAGGAGGGACTGGAAGAGTTTTGGACCTTCACATTTTCAGGGGAGAGAGTGAAGGTGGGGAGGTTAAATTATTATCATTTATTATTATTATTATTATTTATTATCATTGTTATTATTATTATTATTATTATTTTTGTAAAAGGGAAAGTGAGAGTGTCGTTCGGAAAAGTGGAGAGGAAGAAAAAGGGAGGGAGGTACAGAAGTCCTAACAGTAAACATATTGGATGGAAAGGATAAAGAGAAAGAATGCCAGAAGCTGAAAGAAGTGTGGGAGGCAGTCAGGTTCTGGTTTTAATAAATGTATTACGCCCGTGGGCGGCAAATAATAGTACATTTATTACAATATTGTATTAGAGGACATGTCATATATTACATATATTCTTTAAATGGAGACATAATATAATCATTCAGGATCCCCCGAAATGGGGATGGCGAGGTAGTGGTACTATGTGGGTGTTACATACAATCATCATGCCTTGTCTCTGGGGAATATTGTCTGTCACCATGGGTCATTGGAGATAATAATTTTAAGGGGTGTTCGCGTTAGGACGGTTATACAGCCTGCACGGTGATCACTGTGGCACATCATCCGTCTGGGAGCCTTGTCACATAGGTTGATTCCCAAGTCTGAGCCGAGTACTGACAACATTGTGCCTCCGTACCATGGTCTTGCGTCGGCGTTACTTGTGGCGGTTGGGTAGGAGGTGGTCGTATGGGGATATCGGTAGTCC
The DNA here is from genome assembly GCF_046742065.1 of Oratosquilla oratoria. Lineage (NCBI taxonomy): Eukaryota > Metazoa > Arthropoda > Malacostraca > Stomatopoda > Squillidae > Oratosquilla > Oratosquilla oratoria. The sequence goes on from NC_134778.1 coordinate 9,338,907, forward strand.
GCATCTTTTCGGTGTGTTGACATGGCATGAGTGGCTGCGTGTACTCGTATCTTGTTTTAAGGCATGATAGAGTGAGCATTGCGCGTGACGTCCATGACGTAGGTATAGGCTGCCTTGGTAAGATGGTCCACCGTTTAATAAATTCATTGCTTCTGAGGGCGACAAACAATAGTATATTAGTTATAGTATTATGTGAAGAGATACAAAAGGAGGTATGGTTGGATTTAACAATCAAAATCCCCCAAAATGGGGGTGGCGAGCTAGGAGTGTATCTAAGTTATCGTCACTAAGTAAATATTTACATACAGTTATCACGTCTTGTCTCTGTGGAATACTGTCTGTCACAATGGGGCATTGGAGACAGTAATGTTCAAGGGTGTTGGCGTTAGGGCGGTTACACAGCCTGCATGATGAGTAATGTGGCATATCTTCCGCCTGGGAGATTTGCCACACAGGTCGATATCCGAGTCTGAGCCGAGCACTGACAACATTGTGTCTCCGTACCATGGGTCCGCGTCGGCGATACTTGTGGCGGCTGGGTAGGAAGTGGTCGTGGTGTTGTATGGAGACACTGGTGGCTCGTTCCGCATCCCTTCGGCGTGTTGTTATGGTGTGAATGGCTGCTTGTATTCTGTTTTTGAGGCATGTGAGAGAGGGTACTACGCGTTCGTTGTCTAAGACGAAGGCACAAGCTGCTTTGGCAAGACGGTCCACCGTGTCGTTGCAAGCAAGGTCGACGTGAGAAGGCACCCATACGAAAGATACGGTCATGGATGCTTCGTGAGCAACGGCGAGTTGGGTCAGTATGGCCTGCACAATACGATAGTAGTTGGGTCTGGGTGAGGAGAGGGCGTGTAGAGCTGGTTGGGAGTCACATACGATCACACCATTTACGTTACAGTCTACAAGATATGTTACTGCGACGAGGATTCCGTGTAGCTCACAAAACGTGGAGCTTGATGTAACAGGTAACCTGCGGCCAATCCATCCAGCTTCCACAGGTGTCTGTAAGGTGGGTGAGTACATGGCACACGCTGCTCTTCCATCAGCCTGTACTTAGCCATCAACGTAGATGACATGCGCTGCGGGGATCTTTGAGGATACGCTGTCGATGGTCTCTAGTGCTAGTTGCTTTTGAAGTGCAGGAAGGTCATCTTTGGAGGTTGGTGTGAAGGTGACGTTAGGGAGGGAGATTCGCCACGGGGGTAAGTCGGGTTCAACCGTTTCTTCAGGGACGTGGAGGTCAAGGTTTCTGAGTGTGTTGCACACTGTAGTGACGAGGTTGCGGCCTCCTGGTCGAAGTGGGAGGCGGAGTGCACCGTCAGGTTCGAGCGACGCTCTGATGGTAGCAGTAAAGTTTGGGGACAGATAGGGCGATCGGAGGCATTTTACAGAGAAGGCAGTCAGGGATAAATGCGGATTATGAATAGAAAAAGAATGAGTATATGTAGGACGATGCGGATGGGAGGGAAGAGGTAGCATTAGTGGGATGAAGACATGAAGGACGCAACTGTATGAGGACTGGTTGCAAGGTAGTACAGGGTAGTACAAGGGAAGCTTGTGAGAGAGAAGAAACAAAACTCAAGGTAAGGGAGGGTAGATATAAAAGAAGGTAGAAGTTTGACAGAATTTTTTGAAAAAGGATAGAGATGTTTTGAAAAAAAGGAAGAGAGTGAATGGATGTCAGGTAGAGAGGATAAGTAAGGGGTGCAGATGAACAGATGTTGATAGAAGTGAAGGCGGTTAGGGGAAGATGATTAGATTATTTCAGAGAATTGCTAAATGCAGTGTTTAGGTATTGATTGATTGTGTCTATGGGGGTTGCTAGGAGACTGACTATAATGGGAAAAGAGAATAACAGGACAATAGGAAAAAGATGAAATACAAAGAACTTTGAGGGTGATGAAAGCTGGTAAGGCACGTGGGTTGGACGAGTGTCATGTGGAGTGTTTGACGAAGGGAAGAACTGTTATAGTAGACTGGGTAGTAAGGCTGTTTGATGTGTGCCTAAAGTAGACGAATGTGTCAGAAGATTGGAGGAATGCTTGTATAGTTCCATTTTACAAAGAAAAAGGGCAAACATGAGTGAGATAATTTTAGCGAGATTAGTCTGTTGATTGTAGTTGAAAGGCATATGGGAGGGTGAGTAAAAGCAGCAACGACTGTAACAGCACTGTAGGAGAGAGGCCAAACGCAGAGTATGGGATCCAATATATCTAATGTTTCGTCCAGCAGGGCTTCTTCAGAAATAACCCTGCTGGGCGAAACGTTAAATATATAGGATCCCATACTCTGCGTTTGGCCTATCTCCTACATATTGGAGGGTGTTGAGAGGATTAAGAGGAGAACAGAGGGAATAATTGGAGAAGAATAGTATGGGTTTAAGAAAAGTAGAAGATCCGTGGGTCAAATACCGTATTTATAGCAGGGATGACTCGTCATCCAAGAGGACCCAAGATAAGAGGAAGGGAGTCGGGTGAATGGAAGTGAAGTATGTGGTGTTGGGATGGGTGGAAGCGGTTTTTATGCCTTTGTTTTTTTTTGGCTACTTCCCTTGTAGGGGGGGGGAGCCTTTGGTATATGTATGTATGTATGTATGTAAATATGCAATACTTTTTTGGCAATAGACGTTTTTAAGGGGGAGGGTTATGGGTCTAGAGATGTTATATGACAGTGTCGACAGGAGGACATTGTGGGAGGTGTTGCTGATATATGGGTTGGGGGAAAGTTATTAGAGGCATCCAAAAGTTTTTACGTGAATTACAGAGCTTGTGTTAGTGTTGGAAATGATGAGAATGAGTGATTTCAAGTCAAAGGGTTCCGCTAGGGTTGTGTAATGTCACCATGGCTGTTCAACATTTACGTGGATGAGGTGGTATTAGAGATAAATGTTTGGGTGAGGAGCAGGGGGCTAGAGGTGAGAGTGGAGAGGAGTGGGAGGTGAGCCAGTTGTTGTTTGCTGATGACACTGCACTTACGGCTGACTCAGTAGAGAAAGTAGCATTTCCAATTGTCGTCTTATATATATATATATATATATATATATATATATATATATATATATATATATATATATATATATATATATATATATTTCCAATTCCTCTGGTTCATTAAGTAACTCTAATATCACGAGGAGATTCAGAATATTCTAATCTTTTCATAAGCCTGTCTTTTTTTCGTAATAATTTCCTCTTTTTTTTATCGAGTCATTTTGGACAATATCAATTCTGAGGTCACCTTTCCTTCAGTGAAATGTATCTAAGACTACTTTTTGTGAGCCTGTTGTGAGACGTTTCCTGCATTTCACACTGGTTTTTCAACTAGTCATGCCTACCATTCTGTGAATTGAAGCTTTCGTCACAAGTCAGTAGAACTAGTTTTCCTAAAGTCAGGTATTATAGATATACATGATGATGAAAGAGTTTAACGTCACACTTTTTCCTTTGTCGGAAGGCTAAAACGGTGCCCCTCACAGAGGACTTTGTAGCGTGTAATTCAATGAACCATGCCCTTGACTCAACTTCGCCGTTGGCAGGGTTCGAACCGCCACATGTATATATATATATATATATATATATATATATATATACTCGTACACACACACACACACACACACACACACACACACACACACACACACACACACACACACACACACGACTCGATGGCGCGGTGGTAGAATTCCCTGCTACCACTACGGAGGTCCGGGTTCGAATCCCGCCCAGAGCCGAAATAATTTCAGTATCGCTGCTCTGCGAGTCGTTACTTTAATTCTCGTGGGCTGGGAGCTGGGTGTGTGTGTGCTTGTAAGGTTACAGCATTACCCATAGATCGTTCATATATGAGCTCTGAGCTCTCTTCCGGGAAGGAAATAGCTGTCGATCACGAGTCCAACACGTGATCCAAGATAATGGTGAATCACACAGACACACACACACACACACACACACACACACACACACACACACACACACACACACACACACACAATGTAGATAAATCATAAAATTGTCACATGGTCCAATGATATGCTGGTTACCGCTAAGGAAAATAGAAACGCAAAGTTCCTGAGCGTTTTCGTGTATTTCACATCTTCAAGGGAGATATTTTGTATCTCTCCTGAAGATGTTTAATCCACAAAAACGACTGGAATTTCGCGTTTCAAATTTTTTAGTGGTAACCAGCATATATATATATATATATATATATATATATATATATATGTATATATATATATATATATATATATATATATATATATATGTATATATATGTATATATGACTACCAACTAATGAACGTTAGGGATGTAGACAACTTTTTCACTTAAGTTTGCGACTTACAACACATGAAGCACAAGAAGCTTATATAGATAGTGTACATCTGAACATCACAATCTACCATGTGAACGTTGAAATGGTTTCTTTTTATTTTCAAACATTCTAGTGAATTCTGATATGAAGTGCATTACCAGTGCCTTCCCTAGTTTTACCTAAACCTAACCTAACTTTTGGAAGCAGTGTTACCTAATTGGTGTATGTTTGCTAATCATCGTAAAATATTCATACAGTAAATATACATCACAGTCACAGAACTGTAAGATTAAAAACACAATATCTTAATTACAATTTGCCATCTGTAGTTTTGTATTGAAAGCATGAAAATGAATAAACAAGTATTAAAAAAAGAAAAGAAAAACTAGACAGTAATTCCTTCACTATATTGTATTTAGAGTATAATGGCATAAAGTATAAAGTCACTATAGATATTGAAAACCCTAGCCATAGGAAGAAATTGAATTAAAAAAAAACACAAAAAAACGGGAATGTCAACATCACGTGACGTTCTATTAACCAATCGGCGGTTAGTGGGCGTGGCTTGGGGGCATTCGTCTCCCCAAGGTAAGGACCGAAGAAAGTCGACGTGGTAGGGGTAGTATGAATATTAAAATTCATCAGCCTAAAATATAATATTAAAGATAAAAGAAATTATAATGAGTAATTTGCGATGGGTGTTTGTAGCTGTAGTGATAAAGGTTATTGTGCAGGATCAAATATGACATAAGTAAGCACGTAAACAAATGAATAAGTACATAGGTACATAAGTACTTAAGTATCTAAGTACTTCACTGGTGAAAAATGTTGTAACACATTTGTAAATGACAACTGACACAACAGTCGAAGGGAAAAAAAAACAACAACTGAAGAAGCGAATCAATATATTTCGATTACTAGCTACAAGCCTCTTCAGTAGTACAAAGTGGGAGAAGGATGCTATCTTAGATAGTAACCTCTTATAAAGGAAAAGGAATTATGGAAAGAGTAAACATCACTACCCTCACTCTCTAGTGACCTGAGGATGACAAGAGGTCGGGTCAGGGGGAGGGGAAGGATACCTGTTGACAATTTGTTTTGTAATGAATAATCCTGATATTATGCCTGCGGTCCATTGACCCTTCGAAATATTCATGGCGGACAGATAGTTTATTAAAGTGGATTCCACTATTTTCCTTCTGAACCCACAACCAGATTTGTAGAATAAGTTCAGATTTGTCCCAATCCATCCGGCGATTTGATTTATTGATCACGTGTTGAAACACGGCTGAACTCTCTTGACCTTTTATGCTCATTCAACCTTGACCTTAGGTCACTCCCCGTCTGACCACTGAGGATGTCGAGGGACATTTTGGTGCACATGACCTCTGGGCTACTTACTGAGACCTGAAAAAAATCCGCTCGAAATCTGAGTCCCAGAGGAGCAAAATCCAAACAGCTGATGGCGTTCTAATGTCAGATGTGGACGTGTGAAACTCTTTTGCCGAGTAGTTTGAGCAGTTGTTCATGGGTGACCCTTCAAGAGAACAACTTCCCTCGATGTTGTTCAGGTGGCGCTTCCTGATCCACCGATACACGAGTCTCCACCATCTCTGACAGAGATCAAAGAGGTTGTGAGTCAAAGGGTGGAAAGGCAGCTGGCATCTGCAACATCAGTGCAAAGTTGCTGAAAGCTGGAGGTGAGGCCATGATCCGAGGGTTGCATGCGGTACTGTCTGTGTCTGGCAGTCCGGTGTCATTTCCTCTGCTTTGATAAAGGGTCTATACTCGGTGCATCGAAAACTGGCCATTAGGGCGGAGCACGGAGATTCCCCCTGTGTTGCCACATATAATTATCTTATAATTCTATTTTATTTTAAACTTTATTTTATGATTTTATAATGTTGCCACATATAATTATATTATAATTTTTTGTCACACACCACCACTGAGGTATAAATCAAAGCAATGTTTTCTACACAAAGGTTTCGTTTCCTCGATTCGTGGACATGGCATATGTGCGGGAGAGAGCGACGTTGCCACTCTATCCCTTCTCTGGCCACGCCCCCACACTGCATTCAGAAAACATTGCATCCACACGCACGTTCTCGCCATGGATAAATATATAATATATATATATATAATATATATATATATATATATGTATATATATATATATATATATATATAGAGAGAGAGAGAGAGAGAGAGAGAGGGCGGGCGGGTGGGTGGGTGGGCGAGCCGTGCGGGCCGTGTTATCTGTTGAGATGTGGCAATACCGGGAAATTCCCTAACCCCGCCTTAGTGGCCAGTTCTCGTTGCGTCTACTATAGTCGTCCCTATCTGGAAGGGGAAAGGGGACCGGCAGGACTGGAACAACTACTGTGGCATTACACTGCTCAGAGTACCAGGTAAGATGCTTGCCCATCCGTTGCTGACACGGGTTCGTCCACATGTGCTAAAGTCTCAGAGGCCTGAACAGTCTAGGTTTACGTCAGGTAAGTCAACAGCTGATCGGATCCTAACGCTTCGTATTCTTGTGGATCACTGACGTGAGTCTCAAGAAGGGTTTCTTGCAACTTTTGTTGATCTCAAGAAGGCGTTCGACTCGGTACATCGTGGAGTGCTCCGGGATCTTTTGCAGAACCGTAGGGTATCTGCAAATACTTATTTATTTTATATGTGGCTTATAATCTAGGACAGAGAGTGTTCTAAAGTATGGAGGAGACGTGCCTAGCTCTTTCCAGATAATTCAGGAGTAAGGTAAGGGTGTGTTCTCGCTCCAGCACTTTTCAATACTTTCATGGACTTGGTATTGGATAGAATTGGCGATTAATGTCGTTGTAGAGCTTCTATTGACAACACCAAGGTCATTGACCTTGTGTTTGCTGATGGTACTGTCTTTCTTGCGGAGTCGTCGGAGATCCGGTCTGTAATCCTCGAGTCACTACACACAGAAGCGAGACCGTTTGTACTTCAGGTCTCCTGTACCAAGACCAAGGTCCAGGAGTTTGTAGGCTTACTGGATGACACAGTTCAGTCTGTCCATGCATGTAGCAAGGACATTGATATCTTGGAAAGCCTTACCTTGTTAGTGTAACGGTAATAGGTCATGTCAGAGCACTTCAAAGGATTGGCTTTGCTCATGGTGTTATGGACTCGCTCAACCAGAGTATATGGTGTTGTCGTTATTTTTGGAGGACTGAGATTGGAATCTTCAAGTGCTCCCTGTCTTGCCGTACGGCTATGAGACATGGACAATGAATATTGACTTGAAAAGATGTTTCGATGTCTTTGGCACCAAGAGCCTTCGGAGAATCATGAGGTATAGCTGGAATGACATCGTATCAAACCAGAGATTGTACTGTGAGATTAAAAGTCATACATTCGAAACCTTTCGCCAGCCCTGGCGAATTGTTTCTATCATTGGAGAGTAGAATTTTACTAACTTTATCGACTATACTTATAGAACCGGTAGGTTTTATAGGTAAATCAATAGGGCAGGTAAACATAACCAGAAATCCAGGTGAAGTTAATTTTTAATTATGGAAAGTGTTCGCCCGAGTTGGCGAGTGGTTTTAAAAGTAAGCCCCTCAGTCTAAGAGGGGGTTTCCCCGCTCTAACGGTTCGTCGAACGCGGTTCGACAGACACGTGTTTAAAGTGATGTGTGAACGGGTTATTTGGTTGTCGAACACGTTGGTTAAACCCAAAATACCCCGTTCACACATCACTTTAAACACGTGTCTGTCGAACCGTGTAAACCCCCTCTAAGACAGCTACTTTCAGCATAATTCATGAACGTCAACTCCGGTTATATGGACATGTGGCACGTGTCCCTGATGTTGATCCTATTCAGCGTTGTCTACACAAAAGACAACCCTCGATGGAGACGAAGGGAAAGTCCACAGAATTCGTGTCTACGACAAGCTGATCGAACCTGTCGAAACAAGAATAAAGGAGACTGCAAGAGACCATAAGGCCTACACTAGGCAGTTGTTTGGAGTGGGATGGAAGGGTGCCTGCATGAGAGCTTGCTCGGATAGACTAGCGTCGGCATGTGAGTGAAGGAATGAGATCCTTAGTGTATGCTTCCAATTGATTATGATGTTGAATGGATCATGTATGATGTTGAATGGATCATGATCTGACACTAAGATATAGTCACCCCTAACTTATGATAAGAAAACAAAACTTTCATTAAAGAAAACAAATTTATAGGAGCAACTCAAGAATATATGCTTTTGCTTATGTCAGCTGCAGACATCAATATTATTCCGTCCTTTCAATTTTAAAATTCACACTGATGTCAACATTTTAACTCTGGTAATTTCTAACTTCCTCACCTTTGTGGACATCTTTAATTGCGCGCGCATATTTACCTAACTGTAACTATCACATCTGGTTTGATGTATTTTTTATCACATAATCTAGTCTCACATTTTCACCTCTGGTTAGATGTTCCACACATTCATTTGTGAAACTTTATATTTATGTCGACTTTGCCCCTATTTTTCTCTTGGAATTTGTGTTTTCTCCCTTTTCATTGACGTTTTTGTCATCATTAATAATGTATATTGAAATGGTACATAATTGAATATATATATATATATATATATATATATATATGTATATATATATATATATATATATATATATATGTATATATATATTTGGTAGGAGGCCATGTTGTATACATGATTTCAAGAAGTCTACAGCGACAATGGCGGTGTTGAGTTTATATTGGAGCTTTAATTTCTCTCGTGCAACAAGTTTCTGTGTTGGTTCCAAATAGGTGAGAAGGTGTCCAAAAGACATTAGGTGCGGTTTTCTCTTTTTAATTTCTCCGATACGTATTTCGACCTTACTCGGTCATCCTCAGGGAGGGAGTCTGAATTCTGAATTCCTAGGAAAGACCACCCGCTTGCGTGGGATCGGTTTTTGTGGGAGGGGAAGAATGTCTGTAAGAAAATGAAAAGATAGTAGCGTATAAAAGAGGGCTATTGCCACCGGGCGAATTAGCGAGCGATTTGGGGCAGTTGGTGGTCGTGGTTCGGGAGAAATGGACTGGGAGCTTGGACGGGGGAGCCGACGCCGGGATTAGGATTAGGATCAACGAAAGTTTAGAAAATGGTAGGAAGCGTAGTAGTAGAGAAAGGTGGAAAACGGAAAAATCTTTAGTGGGAGGTAAACTGAAATAAGAAGATGTAGTAGAAGAGAAAGTTCGAAAGGAAGCGAATTTTAGTCGAAGAAAAAGGAAGTGTAGATGTTTGTACCTGGGTCGTGGATATGTTCGTGAGAGGTGTGTGTGTGTGTATCTTACGGGAAGTGAGTAGAGTTCATTTCCCGCGTGTAGTGCGCGTTCCTGATTAGCCCCAGGTAAGGCATGATCTCTCCTGCTTTTCCCCAGGTTGGGTTTGAGTTGTGTTTGCATGTAGCCTGTCAATTATTGGGCTACATGCAACATTATTATTATTATTATTATTTCATCATTATTGCTATCACCAGTCAAAGCTGGTGAAAGGGGTGTATTATTAATAGGTACGGTTATACACGTTTTATCGTGTACACCGCACGTGGGACGGGCGCAGCTGACAGATAGTCTGTACGGTGTGGTCTAGGTGTAATGTGTTGTATCAGGTGTTTGTGTCTGTCGTGCAGTTTTTCTAGGTGTCTTGAGTGAAGTTTGTGTTTGTGTTGGTTGAGTGGACGGATGTTGGAAATTCGGTGTAGAGACTCAGTGGTTCTGAAGTCGCTCCATCGTGAACCCGTGATGAACTTGACAGCGGCATTCTGAACCTTCTGATGCTCGTAGTTATTAGTGGGACATGTCAGCTGGCTTAGTTCCGGGGACTGGCACAGAATCGGTCTGACGAGGGCTAGGTACAATCGACGTTTGGTGGTCAGTGTTGCAGTTTTGAAGCGTCTTAGCTTTCTCAGCACAGCCCTAACCTTCGCTGCTTGAGGAAGTGTGGGGTCCAGGTAAGGCCACTATCAAGTGTGCTACCCAGCACACGGGTGTGGTCCTTCACTGGGATGTTTGTGTTGTTTATTTTAAGAGGAGTGTTTGTGATTGTTCTGTTGGTTCGCTTGCAGCAGAAGTATACAGCATTGCATTTCGACGCGTTGGTCTTAATGCGCCACTGTTGCTCCCACGCGTGTGCCCCGTTAAGGATGTTTTGCATTACGTGTAACGCTCCCTGCAGCGTTTTGTGTCTGCTGTGGTTAGTGTCGTCCGCATACGAGAGAGTTAGAGCCTGGTTGCGTGGATAAGCTGGCTCTGACAGGTCATTCGTATATAGATTGTACAGAGTGGGGGCAAGGACTGAACCTTGCGTACTCCAGCCTTCGGCACAAAAGGTTGGGACAGACAGCCCCGCCACCTTATTCTTATTGTCCTGTCGTCCAGGTAGTTGCAGAGCAACCTTGTGAACGGCAGGGCAAAGTCGAAATTGTGGTACAATTTGTACATAAGGCCTTCATGCCAGACAGTATCGAATGCCTTCTCCACATCCTTACAAACCAAAATGGCCTTTGAACCCATTGAGTGATCATGGATATTACGTCGTCTGCACCGCGCCCCGGCCGAAAACCAAATTGGCAATCCCTCAGCACATTCTCCGTCTCTAGGTACACGGTCAGGCGGCGGCATAGGACGTGCTCAAACACCTTACCAAAGTACTCCAGAAGGGAGATCGGCCGGTATGAAAGGGGGGCGGAGGCGGGTTTCTGGGGTTTAGGAATGAGGATGGTGTGGGAGGCCTTGAATAGTTGTGGGAAGTACCCAGAGGCTAGTGAGCTATTGTATAGTGTCGTCATGTGTGAGATTATGTTGTCTGGCATACGTTTGAGTATGTGTGCATCGATGCCTGAGGGGCCAGGGGATTTTAGTTTTAAAGCCGAGATAACCCCCTTTACCTCCTCCAAAACGATGGGGCAGATAAGGGGATCATCTTCGTCTAGCTGAGAGAGATCAACAGTCTCGTCGGGAATGAGGTCACTACATCTGTTCATGAAGGAGTTAACACTGTGCAAGGTGCTAAAGCAATGTGGTCCTTGCACAGGATGGGGTTTAAAGACCTCACTCCATGCTGACGCCAGAAGGTCAGCTTGGTGTTGGGGGGAGTGTGCAGAGTGGTTAAGATGGTTGATGACCTTGGGTGGAGGCACAGAGCACTCCTCCAGCTGACGTTTGAGGGTCCTCCAGAACTTGGAAGGGTCCGTCTCACAGGCGCCGGAGAGCGAGGCCATCAGTTGCTCCTTCTCTCGATGTGAATCGATGTAAAGGGACTTCCTCAGGCTACTCTGTAGCCAGTGCATGCCTCGTAGGATGGCGACACGGGCCTCTAGGGGTGCTTGTAATAGATCTGTAAATCTGTTCTGTAGTGCAATGCGTAGTCTGTTAGGGCGCATAGAAGCGGTGAACGTGGCAACCTTTCGGTGCTTTGTTCTAGGAAATGTGCTTTTTTACAGCGTTTTTGACAAACTTTGTAAGTGAGCGCCATTCCTGCTCTATCGCCGCATGTGGAGCATTGTTCATGTTTGTGTTGGTGTATGTCGTGAGAGTGTTTTTGAAGCCTTCCCAGTCGGTTGACTGTAACGTAACCGAGGCTCACTGGGGATAAGGATGGGTGAGGTGGAGATGCGAAGGATTAAGGGTATGTGGTCTGAGAGGGTGGGGGCACCGGGTGAGATAATGGAGTTGAGGAGGAAAGCTCGGCTGTTGGAGAACACCAGGTCGGGTTTACCCTGCAATCCATGACCTATGAATGTGGGAAAGTCCGGACCTAGGAACTTCAGCCGGTGAAGTATAGTAAGAGAGTGTAGTTGCCGACTCACTGAGCTGTTGTTGTGCGTTACAGGGCTCCAAGCAGCATGCCTGCAGTTGAAGTCGCCAATGAAGGAGGTTGGGACTTTGTATGACATCACCTTGGCAATGTCAACAAAGGGGAGGAAGGGGATACGGGGAGGGCGGTAGAGGGTACAGAGGAGGATGGGACCGCGAATGGTACTTAACTTGATCTCGAGCATCTGCTCATAATGAAATTGATCAAGTATAGTTACCTGGAGGGACTTCCTGGCTAAAATACAGACGCCCGAGTGCAAAGCAAGACCCCGACTCCAAGTATTGAAGCCTTGAATCTTGGGAAGAGAGTTGGGGGCTGGATCACCCATCGAAGTCAAACAAATGACATCAGGACCGTGTCTAGCAATCTCTAACAAGGTGCTGGTCCTTTGTGGGGTCCAGTGACGGACGTTCTGGTAGAACACACGTAAATCCAATCTATCCATAGGAATAGTTGTCTTCAGTGAGTCCCACTAACTGGAGGGAGTTTTGAGAGGAAGCTTAGTTGGCCTTAGGGGCTTGGAGGGTTAGCACTTCGCTGTCGGAGGAGGAGGAGGATGCACTATCGTTAGACTGGACAGTGTCTGGAGTAGTGCTGGTGAAGGGGATTATGTCCCGCAGCGTCTCCTTTGTGAGCTTAGTCAGGTTCAACTTAGGCAACTTACTACAAAACCTCCAAAACACACACCCTGGTTATGATGAACAACAGCCAGCCCCCCAACCCTCTTCTACAAGAAGTCAACGTCGTGTATATGTTTGATTGTCCTGTCGGTAATTGTCAGCACCGCACCTCCTCATACATTGGCATGACTTCTATGACCCTATCCAAAAGACTCACATACCACCTCCAGAATGGCGCCATCAAAACACACATGACAAAAGAACACAAAACAACCATCACCAGACAAACACTAAACGAAAACACTAAAATAATCTACAAAGTTCACTACCCCCTTCGCCTTAAGATGGCCGAAGCAGTGAACATATACATCGAGAAACCTTCCATTAACATACAACTCATGCCCACAACCACACTCCCAAGCAGTAGACGCACATAACACAAACAATAACACCCCTTTCCACAATCCACATGGAAGTTGCTACTTCCACGTACGCAGCGCTACGGATCACGGCTACACGAAATGACCTCTCCCAGTGTTCGGCCAATGTACGGCCTGTATTTAAACCCATGTAATCACCAACCATTGTTACTCCCTCCCTGAGGATGACTGAGTAAGGTCGAAATACGTATCGGAGAAATTAAAAAGGGAAAACCGCACCTAATGTCTTTTGGACACCTCAGCTATTTGGAACCAACACAGAAACTTGTTGCACGAGAGAAATTAAAGCTCCAATATAAAATCAACAACGCCATTGTCGCTGTAGACTTCTTGAAATCATATATATATATATATATATATATATATATATATATATATGTATATATACTAAAATGGGCTTTCTTTCTAATAAAGGAGATAATTAATGAAAATGGAGAAGACATACATATTCCAAAAGAAAATAAGAGCAAATTCTACAAGAGTTAAACAAGTGAATGTGTGGAACACCAAACTTTCACCCATCCCACACCCATTTGGTGTTCCTAACATATATTTCTACTCCTTGTGGATGAAGGATCACGCCAGGCAAATCAAGAAGGGATCTAATTTTAGCGCTTCATGTTTTTGTGGAACACTAACGTGAGTTTCAACATGGGTTATTTCCAGCCGTTTGACTTAATGTAATGGGGATTCCGTGAGGATGATTGAACTGATGTCCGGTTTGTACTCTGGAACAGAGTGTACTGTGAATTGTAGAAGATGCGTATCCGCATTTTCGCCTTATATTTCAGGAGCGAGAGAGGGGTGTGTTCACGCCCCGAAATTTTTCAACATCTTTATGGACTGGGTATTGGACATAGTTGTCGATCAGTGCCATTGTAGACCATCACGAAGGCCACTGTCCTTGTCATTGTCTATGATGCATGAACTCAGAGGGCGGTATCCACGTTATGCCACTGTTAGGAGTAGTGGTACCCGGAGAAGATCAGGAAGGGAGGGCACACTGTGACCTTAGGCAGTGTCAGGGGGAAGGCGGGCCTTCAGGAAGCGGAAGGTTACCTCGGAAAGGGGTATGGCGAGATGCCATGCCTCTCCCTGTGAGGTGAGGGGCAGACTGGGGCCTAGGAGAAGAATGGCAGGGACTCTGCACTTTAGCAGGTAGTGGTTGGGGGGCCATTGGATCGCAGTAGCACAAAGTTTGCAGTGTCCATGGTTGTCTCTACCTGTGTGTAACATTTGCCACCCACAACGATATCCAAGGTGGATCCTGTGGAAGATAGCTTCCGCCCCTTCTACCATGAGGCAGGTGGATGGCCTCGTACCTAGTGACGAGGTAGTACCACTGTGCTGAGGCCAAAGAAGCAGTAGAGCTGCTATGATCGGCCCTGGCCGTCAATCTGGTATTTTTCATTGGGACGCCTTTGGTCTGTGTGATCGTGGGCGTCAGGGGGTAGTGTGATGCTGCTGAACCTCGTCGCTCCCTTGGGAGTAGCATCCGCAATAGTGTTTCCTGTAATCCCATTATGACTGGGGATTCAGGGAAACCTTGCAGACTTATCTTGCCGGTGAAAGAGGTTCAGCGAATGTTGTATTGACGTCGTTAAGTAGAAGTCATCCGTTGTTTTTTTCCCGACTGGATGACGTCAATAGCACTCCTTGAGTCTGCGTGAATCATGACTCCCCCCTTGCAGACCTCACTTGCCGGTGAAAGAGGTTCAGCGAATGTTGTATTGACGTCGTTAAGTAGAAGACATTCGTTGTTTTTTTCCCAACTGGATAACGTCCATAACACTCCTTGAGTCTGCGTGAATCATGACTCCCCACTTGCAGACCTCACTTGCCGGTGAAAGAGGTTCAGCGAATGTTGTATTGACGTCGTTAAGTAGAAGTCATCCGTTGTTTTTTCCCGACTGGATGACGTCAATAGAACTCCTTGAGTCTGCGTGAATCATGACTCCCCCCTTGCAGACCTCACTTGCCGGTGAAAGGGGTTCAGCGAATGTTGTATTGACGTCGTTAAGTAGAAGTCATCCGTTGTTTTTTCCCGACTGGATGACGTCAATAGCACTCCTTGAGTCTGCGTGAATCATGACTCCCCCCTTGCCCAGCAGAAAGGGCCTGATCCAGAGCCTTGAAGATGGCAACAAACTAAACTTCTTCTGTAGAGTGGAGCCACCGTCACTCACACTCCATAGTGCGGTCACCATATCGGCGGTTACAAAAGCCGTGTCACACACTTCTGTGAGGGAGGTACACATAACCGTCAGTGTGGTATGACGACCTCGCATAGGGAGTGATGGAACTTACGGTTACGAGAATCATGGGCCGTAATCGTGCCGGGTCGCAGTCAGCCTTCCTCGTGGTGAGGTAGAAGATTTGGAAGATGGCGCAGGGAGATTGTCACGGGGGAGGTATGGGCGTATCACCTAGATGAGGTCTGTTCAGAGCTCGACGACAAACCAGTTCCCGGAATCCAAAAGCGCGGATCCTTCCAGGAGTGACCGGTGGGGTCTCTCTCTACGTCCATGGCATTCAGAAAGGAGGCCTTGACTTCATTCTCCCTTGGACCGGTCAGAAGCCAAATGAGAAGACAGGAAGAAAGTCTCTCTGCTCGTAGGCGAAGAGAAGTGACTTCCGTCTCCTATCTAAGATTCTCCACATGGGTCGTTGGAGAGGCCGCGGTGATGGTGCGGAGGACTTTGAGCTTGTCCCACGACATAAGGGAGATGAGAGCCACAACAGCATAGTCCACCACCGAACGCACCCCTTCTGCTCGGCACACAGCCGCAGTCTCGTCATGTCTCTGAGATTTAATCTCGTTTTCACGGCTTCACGGAGATACCTGACTTCCGGAGCGAAGGAGAGCATGGAGTCGATCCAGATGCACAAATATTGACACATAGGCACCCAGGTGAGTACGTTGCCTTGAATAGTAAAGAGTATTGTTGTTGTATGCACGTCCTCAGACTCATTGCTCTGGTTTTGGCAGTCGAGATCTTCCGTCCAAGCCGTTTGCATTCCTTATAGAGGCAATTGAGTGTCCGTTGAGCTCTTTGAAAAAGGCAGCCACCCCCCCCACCCCCCGTGATCTTCAGCACAAGATCATCCGCATGATAGATGAAGTAAACACCTTCGCCGAGCTTGAAGAAAACCAGGTTCTAAAAGAGCAAGTTAAAGAGGGTAGGATTAAAAAGGTCCCCCTTCAGGGTACTATTTTCCATCCTGTAGTATGAGGATAGCTGTCCATGGAAGCTCACTCGTGCCATTCTGTCCGTAAGGCAATTTGCAACTCAGGACAGGAGTTTGCTTTAGACCCCCTTGGTGGTCAAGGATGTACGAGTGGCAGAAGCTTTCACTTGAATGTTTTTTCCAAATCCAGAAAACATCGCAATGGTAGGTTGACCATTGAAGGAATGCCTCACAGTCCGTTGTGCTGATTCTTTTATAAAAAACATACATATTGTGATGGAGTGGTTCCATCTACCACAGGAGGCGATTCAGGACCGCCCACCCAGCGGTCTTGCAAATGCAGGATGTGAGCGAGATCGGTTTGTAGCTGTGTGGGTCCTTGGGTTTGGGAATCGACACCACATCCGGCTTCTCCCAGTCATCAAGTAGCCGTTCTGCTTCCCAAGAAACATTGGAGATTGCCAGGTCTGCCAGCTGGCTCCAGCTGGCTCTAGGAAGGAATAAGAAATACTGTCACCACCTAGAACAGCATCCTTACCCTTCTTATGAGTTCTGTGGAGCTCCTCGAGTGTGAAGAATCCAGACGGGCAACTTGTCCAAGGGCAGTGTGGACAACGTCCTCTCTACCCTTTCAGAACAGGTGCTGCTCCTGGCTGACAGGGAGGGAGTGCTGGGCAGTGGAGTGGTCCGCAAATTACTGTGCCAGTACCTCTGCCTGTTGTGTTGTTGGGGTGAGACTGTACCTGTTGCCAGTCGCAGTTTCCTCCAGAGGGCGTTAGCGAGGGTTTAGGCAGAGAGAGTGGCACACCATTCCATCATGTTTTCTTCTCAGACCACGAGTATTTGACGTTATCGATATTTATGTAGGAAGATCGAGAGCCAAGTCTTAGATCACTCGTGCTCTCCGTCTTGGCTGTGAGACATGGACAATGAATACGGAGTTGAAGAAGCGTATCGACATCATTAGTATCAAGTGCCTTAGAAGAATCATTGGGGTATTGTTAGTATGACTTTGTATTAAAACAGTGATTGTTCCGTGAAGGTAAACCTCGGATATAGGGGCATGTATCACGGTTTCCTGATGCTGATCCCACTGTGAAGAGGTGTATCGATGTCTTTGGTACCAAGAGCCTTCGGAGAATGATGGTGTATCACTGGAATGACTTCGTATCAAACCAGAGACTGTACTGTGAGACCTGGTCTGGGTCAGCTACCTTCAGCATAATTCGTGAACGTCAACTATATGGGCATCATGTGTCACGTTTCCCTGATGTTGATCCTATTCAGCGTTGTCTCCACAAAAGACAACCCTCAATGGAGGAGGAGACGAAGGGGACGACCACAGAATTCATGTCTGGGACCAAGTGGATCGAACCTGATGAGAGTTGTTTGGAGTGGGATAGAAGGGTTTCTGCATGGGAGTTTGTCCAGATAGGCTGGCGTCGGCATGTGAGTGAAGGAATGCGCTCCCTGTTGTATTACCTCAATTGATGATAATGATGATCCCACTGACGAGGTTGTCTGCACAAAAGACAACAGTCGGTGGAGACGAATGTCGACGCCAACAGCTGTTGTGGCTGGGACAAGTCGATTGCTCCTTTCGAGAACTGTTTGAAGTGGCTTGCCTGGAAGAAGAATAAAGAACCGCATTTTCCTGTGAGTAAAGCAACATGATCCCATTTGATAATGATGATAATATCAAGATCTAGAGGAGGTGGCAAATGATATTCTAAAACAACACAGAAGCGCAGAGTTTATTCATAAGAAATTATACAGCGAGATCAGGTAGAACTGCGAACTGGTCATCATCTTTTGAGAATGAAGAAGCAAATTCATCACACACATAAAAAGTAGGTGGCAAATGATATTCTAAAACAACACAGAAGCGCAGAGTTTATTCATAAGAAATTATACAGCGAGATCAGGTAGAACTGCGAACTGGTCATCATCTTTTGAAAACGAAGAAGCAAGTTCATCACACTCATAAAAAAAATCCTAGTATGTATGCAACAACATACAGAGAGCCCGTTCCCGGAATTTGTGTCGTACAAGAGTCAGAATAAAAATAGGCAACGTCCAGATGACTTTCAGTCCGGACTTGGCTTGTCAGTGTGAGGAATCTATACATACGAAAAGTCCACAGAGAGTCTTAATCTTTTCAAAATGGCGACATACTCCACTTGTTTTATTCCAGTTAACCCCACATGATGCATTCGTTTATTTATATATCCTATCATTATTATTTATCTATTTATTTATCTATTTATTTTTTTCCATCACAAAGTTGGACCTCGTCCGAATAACATTATTTGGCTTTAGCAAGAATAAAATGGATAAAGTATACCACCAGGCTGAGAAGAGCAAGATTGATAATACTTGTAGGTAAAGACTTATTCAATAGTATTGATTTCTAGTAAAAGACTTGTTACACTTAAAGCTATGGTAGTTTGCTAAGACAGTATCACATAAGGTATATATACATATATATATATATATATATATATATATATGTATATATAATATGTATATATACATATATCTGTATATATATATGTATATATACATATATATCTATATATATATGTATATATACATATATATTTATATATACATATATATCTGTATATATATGTATATATATACATATATATCTGTATATATATGTATATATATACATATATATATGTATATATATATATATATATATAATATATATATGCATATATATATAAGCATATCTACAAATGTATACATATATACATACATATATAACCATTTCCCGATAGCCCTATTTCACAAAATATATTTGGTATAATACCCTGATATCCAGAAGAACGTCATTAATGTTATTTACAATGTATATCACTTAGACATGTATATTTACAAGCACGTACACCTAAAGATATGAATAGAATGTGTTTTCTCGGTCAATGCACAATATTTCATGTTACAAAAATACACCTGTGCTTCCTTGTACTACATGGGCAAGTGGTCTTTAGGTAACTAGCTTGGTCAGGGTTGAGAGAACACTACAATAGAGATAGATCACCCCTAGAATGGATCAGATTAAACACATATAAGAACTCCTTTGTCTACCACCTATTTTTTTTTTACATTAAGTATTCAAAGTGCTTTATCATTATCTTATGTAGTGAGTATAAATTGATTATCATGTATAGTTTGTAAAACGATGAGAAACTGCTTTCCTGGCAGTGGATGTGTTAAATTTCTTCTTGTACTGACACGCCATTGGCTGATTTGCATTTCCCCCTCTGCAAACCACCCAATAGGAGGCCGAGTACAGGGAACTATGTCGTCTCTTAATGTACACTTATTCACTACCAGTGCTAGCTCTGACATCACATAGAAAGTTAATCTTATTAATATTCAAACGGTGTGCGCATCTAAGTAAGTGGATTTTGATGTATATACATATTTACATATACACACACGAGGGTACACATAGGTACACAAATGCAAACGCACACACACATGCATACTTACACGCACGCATACGCATGCACACATACATGTACGTACACACACACACACACTCGAACGTGCATTCATGCAAGCACGCAGGCACGCACGCACACAAATATACACATACACTCACGCACGTACTTACACAAACACACACACACACACACAAACACAAACACACACACACACACACACACACATACACGCACCCACGGACACTCATAAGTATGTATTTATTAATAGATATTTATCTTTTAACCTGCTTAACGTAGTGCGATTTAATGTAGATGTTTGTTGTCCCATTGTTAGCAAAGGGGCTTAGGCTACCTTGATTGACCCCTGACGTTCCGAAGGAGACTTGTGGCCGAACTTGTAAACATTTCTCCAGCCCTGGTGAACGTTTTCTACCATTAGAAGGTAAATTTTAATCTCAATTTCTGGTTAAATTTATCGGGTTCCCTGGGTTACTATAGAATCTATCGGTAGTTATCTTAGGGTGTAGCCAATTAACCCATTAAACTCCGATGACAAGATGTCTTGTCATTTGGTCAAATAAAACAAAAAATCATAAAACACCAAAATGTTTGATCAAACACCAGAAAAATATGACGCGAAGCGAGGACTGACGTCATATTTTTCTGGTGTTTGATCAAACATTTTGGTGTTTTATGATTTTTTGTTTTATTTGACCAAATGACAAGACATCTTGTCATCGGAGTTTAATGGGTTAAGATTCTGTTTCCTAATGACAGAAAGCGTTCGTCGGGACTGGGACGATTTTTTTTATTTATTTTAAAGTTCTCCCTTTGAATCCACGCTTTCGTAAACCTTTCGCCAGCCCTGGGGGAACGCTCTCTACTATTAGAACGTAGAAATTTACTAAGTGTTCTAGTTCAAGTCATCTAGATTGTTGGTTCATCTTACAAAATCCATGGGTGATTTTCATATGTACGACCAGTGAAGTTTTTGAAGATTTACTTTTTAATGTTAGGAAATATTCGCCAGGACTGGCGGAAGGGATTACAAAGGATTACATAGGCCGACAGGAGACCTTTTGGTCCATAGTATGGCCCTATGTTTCACGAAGATACTCAGGAACGGAGGGGCTAGTGATGCTATGCCTGGAGATGCGGAACATGATGTACAATGACAGCAGAGAACATATGTCCGCTCGCTCTGGTCGCATTGACTACCGTTTTCTCCTTCTCACTTTCTCTCCGCTTCCTGATAGAGAACTTCTTGTTTTTGACGTCCCTGGGAGATCCCCCGAGGCTTCTCCCGGGGTCCTCCCTCCTCGGGTGAGAGGGGCTTGGAGGCTGAGGATGGACTTCCGCGACGCTGGTCAGGAACCTCGGCTTGGGTCGTGTGGACCCGATGACGTCGAGTGGCTTCGGGCAGAGAACGTCGAGATCGTTGACCCGGTACGTGACGACCGGGCCGGGAGTCTCGCCCGGGACGAGGCTAGAACACTCAAGGTGGAGACGAATATCACTAGAGGAGCGTCCGTGAGAAGCCACCATCCCGTGAGAGGGACCTCTCTCCTCACTCGCTTCCTGCTGCTGCACCTGGGCGCTCACGGAGAACGGGGCGTCTTGTTCTTGGTGCAGCAGAGGCGTCGAGAAGTTCAACGTGTAACACAAGTCCACGATCCCGTCCGTGTTCTCCTTCTCGGTCATCAGAGGCAACTCGAACCGTTTCACCAAACGGGACCTCTGGAGCGGATGTGGGGAGTCAGGGACCGTCTTCCCTCGCCCATAACACCTCCCCTGGCGACCCCCTTCCCCCCTTTGGCACATGTCCGAGCTACTCGAATCGTCACTGTCATCCTCAGCCCCGTCGCCGGGAAGTCGCGGACTCGCGGGGCAGGACAAGGCCAGTGAAGGCAGAGACCTGTGTAGGGATCTCACCATTCGCGCCTTCTTCGCCTTCCGGGCCAGGGTGTCGTCGCTGTGCAGGTACTGGAACTTAGAGGCCGCCAGGGCCTCCTGCAGGACCCTGGGCCCCATCGCGACCCCGCCCTTGGTCGATCTCTCTGATCCACTGGAGGCTAGAGATCCCTGGAAAAGAGAGTGATGTTAGTAGGGACACGATAGGAATACACTTAAGGTGGAGATGTTAGTAGAGACACGAAGGAACACACTTAAGGACACGCTACGGACACTCTAATTGGTCGATCTCTCCGATCCACTGGAGGCTAGAGATCCCTGGAAAAGGGAGTGATGTTAGTAGGGACACAATAGGGACACACTTAGGGACACGCTACGGACACTCTAATTGGTCGATCTCTCCGATCCACTGGAGGCTATAGATCCCTGGAAAAGAGAGTGGAGATGTTAGTAAGGACACAATAGGAACACACTTAAGGACACGCTACGGACACTCTAAGCCAGCGTTTCCTAGCCTGGTGCTGCTGAAATCAATTAACGGAGCTGCTTAGTGTAGGCCATATGGTCTCTTGCAGTCTCCTTTATTCTTATGTTCTTATGTTATGTTATAGGGGGTGCTGGGAAGTGATGCACACAAAAATCACATTGATATATGTATCATTGATTACCCAGTTGTGCATATCTGACTTTTTCTATGATATTTTATTTTTCTAGGGTGTTCTTATTTCTTCTACAAACAATATTGTCAATTTGTTCCAGTTCTAAGGAATCAAGAAGATAAATCATCAAGCAGTACACTTCACTTTCTTTTATCCTTCTAATAACAAGATACGGGTGCTGGACTGCTTAGACATGGCAACAGGGGTTGCTATGGTCGGAAGATGTTGGGAAACGCTGGTCTAAGGGCAAATTTAGGGACATGCTAAAGATTAAT
Source organism: Oratosquilla oratoria (assembly GCF_046742065.1). Lineage (NCBI taxonomy): Eukaryota > Metazoa > Arthropoda > Malacostraca > Stomatopoda > Squillidae > Oratosquilla > Oratosquilla oratoria. Next base: position 9,361,619 of record NC_134778.1, read on the forward strand.
TAACCAGTTCGTAGAACAGGGAGGTTCCCCCTCGACTGAATAAAATTGCCTGGCGGCACAGAGGAGGAAATTCATAAGTTGCTAAGTGTTGCAAGATGATGGCGTCCTTTACTAAATCTATCCTGGCTGACGCCAAGCGATTCTGTTCCGATGAGGTGACGTCCTTACAAGAAAATGTTTCAGACTCTCATGAAGCGCTTACGCCAGCAGACGCCCAACGTCCACCGAACTCGCTACCTTTGCCCTGTGTACTTGGACCTCGTACATTAGGTCAAGAATCCGTAGCTGATGGGACTCGAACCCGGGGTTACATAGGAACCACCCGGAGTCGAAATCCCTCCGTCCCTTGATTCACGCGGACACCTGACCCAAAATGCATCAGAACGAGTGTTACCTTTCTTGAAGCGGCGTCACCGGACGCAGACGTATCGGACGAGCCTGGACGGTCGGCGGCTGTTAGTTTGCGTTGCAGCTTCGCCAGGTCCTGCTCGCGTTGCTGCAGCTCGCGCCGATACACCCGATTCTGGACCTCTGCCCGGTAGTACTTCTCTCGCTTGTCCTCCGTCATTAGTCTGAGGGTGAGCAAGTATTCAGGCTTATATACATACATACATACATTATATATATATATATATATATATATATATATATATATATATATATATATATATATATATATGTACAACACTGAATGGGTCCCAGTGATTAGAGATACATTTTAACAACCACAATGCACTTTAATTCTAAGCCATCAAAGGCCAGTATGCTTGAAATTGAAATGTGGTACTGCCCAGGACTCGAACCAGGCATCCTCATGATAAGTGCGACAATGACTTACACACACACACACACACACACACACACACACACACACACACATATATATATATATATATAATATGTGTGTGTGTGTGTGTGTGTGTGTGTGTGTGTGCATAAATTTCTTATCCTACTAATTTCTGATACCGGACAAACTTCGGGACATGACGGATCTGTCCGCTATTTCCATCGGATATAACGGGTCCTCGGTTATAACGGACCTTTGGATATAACGACTGACCCCTGTCCCCATATCATCCGTTATATCAAGGGCTTATATATACATACATATATATATATATACATACATACATATATATATATACATACATACATATATATATATATATATATATATATATGTATGTATATACATATATATATATACACCAAAGGCTTCTTCCCCCTTACAAGGGAGGTAGCCAAAAAACAAAATCATAAAATCCACTCCCAGCCATTCCATCCTCACATACTCCACTCCCATTCACCCCCCTCCCTCCCTCTTATCTTGGCTCCTCCTGGAGGACTGGTCATCCCTGCATCTCGGTCACTGACCTTGGTCAGAAGTAGTGTCGTAAGACAGCACATCCACAACAATGCCGCTTCATTAAATCGGTGACCCTCCCTCTCCTTCCCCTCATGCAGAAATGGAGAAGACGGGGAAAAATCCCTTCGGGCTGCGTCAGTTTATTTTTCACACATACTCCCTCCCCACCATGCCTCACAGTATTAACCATACACAACCATTCTCCATTCACCCCTATCTTCTATCCTCTCCCGTCCTTCCTCAGCAGACATTCCTCTCTTTCCCAATGCCCCTATTACCCCATCCATCCATCTCATCCTTGATCGCCCTCTTATGTTCACTCCTTCTACCTCTCCCTTCCACACCTCTTTTACTAATCTTTCTTCATTCTTTCTGCTTCATTACACGGTGACTCTATTACTCGTCCACACACGAGTAAAATAGGAAAGATGAGGAGAAATCCCTTATAGGGCACCCGAAGACACTTGAAAGCCACCTACCTTCTTGTGTTGGACTGGATCTTGAGGCCCATACTCTCGACTATCGGGTCCCCGTCTGGATGTCTCCGCAAAGTCAATATCTGAGGAGAAGAAGAAGAAAAGAAAGAAAAAAAGCCCGCAAAGTCAATATCTGAGGAGAAGAAGAAGAAAAGAGAAAAAATAGTTTTCTTCAGAGTGATTCCACATGCATCACCACCATAAGAAGATCCTAATAACAGTAATGAATGTAATTGGGTTCTTTTGTTCTTTACAGTTTGGTTGTGTGTGTGTGTGTGTGTGTGTGTGTGTGTGTGTGTGTGTGTGTTTGTGCGTGTGTGTGTGTGTTGGACATATGATTGGCAGTCCTTTCCCTCCTGCATGAGAGTTCAGTGCTTGATAGCCTGATATATGAATGATGCTGTGACCTTACACATACACACACACACACACACACACACACACACACACACACACACACGCATACACATAGAAAGAGAGAGAGAGAGAGAGAGAGAAATTAGAGACAGACAGACAGATAGGCAGATATATAGAGACAGATGGATTTTCAGACACATTTACATATTAACTAAGAATGCACCGTGCTCACGTGTACGGTCGCCAGAAAATGAACCTGTTACGCCCCCTTGGCAAAGGATATGGTTAGAGCGTGAAATGTAATCATCACAAAAAAAAAAAAAAAATGTACAAACCTAAACTCGTATCTCACAAACACTATAAATAAACTTACAATAAAAAAAAAATACGATTCCATAACAATATCCATTTGTGGCCGAGCTGTTTAGAAACAAATAGAAGTTCAGATATACGTTTCAGACACTGAAAGATATTTCTAGACATTCTGACTCACACTAGACCTTGCAATAAGACCTAAAATTTTCAAATGTTTCATTTGTTACCAGACAGATCAGAAACAGCTGTAACTATGCTCACAAATGAATAAATGAATAAATGGATAAACAAGTAAATAGAATAATAGATAAATAAATAAACAAAAACAAAATAAAGTAATGAGAAATAAAGATAAATCCAGACAACGAAATAGAGTCAAAGATATTATTTGGAATTTGCAGGAACACCGACATGACGTCATCTCGTTTGTTTACCTTTGGGATAAAAAGCAGACAAAGAGTCGTCGTCGTTGAAATGAAAATGAGAGTTGTGATGAGTACGTAGGCCAACGTCGTCCGCTCATGAATGACATTGGCAGCCACGATGACGGTGATAGACGTCAGAACGACGTTATAGACGTTCATACCGATGTACTGGGAGTCGTTCAGGGCTGGAATCTTGACGTTTCTGGAAAAGAAAGTCGCACGGTGATGTAAAACGCAATAATTAGCTTTCATCTTTCCTGTCTGTTATGGAAGAAAAGTTATTACTGTTGAAATACGAAGATACGTGGAAACATGTGAAACGTGAAAATGGAGCCTTTATTGGTTCGACATTTCGCTTAATTATGACAGTTCTTTCGAATTCTTGTCGGTAACTGCTATTTTCATACACATAGGTATTAGCTTATTGGTGAATATTCAACTTTATGTATAGGGAATTGGAGTATGCAGCGACACTAGTCACCCAATACAAAAAAGAATATAAAGAAGATTGAGAGGACCCAGAGAGCAGCTACGAAGATGGCCCCAGAATTCTCAAAATATTCATATGAAAAAAGACTGATAAAATTGGAGTTGCCGACTCTGGAACAAAGAAGAGAAAGAGGTGACTTCTTGACCATCTATAGAATTATGAAGGGCATGGAAGTCCTTGACTTGCTAAATTGGGATAGGAAGAACACAAGAGGACATGGAAAGAAGCTTAAAAAGGACAATTATAGAAGGGACCTGAAAAAGAACAGCTTTCCTCATAGAGTGGTAGATGTATGGAACACATTGGATGAAAAAACAGTGCAAAAACAATACAAGAATTTAAGAGCAAACTGGATATGGAGAGATATACAGAGACGGGACTTCACGAGCTTGGCTCCCCTTTCCCGTAAGATACAAGGTAAACACACACACACACACACACACACACACACACACACACACACACACACACACACACACACACACACACACACACACACACACACACACGCACACACAACTCGATGGCGCGGTTGGTAGAGTCCCAGACTGTCAGTACGGCGGTGCCGGCGGTACCTGGTTCGAATCCTGCCCAGGGCTGAAATTATTTCAGTATCGCTGCGCTTCGAGTCGTTACTCCAACTCTCGTGGGTGTGTGTGTGCGTGTAAGGTCATAGCATTACCCATAGATCGGTCATACGAGCTCTGAGCTCTCTTCCGGGAGGGAAATAGCTGTCGATCACGTGATCCAAAAGACCAAGGTGAATCGCTCTCACACACACACACACACACACACACACACACACACACACACACACACACACACACACACACACACACACACACACACACACACACACACACACACACATATCTTTCTTCCGTCCCCTGTCTCCAGTTGGTAATGAGGTCATTTGGCGAAATGGTGCAAAGAAAGAGACATCTTCCCCTGGTAGCAACTTCCACTCCTCAAAAGACCCAAAGTTCCCATCCCATGCCTTCTAAGTTTCTAATTTACATTATTACTAGTCACAATTCCAAATTCATACCCCTCACAAGTTTCTAATTTTCATTATCACTAGTTATAATTCCAACATTTGTCCTCAGCACACTAAACTCACACCAACATTCACACATTATTACTAGTCAGCTTTCCACATTTGTACCAAATACACTAAGTAATCGCCCTATTTATGAAATAAAGTGTTTCAGTCTTTGGGCACATTGCAGGATCACCGGTCTATCTAGTGGAAGAGTATACATGCTTCATACCTCACAACAGTATATGTGGAGTGTTGACTACGTTGGAACGTCTCTCAATGTGAATGGAGCTAACTAGTGTAACATATTCTCTCAGGGTGATAAGATTCAACAACATATTCCCCATACATTACTTCCATATTTTACGCTATCTACTACTTACAAAGGATTACAATGGAGGAGCATGCCGACAGGAGACCTTTTGGTCCATAACTAGGTCGGATGCGGAAATAAAATAATAATAATGATAAATAAAATAAAAGAAAAATAAATCAAAATTATAATAATATAAATAATAACAGATAAAACAAATAAATGCATAGATATAGTTAGATAATAAACAAAAAGGTAAATAGTAGATAATAATAAATTGACAGATAAATAATAAATGAAAATCAAGCAAATCAAATACTTTACATAAAACTCTGTCTCCTCAATGTCCGTTTTCTTTCCACTCAATTCCTTATCTTTCCAAGAAGCAAACCCGTATCCTCCCATCAATATGTCTTTATCATTTTCCTTTGCCTCCTTCATGTTCACTCTTTCATATCTTCTAATGCAGTTAGCCAATACCTTGCCACCACTAGATCCAATTGACGTCTTTAGGACTGCCAGCCTCATGTCCAGACCGCTTAGTGTCATCACTAAACTGACCTCAAAAACCGATTCCAACAAATTTGTTTTTACTAAGGTCAGTGAGAGATTGCAGCCAGTAATAGGAGTACTGACATTTTTACTATTACAGTTACTATCATTATTACTACCACCGGTATTATTACTATGAATACTACTATTCCAGTTGCTAATATTGCTAGTTATATACCTTGATAACTACAATTTGTATTACTACTACCACCACCAACACTATCATCATCATCATCACTATCATCATCATCACTATCATCATCATCACTATCATCATCATCATCATCATCATCATCATCATCACCACCAACACCACCACCACCATCATCATCATCATCAATCATCATCAATCATCATCAATCATCATCATCATCATCATCATCATCACCACTACCACTACCACCACTAACACCCATGATAATTGGCTCACTGGAGTTAATCTGGTAGTGTATTTTCTGCCCGAAAACATTTGTGCTGTTATGGTCACAAACACTTCCATTTATATACTTCTTTTGGCTCTTCCACTTCTGTATGCTTGGACAATAGGTTTTTATCTTACCAATGAGTTGCAATGACAAAGCATGACAAACAGGAAACCTTTGTTTCATAACGAGGTCAGATTAAAGATAGAAAAGAAAAAAAAAAGTCTTGGTTTAACCCCAAAAAATTATTCAAATTAACGGTGGTATTAATAAATAAATAAAAAATTAACATGCCTGTTTTTGGCAAAATGATCTAGCCGGTGACGGTGATTTGGTAACAGTTCACGAGAACCTGATTGGCTGAGAGAATGGTGACGTCACGGCAACGGGGACAACCGATTGGCCGAGAGTGGTGACGTCACGGCAACGGACACGACTGATTGGCCGAGAACGCTGACGTTACGGCAACGGAGACGATTGATTGGCCGCTCGCGAAGCGAGCAGCGCCCCAGGCTAAGCATCCAAGTCGAGCCGTGGTAGCGAAGCCGGCGCTTGTTCTAAAAATAAAATCTTTCCTTACATAAATCTTATATAAATCCTTGGAAGGGAAAGATTTAGATGAGGAAATATTTTTTAAGAATACCACGGTAAAAACCTTACGGTGGTATTCTTAAAAAATATTTCCTTATATAAATCTTTCCCTTCCAAGGATTTATATAAGATTTATATAAGGAAAGATTTGTTTTAAGAATACCACCGTAAGTGTTCTGAGGGCCTGGGTTCGATTTCTAGTAGCTCCCGATGACACTCACTTGCCCTGGCTGCGTGAACACGTCAGGACAAATTAAATGGTGGCTTTGGTAACAGCTAAGTGGCTCCTGGTGTCAGCTATTCACGTTTCCGCTCTCCGTTATTGACGGATTTTGAATCTTCGCAATATAAATCTAGAGAGAGAGAGGCATATATATATATATATATATATATATATATATATATATATATATATATATATATATATATATATAGAGAGAGAGAGAGAGAAAGAGAGAACTAGTAGAGGAGTTCGTCCTTTTAAGTTACGGTCATATTCGTTTCCGGCAATCACGTAGGCGTAGTTTAGCCTTTTGTCGCAAATTTGTATACATACATACATACATACATACATACATGCATACATACATACATACATATGTGTTTGTCTTTGACCTCGCTTCCTTTATATGAAATCTCCAGTTAGATACCAACGACATCTAGTGGCTACCATTTGCCCCGGCTGTCTGAGGTCGATAGGCAGAGAGGACGACGACATTCCCCAGAAGCCGAGAACCTTCCGGTCTTTCCGTAGATCAGGGATTCCTGCCCAGCTACCTGAGTGTCAATTTCCACGTCTTGTACAGTTTCTTGTGCCTTTCCTGTACACTCCCGGGCGAGAGGCAGGTGCGCGTGTGTGTGGTGTGATTCTCTCCTCTTCCTCGTTCTCCCGTCCTTCATCCCCGGATCCTCCCCCTAATTCGATTTCTGGACCCTCGATATGACTTGAGCTTCCGGCACGACCTCCCCCCCCCGCCCCCGGCACCATCTCCCTCTGTGTGAACTGAGGGGAAAAGGGTCGTGACCCACAGTCCACAGTCCCTTTTTTGGCACCCATCAGGCGTCGATGCGTATCAAACCAATTTCCATATACGTGTTCTGCATCCGAAGGACTTTTGAATTGTGAGGAGGAGGAGGAGGAGGAGGAGGGAGTGGAGAAAACGAAAATGCCTTTATGATATCAAAGGGACCTATGAAGTATACATACTCGTATACATGCTTAAACATGTACATGAATTTTCATGGACGTGTATGAACAGTGTGCCCTGTCTGTAGATACACACACACACACACAATATATATATATACTGTCAGTGTATTTGGGCAGGAGTTTTTCTCTGATGCATGTTTCATTAAAAGTGATGTTTGTTTTCCTTAGGAAGGAAATTTATGACTTGGCTGTATGTAGTCATATTAGCTAGATCGCGATTTCGGGTTCAAGACCCTTCTTCAGTAGCTATAGGGATAAGAATTAATCCAAAGATTCTAGTAAAGATCTAAGTTTTATACTAGAGTTCCTATACTTGCTAATCACTGGGGGAGGTCACCTGGTATTACGGGCAGGGACGAAATGTCACGTGCGCTAGGGAGCCTCCGGGTTTGTGTTGTGGCGGAATGTGGCGTTTTGTCTCGTAGTTGGACGAGTGGCGTTTTGTCTCGTATTGGCGTTTGTGGTGTTATGTCTCATGTTTTTATTTGTAACGGTTTGTCTCATGCTTGGAAGGGCTCTAAGGTCTTCTGCTTGTACATTTAGGTTTGGGCTCAACTCTTTAATATACAACGCTTCTAAAATTGGGAGGCGTCTATCGTCAGTACATAAATCCAAAATCTCGGTGTTTTTCTCTAGTGTCTCTCTTGCTAGTGTTATGCCGTGGGCTTCTCTTAAGTGATTTTTAGGGGCTCCAGATGTCAGGTGGTATGAGAGGCGACGGGATAACCTCATTGTCGTCATGCCCTTCCAAGCATGAGACAAACCGTTACAAATAAAAACATGAGACATAACACCACAAACGCCAATACGAGACAAAACGCCACTCGTCCAACTACGAGACAAAACGCCACATTCCGCCACAACACAAACCCGGAGGCTCCCTAGCGCACGTGACATTTCGTCCCTGCCCGTAATACCAGGTGACCTCCCCCAGTGATTAGCAAGTATAGGAACTCTAGTATAAAACTTAGATCTTTACTAGAATCTTTGGATTAATTCTTATCCCTATAGCTACTGAAGAAGGGTCTTGAACCCGAAATCGCGGTCTAGCTAATATGACTACATACAGCCAAGTCATAAATTTCCTTCCTAAGGAAAACAAATCCTTAATAAGGTATATGGAAAATACCATTAAGAAAATCATTAATGCACAACTAGCCATCACTTTTAATGAAACATATATATATATATATATACATATATATATATATATATATATATATATATATATGAGAGAGAGAGAGAATCATTGTGCCTATTCTTCCACCTCCCTCCTTCTTCCTCCTCCCTCCTTCCTCCTCCTCCCCCCCCCTCCTGACCATTTTGACTTCTTTATCGTTATTTGGTGGATCCTGATGTTGCAATGTGTCAAATGATTTTATTCACTTGAGGCAGAAGTCCCGGCTAGACCGGAGACCCAGAAGACAATCAAGATTACATTCAGTCGAGGAGTCATGAGTTGGTATTCTTAAAAAAAATATTTCCCTCCCAAAGGATTTATATAAGATTTATATAAGGATAGAATTTTTTTAAGAATATCACCGTAAGATTCTTACGGTGGTATTCTTAAAAAAATCTTTCCCTTCCAAGGATTTATATAAGATTTATTTAAGGAAAGAATATTTTCTAAGAATACCACCGTAAGATTCTTACGGTGTCATCCTCAAAAAGAATCTTTCCCTTCCAAGGATTTATATAAGGAAATATTTTTTTTTTAAGAATACCACCGTAAGATTCTTACGGTGGCATTCTTGGAAAAAATCTTTCCCTTCCAAGGATTTATATAAGGAAATTTCTCGAAATTTTGTTTTTGGCGCATACGCCCCTTGAGCACGGAGGTCCCCATATGTTCGAGTCTATAGCTTGACTACGTATCAGTTTCTGTTATTGCTTCCATATATACATACATATATATATATTATATATATATATATATATGTGTGTGTGTGTGTATACAGAAGAAGAAGAGAGATAGACAGACAGATAGACATAGAGAGAGAGAAAGCGAGAGATAGCTCACAATAGACTTTGACATAGAGCAAATCAAATGATGATTTTGGAGTGACACTTGCTGGAGACGTAGGGGGTCGGGTATGGAAAGATATCGTGGGGGATGGTAACAGGATGGTGGGGGGTGTAGCTGGGAGACGGACAGAAAGACGACTTAAAAAAACAAGAATGCAGATTTTGTAATGGATGAGACACGTAGCTGCAAAAAGAGTGGGGATCAAAAGAATGTAAATAAGCAGAAAGATGAAGAATAAAATCTAGATGGAAAGAGCAGAAAATGTGTGTTTGTTTGTTTACTTAGTAATCCTGTTGTGGTCTCAATTTCATAATGGTGGTTTTCTTCTTCCTCTGAATTATTGTCCAAGAAAAAACTTTAGTTACATTATCCGGCAGAATACAGTAACTGCTGAATACAGTAAATACAAAATACAGTAAACTGATAATCAACCAAGCTTATTAAAAAAAACAAAAACAAAAAACTGAAATATGAACTCAGGAAATTGAACTTGGAAACACATTAAATCACGGAACGATACGAAATGAAAAAGTTTGAATTTATTCTAAAACATTTCACA
>NC_134778.1:9376759-9379259 GCF_046742065.1 Oratosquilla oratoria
CTCCTTTCCTCCCCTTCTCTCCCCTTCCTTCTCCTTCCCTCCCCTTTTCTCCCTTTCCCTCCCACCTTCTCCCCTTCTCTCTCCATCCCTCCCTTTCCGTCTTCTCCCACTCCCTTCCCCTCCATTTTTCTCCTACTCTCTTCACCTTCCTTCCCCTCTTCCCACTTTTCCTTCCCCCTCCCCTATCCTCTTCATTCTGCTCTTTCCTCTCCTCTCTTTCTCTTTACCCTTCTCTTCTTCTCCCATTCTCTTCACACTCCTCTTCTTTCCTCCCCTCTTTTCCCCTTACCTGTTTCCCCTCTCTCTCTTTTTTATTCTAGAATTATCATTTATTGGGTGTTCTCCAAAGGACCCTCAGACCTTGACCTCTAGAAGACATGAATGTTGCATGACATCGTAATGACTTCCCTAGAAAAACGAATTGCAGCCTCTCATCTTCATTTGAAGAAGAAAGTTACTGAAATGAATCACGACAAAACAGAAGAAACAAAATGAAACGTAACGCAAACAAAACAAAAGAGGAAATGCTTAACTAAAAAGATAATCTTACAGAAATGATCGGACATTAGGGTTTCCTGAAGTTGCCATAGGTCACCTGAAATATATTCGAGGTCAACACTACCTGCGACCTTCCACTTCCTGGTCCACCATCCCCCTGACCTCGATACAACGATCCCTCGTGTCTCTTACCTCGCCCTATCTTGACCCCTTTCCTAGCCTCTGTCGGTCGACCCAGGCCTTTACTACCATCCACCTCCCTCTCGCCTCACCTCTTGCATCTTCTTCCAACCCCCGCCCCTCCTCTCAACCCCTACGCTTTTTGCCGCAGGTCTGCTGAGCATTTGTCGTGCAATTCTCTATTTGCATGAGAAAAGGACTTCGTAGTTGGAAGAGAAGAGGAGAGACGGGAGGGGGAAGGGGAGGAGAGGGACAAGGACAAGATGAACATAGGGAAGAGTTTTTCCTAAATTGACCCTTCGTTCCCGGCTTGGGTGGTGCTCCGCATGGCGGTCGAGACCAGATTCGGTTATGCCGGGCGTCCCCCGTCCCAATTCAGTTGAATAAAATCGCATAGCGCTCATTAGGAGACCCCCCCCATGAAGCTAGAATAGTAAAAAAAAAAAAAAAAAAAAAAAAAAACGTTTGGCTTAAACTAGCTCTCTTCTTGTGTTCAATAGAATAAGATCACGAAATAGCAACAAAAGTGCAATGAGATTAAGTAGGTTAACTTAGAACCAACTCTGCCCGGAACACCCCCAGCCTGTGCAAGTCATCTGTCGTTAGCCAGAATCAAATATCTGTACTCCAAAACAGCAATGCGTCATTCTTGGCATATTTAAAACCTTTTCCGGTCGGGGTTCGACAATTTCATCTAGATGATTAAGGAAACCTCAAGTTCAATAAGAGTTTACATTAGATTAAGTGTGAATTGAATATACCCTTCATAGACATACTCAACTTCCAATGGATACCACTGCAGTTGAAGTCTCAAATGCAGAAAGAGGAATCTCCACTCGGAACATTTAGTGAGTTTAAAACAAACATCATTGTTTAGATTTAATAAAGAAGATAGATGAGGAAGAGAAAGGGAAGGGGAGAACTATGATAGGAGATGAAAGTACAAGATTTAATAAAGAGGAAGATTGTTTAGATTTAATAAAGAACATGGATGAGAAAGAGAAAAGAAAGGGGAGAACTATGATAGGAGATAAAAGTACAAGAGGAAGAAGAAGAAGAGAGAGACGAAGAAGAAGAGGAGGAGGAAGAAGAGGAAAAGGAAGAAGAGGAGGAGGAAGAAGAAAAGGAAGTAGAAGAAACGAACAAGAAAAAGAAGAAAAAAGAAGAAAAAGAAGAGAAAGAAGAAAAAGAAGAAGAAAAAAGAATAAATGAAGAAGAAATGAAGAAGAAGAGGAAACAAAGAAGTAAAAGAAAAAAGAAAAAGAAAAAGAAGCAACGAGGAAGAAGAAGAGGAAGAAGAAGAAGAAAAAGAAGAAGAGGAAGAAGAAGAGGAAGAGGAAGAAGAAGAAACGAAGAAGAAAAAGAAGAACGAAGAAGAGGAAGATGATGAAGAAGAAGAAGAAGAAGAAGAAGAAGAAGAAGAAGAAGAAGAAGAAGAAGAAGAAGAAGAAGAAGAAGAAGAAGAAGAAGAAGAAAAAACGAAGAAGAAGAAGAAGAAGAAAAAACGAAGAATGAAAAGCAACCAGGATATTACGCGGCTGTCTAAATATGACAGCAGTCGACCAAGTGAATACTGGTTCTGCTCTTCATCGTCTTTCTGGATGTTTACCTTGATTTATGAAGTTCTGTTGCTGAACCCTCTAGAAACATACTGACTACTGAAAAAAGATATTCTGGCATCAACCACTGTTCTTTTTTTTACTGAAGAAAACTTCCACCTTCCTCCCTAGAAGACTTCCTCCCTCTGAAGACTTCCGGGGAGCCTGTGGCCTTCCCGAAGTTGAAAATCAAAGTTCGATCGGAGGACCTTCCACCTGGCGAA
>NC_134778.1:9384259-9394259 GCF_046742065.1 Oratosquilla oratoria
CAAAAATGTTTGATCAAACACCAGAAAAATATGACGTCAGTCCTCGCTTCGCTGCGAGCGAAGCGAGGATTGACGTCATATTTTTCTGGTGTTTGATCAAACATTTTTGTGTTTTATGATTTTTTGTTTTATTTGACCAAATGACAAGACATCTTGTCATCGGAGTTGAATGGGTTAAGAAAACAATAATTAGTCGTGTGGTGTTTAGGCTGGTAGACACGGGTATCATGACGTGAATAGATTGCAAGAATGGATACGAAAATCACCTGCGAAAGAAAAGAGCAAAACAAGCAAAACAAAACACAACGTAACCTAACGTAACAAAACGTAACAAAACAAAATGTAACAAAACAGAACAAAACGTAACAAAACAAAACAAAATGTTACAAAACAAAACAAAACATAAGAAAACAAAACAAAACAAAGCAAAAGCAAAACGTAACAAAACAAAACAAAACAAAACACAAAACGTAACAAAACAAAACGGAAGAAAACGTAACAAGACAAAACAAAAAACAAAACAAAACGTTACAAAGCAAAACAAAACAAAAAACAAAACGTAACAAAACAAAACAAGATTTTAGAAAAGCGTAAGAAAACAAAACAAAAAACAAAATAAAACAAATAAATGAAATAAAACAATACAAACCAAACCAAAAACAAACAAACAAAACACGTGATCGTAAGACAAAGGAGGGGTAATTCCAATTCCCAAGCTGTTCCCTAATTGGCGTTAGTCCATTAGCGGTGTTTTCTCGCCAAATCAATGGCGAAGAAAAGTTAATCAGATCATCGCCGTAAAAATATTCCTCCCTGTGTTTTGCAATCCGCCCGGCCGGCAGCCCTTCCCTCCCTTAATCGTGTTTACGTAATGCCAGAAACGTTTACCGTCATTTGAGGGCTGTAAACGTTTCGTTCTTTCTCTGATTAACTAATGAGCCAGTGTAAATCAGCGGCAACCCTCGCCCCCGTACCCCATAAGAGTGCAATACCTCCATGGAAAAAGAAAGATGAAAAGAAGAATTCACATGGGTTTGGATAAAACCGATTCTTCGAGAAAGTGAGGCGTTTCATTGTGTGTGTGTGTGTGTGTGTGTGTGTGTGTGTGTGTGTGTGTGTGTGTGTGTGTGTGTGTGTGTGTGTGTGTGTGTGTGTGTGTGTGTGTGTGTGTGTGTGTGTGTGTGTGTGTGTGTGTGTGTGTGTGTGTGTGTGTGTGTGTGTGTGTGTGAAAGTGAGCATTTCAAATCAGATTATTGCTCCTAACATCTTCTTACTTTTGTATTCCTCTTCGCTTATTAAAAAATTATATTAATCCTTTTTCTTTCTCTCTCTCTTGGCGACAGTCCCTTTCTCTCCATTTTCCCATTTCTCATTTTTTGTTCTTACTACCTCATGTGGTTCTGCATCTTTTAGTTTATTGATGATCACCTTTGGGCTAAATTAATGTATATCTTCTTACATCCTGTCCCGGACGAGTGAAGGCAATGGCTGGCATAGAAAGGATCTACAGCAGTGGTTCCCAAACTGGGGGAAATTTCCCCCTGGGGGGAAATTTGAAGCTACCAGGGGGAAATAATGACACTACCTACTAACTAAAAAAAATCTCTGATGGATTTTCTCATGTCTGAGAGAGAGAGAGAGAGAGAGAGAGAGAGAGAGAGAGAGAGAGAATGCCTGTTTATCAGTATATTTGTACATTTGAAAAATAAATTAGTAAATAGTCACAGTGTATTTCAACTACTCTTTCCCTGCTACACATGAAGGGGGAAATCTGGATAGTTGACCTGGGTGCAGAGGGAAATGAGAGAAAAAAGTTTGGGAACCACTGATCTACAGTCTACCGTTTCCGTCTCTTCAGTGTCTGCAGTGTCCAACGGCTCGCCATCCAGAACCTCAATCCTTTCTCCTCAAGATCTCCGATCTCAACCTCTTTCGGGATATCGTTCTAGAGCCTTCTTTCTTCCTGTTACCTTCTTCTCTTTTCCTTAACTAGATTTCGGTCTCATTTGTCGCCATTCGCCCTCTAATTGTTCTTTCTCCTTTCTGAGAATGAACAGACCCTTTTCGAGACGACATCGGCCACTTTGTCCTAAAAGCTTTACTCGCTCTTTTGGTTCTTCTTTATGTAAATGTGATTGCGTGTGTTTGATTCTCTATATGTGCATGTGTATGTGTATGTGTATATGTTTGTGTATGTGTATGTGTTTATGTGTATGTGTTTGTGTTTGTGTATAAGTTTGTGTATATGTGTGTGTATGTATATGTGTACGTTTATATGTATGTGTATATGTATATGTATATGTATGTGATTAGGTGGAGCATGGCCAAAAAAAGGTTGGGTAACACTATTATCCTTTTCATGTTTTACATAGACCAAATCATTATGGGCGTCAGTACAGAGCCTTGTAGGAATCCACTAGTAACTTTCTTTCGTTTACTGCCGTTCTCATATACTGTGTTCATTCATTGCAAAGTGCTTCCTTTAAGTCTCTCTTGTGTCTCGATTTCCACGAGTCTTTTGTGTAGTACATTGCCAAGGGCTTTCTCTAGAATCTAGAACCACTTAGTCCACCCATCCATCTCTCAGTTGCCGCATATTTACTGCTCGTATGCAAAAGGATAACAGACTTGAGACATATGATCTTACATTTCTTAATCAAAATTAATCGTCCGCCAAAATTTCGACTCTTCTGCACAAATCTATCTGTATTTTACAATTTTCTTGCATAATTTAGTTATGTAGGTTAGCGACAGAAGTTTCTAATCTCGGAGTTGCTCTTTGCTCCCTCCTTTAAAGATTGGAACCACATTGGTCCTCTCCCAATCCTGAAGCACTATCCCTTCTTCTAATGAACGCATAGTTAGGTTGTGAATCTTGTCCGCCAGTTCTTCTTTCCATTCCTTAAACATACAATTGGAAATCCTGTCAAGCCCAGGGGCTTTCATCATATCTACAATATTGCCTCTCTTAGTGTACACAGCGCCTTTACTTTCCTGTTTCTATATTTCAACTGAAACATTCCTATTGTCTCATTTTCCATCTATAGAATACTTTTCCTTGGTGAGAACTGACTGGAAACTTTTGTTTATCATTAACTTGTACCTTTTTAGATTTTTCTTTTTACTTTTACCTTGGAAATTTCTTCCCTGTGTCTTAGTTTGCCATTGACGAATCTGCAGTCAATTTCGGCTTAACTTTACTTATGCTTGTTAATTGCACCTTTTCTAGAGTACCAATCCTCTTGTCTCCGGATTCTCGTGTAGCCATTAACACTTTTTTTTGTACACTTCTTGCGTTCTATTGTTTCTTCTTCATCTCTATCTTTTCCAGAACTCCTCTCTTTTAGTTCATAATCCTACAACTCCTCCACTGGAATCTTACCTGGAACTACAATGTTATGTTGATTAAGAACCCTCGCTTAGTTTCTACACTTTCCAGGTTCATTAGGACCCATCTTCTCTACCGCAATCAACAGGTCTCGGCTGGAGGCTTTCAGCCGTGCTCAGGTTTCTGAAAACAATCCTTTTCGTTTCTCTCTCTCTCTCTTTCTCTCTCTCTCCCTCCCCCCCCCTCTCTCTCTCTCTCTTTCTCTGGAACCGCAAGAATCAGTGTGTGACGTCAAGAAGGGCAGAAGGTACCGCGCCAAAACCAAACGGATCAAACCTTTTCACCGCGTTATTTATATTTTATCTTGACTGTTGTCATCCGATTTAAATCACTTGTAGTTGGATGCTTTTCTACCAAAGGGGAAATGGGTAACACGGATATGAATATAATAACCTGGCGACAGCCAGAAGAAAGGGGAAAGTACCTCCTGGTAGGGAGGGGGTTGCTGGAGATGCTATACCCCTTTACCTCCTAATACATGGCAACTGGGTTGAATAGAATAGCCTGTCGGCAGATATGATACAAGGAAACGTGCCAGCTAGTACGTAAGGGACTAAAGATTCGAACATTCATTTCATTGAAGTCTTTCGTTGTTTAACAAAGCTATGTGTTATTCTGTTTGCTGTTAGGTGATTTTATTCAGCTAAAGGACCCTCATTTCAAACACAGGAAGTTCGAAATGTGCCTGACACCTCTCATGTCTGTTATGCTTGCGTTCAATGCTATCCTTGCAATGGTTGGATAAATACATTTCAAAGTTTTGACTGGACTTCCTCCCCTCCCACTTAACTTTGCATAAACAAACAAACACAGTCTCTGCTATATTCTGCTCCGGTAGCTCTGGGGAAAGAGGGAATTACCCATACGGCCAAACTCCACCCAGTCGTCTGATGTTGCCACAATAGTGATCATTTCTTTTCTACGTGGTATTACCGTTATCGGGATTGTTTTCCCTGTAGGTAAGTGAGGGTCTTATCCAATGAGGTGCTCGAACTGAAGGTGTCATTTTCGTCTTATATGCTTAGAAAGTCAAGGCAAGTGGTAGTCGCTGGAGATTAGATAAGGTACTTGGCAACAAACACTTTACTTTCTGACTAGTCAAAACACAGATACACTGATGGAGGGCTTCCACACGGTACTGAATATACCAGTACGTGTTCAATCATTTCTGAGTTAAACGAAATATGTTCTTCTGCTGAACAAATGAACATCGTTAAGTGAAAGATCAAGTGATTGAACAAAGGTTGCCGATTTGCAATAACAAAGTTGATTAAATGTAATTCTGTTCAATGTTCAAGTTGGCTGATTTCGTCTTTCTCATTCCTTTGACTGGCGACAATCAGACTAAGATAACTAATTATCGACAAGGAAACGATAACTAATGTTTCTCTCCTAAGAGCAGAATCACGCCAAAGAGGTGAAGTCATAGAGGTGGTCAATGAAAAATGAATGAATGAATGAATGAATGAATGACTGAATGAATGACTGAATGAATAAATTATTCAATTAATTAATTAATTGATATATTTATACATTAATTTATTTGCTTATTTGTCTACTTAAACGTTGATCTATCTATTCATTTATTCAGATATTTTCATTTATTTAATAATTTATCTATTTACCAATCAACTAATTAATCAATTCATTGCTTGCTTGCTTGATTCATTCTTTTGTTAATTTCTAGTAGAGGTGTAACATCACGTAAACGTTACTTGGACAATGATGCCGTCAGTGGAAACCGAACAAGGGGTTTGTTGGCTTTATTCTGGGTTGGCCGCCCACTGGGTCGTCCGCCCACTGGGTCGTCCGCCCACTGGGTCGGCCTCCCACTGGTTGACCTTTGACCGCGAGACTTAACTGCGTGTCAAGTACAGAAACGGACTGCCTCCGGCAACAGGACCAGGCTGCTTATATACACAGTCAGCGTACGCAAAGGTAGCGAAGGAAACAGCCTCACCTCACAGAACCATGGCTCGGGATGGCAGAGATTGTGCTTTCATGAGGATACAAAGGCCTGTAGTACACGTGCAATAAGAACTTAACCTGCACATTAGTGATATGAGGACGAAGGTCAGCTATTTCTACACAACATGTAAATTCCTTGACCACCCAGATGTTGCCACGGCGATACTATACGCCAAAATATCGCGTAGGCGCTCATGTGGGGGAGTTAGGTTACACTACATTACCCTTCTTCCCCTGCGAAGCGTAGAGAGGCGTCAGAGTCCCTGAAGGCATAATAGGCAGAGGGGGATGCGGAACAGAGAGACATAAGGTAGGGCGGAGTATCAAGGGGCGACGACATTGGTATTGGCGGCGGCGGCGACATTAGGAGCTGTGCGCCCGTGAGCGACGTCAGTGGCGATGGCGGCAGCGGCGGTGGCTGCGACGTCAGTGGCGATGGCGGCAGCGGCGGTGGCTGCGACGGCCGTGTTGGGTGTATTGGCTACGACGGCTGTGTTGGCTGCGACGGCTGTATTGGCGTTGCCCAAAGTCAAAGTAGTGTCGGAGTCACAAAGAAACCACGGGACAGCGTCTGTTGAAGCTTGTCGATTACGCAGATCAGAAACTGGGGTGCTCGCGTCGAGAACTACCAGGGTCACCGATGTAACATAGTATATGTTACGGAGGTATCTACAGGCATGAAGATTCTACGTAACTCTGGTTTATAGGGGTGTCTCATGTCAATATCCCATACAGGGTGGGGTGGGTTGCAAGGAAAGGGTTAATCGAGTTAAGGTGTTTCTTGGTTAAGTTTAACCCCGTTGCTTCTGACAAGGCATCACACAAATCAATGTAATCAACAGCCCCTGGCAAATGGTTTCAACCATTAGAGAGAAGAATCATATCTAGCTTTCTAGTAACATTTGTCTAGCTTATCTATGAAATCTACTAGTAAATTTCATAAGTATTACCAATGAATTCGGTAAAATTATAATTTTCAAATAGTAGAGAGCATACAGCGAGAGGTTCTAGAATCACGAGAGGTAAAGAAATTCAGGAGCCGAAGATAGGAGACGTGTACCTGCGGCCGAAGCCGTCGCCTTTGCCCTATTGCTTTACGGACTGCCGGGGCAGGTAACAGTCACTACTGGGATTAGGATAGAAGTGCGGGATTCGAACCCACAACTAAGAGAATACGGGACCAGCATGTTACAAAGGATTACAAAGGCGGAGCATGCCGACAGGAGACCTTTTGGTCCATATCTAGGTCGGATGCGAAAAAAAATCATAATAATAAAATAATAAATAAAAACTATAATAATGTAAATAGATAAAATACATAAATAAATGCATAGGTATAGTTAAATAATAAACAAACAGGTAAATAGTAAATAATAATAAATTGACATATAACTAATAATAAATGAAAATCAGACAGACAAATGATAACAAAACAAAAACAAATAATATAAAATAAATTATAATCATTACAGCATCTTGCTTAATATGACGGCACCAGAAAGTATGGACTAGCAAGGATTCTAGGTATGGAAGCAATTGAGTTGGATACCACACAGCTTGGTAAAATCGCTTAATGTAAACTAAATTAAGAAAAGGCATCCATTGAGGCATAGAAGGGGAGAGGACTTTGCCAGCGTTTCTATCCTTTTGTAGAAATGTCGCTCCGAAGAGGGATAAGCGTTGTTAAAATTTCTTTTTTTTTTTCGTTTGATTAGATAACAACTGATTACGTAATACTACTTTGTCTTCGGAAATTAAAAGAAGGTAATATACATGTTTTTTCGTCCGAATATCTAATTATCAGCTGCTGTACGGCCATTTATAATTTTTGTTTTGTTCTTTTATCTATTTTTTTTATTTATCAACTTTGTGTGAAAAAAGCATGATTTGATGGAAAGCTCATATGGAATTAGCCTCATACATATATTGAATATCTTATTGCATTATGAATTAGTATAGAGCTTGAAAAAAATACTAATACTGCAAGCCGTCACTGTCTTCCTTCAACAAGTGAATGGTGTGGATGGGGGAGTCAATGTGTGTATGTGTGGGATTCACCATGGTCTTGGATCACGTGTTAGGCTCGTGATCGACAATTCCTACCCTCCCGGAAGGGAGTTCAGAGCTCATATATGACCGATCTATGGATAATGCTGTGGCCTCACATGCACACACACACCCAACTCCCCGTCCACGAGAGTTGGAGTAACGACTTGCAGCGCAGCAATACTGAAATGATTTCAGCCCTGGGTAGAATTCAAACTCGGACCACCCTAGTGGCGGCCGCGATCGCTACCACCGCGCCATCGAGTCGTGTGTGTGTGTACATGTAAGCTGTCAACGCTGTTTATAAGTCTGCTTGTATACGAAGATCTGAGCTCTCCTTCGGGAGAGTAATAGCTGCCGATCACGACTATTCACACATATTTTTGTTTCCAATCTATATACATTTTTTCTCAATCTAGTCGGAGTAGTTTATTAAAGACACATTAAATTGTTCCGAGTTCGAGTCTACATCGTGAGGAGCAATAATTTATTCGATCGAGAACAACACTGAAATTCGAGGGATTTCTCTTTTTCATTTACTTATTTGTATATTTTCTATTCTTAATTTTTTTTTCAGGTCCTCGAAATCGTCCAACAACTCTTGAATGTCATCCACCTAATTCTTCCTCGTCACCCCTTCGCTCCTCCTCACCTCTTCCTATCTTCCTATTTCTCTTTTTCTTCCTATTCTCATTCTGTGTTTCTTCCTCTTTTTTTTTTTGTCTTTCTACCCTTGTTTTGCTCTTTATTTCCCTCTCTTTCACATTTTTCTAGGTTTCTTCCATTCGTCCTCTCTTGGTCTTCTTGTACTTTTGTTGTGTCATCCAAACAATTTAATTACATTTGTGTACGTTTATGTTGGCGTATATGTGTATATATATATATATATATATATATATATATATATGTGTGTGTGTGTGTGTGTATGTTTGTGTGCGTGTGTGCAAGGTTGACCACGAGGAAAAACTATTAAAGCAGAGCGCTTTCGTGTATTCACATCTTCAGTGCAAATAATACATGTATTATTTGCACTGAAGATGTGAATATACGAAAGCGCTCTGCTTTAATAGTTTTTCTTCGTGATCAACCTTGCATTTTCAAAAACACACGCTTCCAGTGTTTTTCCTGCATATTCACTTTTATATATATATATATATATATATATATATATATATATATATATATATATGTAACGATGATGTTACAGGATGGCATAGTGGAGAGGCATGTTAATGAATGAGTTACATGACACATCCTGCAATCTTTGATCATGCTTATCAAATATCGCTGAAAGAGAAGAGGACGAATAATAGAAGTAAATGTAGAAAGAGTAGGAAGAGGAGAAGGATGGAGAGAAGGAGATGGGGAGAAGTATGAGATGAAGTAGAAGAAAAAAATAATAAAAGAAGAGTTAAAAGGCTAGAGAAGGATGAGAGGAGGAGGAGGAGGAGGAGGAGGAGGAGGAAGGGAAGGATTAAAAGGATGAGAACGAGTACGAAAATTAAGATAAGGATGAGGTCATTGAGGAAAGGATGATGTAGACTGAGGTAAGGATGAGGTTGGAAATTAGAATGAGGAGGTGGAGGAAGAAGATAAGGATCAAGAGAAGACGAAAGAGGGAGATCAGGAGAAAGAGAAAGTGAGGGAGGAGAACAGGAGGAAGAGGAGAGGGAGGTAGGATAGGAGGATGAGGATGAAGATAAAGAGGGGGGTGGAGATTTGTTGGAGAACAAAGAGAGAGAAGAAGAAGGGCCGAAGAAAGAGGAGAAGAAGGAAGAGAAGGAGAAAAAGGAGATAGAGGAGGAGGAAGAAGAGGAGGAGAAGGAGGAGAAAGATGAATAATAGGAGAGGGAGGAGAAGAAGGGGAAGGAGAAGGAGAAGGAGAAGGAGAAGGAAGAGGAGAAACAGGAGAGAGAGGAGGTGAGAGGAGAAGGAAGAGTAATAGGAGAGGGAGAGGAGGATGAGGAGAAAGAGGAGGAGGAAAAGGAAGAGGATTTTGAGGGGGAAGATGAAGAGGAGGATGACGAAATGTAGGACGAAGAGAAAGATGAGGAGAAGCTGGAGGAGATGGAAGAGGGGAGGAGAAGAAGAGAAAGAAGATGAGAAAGAGAAAATGGAGAAATAAGAGGGAAAGAAAGCGGAAGAGACAAAAGAGGAGAAAGAGGAGGAGCAGGAGGAGGAAGAAGAGAAAGAGGAAGAGAAAGGGAGGGAGGAGGAGGAAGAAGAGAAAGAGGAAGAGAAAGGGAGGAGGAGGGGGAGAAGAAAAAAGAAGAAAAAGAGGAGAGGAAGAGAAAGAGGAAGAGGAGTAAAGGTAGGAGAAAAAAGAGGAAGTAGTAGAGAGAGGAGGGAAAAGAGGAGCATGATATGAAAAAAAGAGGAGGAGGAGGAGGAGGAAGGGGAAGAGGAGGAGGAGGAAGGGGAGGAGGAGGAGGAGGGGGAAGACGAGAGGAGGAGGAGAAGGAGAATGAGAGGAAGGAGGAGCTGGTGGAGGAGAGGTATATGTAGGAGGAGGAAGAGGAGGGCAGGGGAGAGGAACGAGTAGGAGGAAGACGAGAGGAGGAGAGGGAGATGGAGGAGGAGGAAGAGGGGAAGGAGGAG